>NW_020290743.1:0-569872 GCF_003184695.1 Aspergillus brunneoviolaceus CBS 621.78 | reverse complement strand
TTTTTTTTTAAATTTAATTTATAATACAGATAATTCAGCTTTTTTAAATAGAAAATAAAAATATAATAGACTATCTAAGCTGGAGTAAAAAAAAAATAATAAAATAAAAATAGTATATTTATTTTTAGTAGTCTAACTAGTAATAAATATATAGTTTTTTAACTATTATATAATATAATTAATATATATAGTCCAAACCAAGTTGTAATTATATATATTTATATATATTTTTTATTATAAAAATAATAGTTTTATAGAAAACTAAATTTTATTAATATTACTAGGATTTTTTAATTAATTTTTTTAAATAGAGATAAAAAAGATATTAATACTTCTCTTAATTATTATTTTCTAATTTAAAAAGCTTATTTTTATATATTTTTAGATAATAATTAAAATAGTTAGATTAATAACTACTTAATCTAGATATATCTTAACTATATTAAAGTCTAAATAAATATAATAAAAAAATTTTAGTATTAAAAATAGTTAAAATAGTTAACTGTCTTTTTTTTAGCTATACTGCAGTTAGATATAAAAATTTTCTTAACCTGGCTATAACCTGGCGGTCAGGTATAAAAATTCTAATTAACCTGACCTGACCTGGCTGTTAGCCACTCTAGTTTTAAGCTTCAGCCGGGCTTTTAATCTGTTGATTATAAATATAATGCTAATAGATTTATTTATTTAAAAAGAAAAATTTGATACTTTAAGAATTATTAATTATCAAAAAAAAAAAAGAAATTAGCTACGGATTTTATAATATTTATATATATCTAGTTTAAGTTGAAATTATATGACTTGTTGAAGCGAGGTGTTACACGCACACACTGATGTTTTTCTGCTTCTGGTTCCAACAGCAGAACCCGATAATATCCCGTCCTGGTATAAGAACTGGCCTGTCTTATTTGTATTATTCTTTCTACTTTGGACTGTCTTTATCTCAGTTCTTATAGTATATAGATAGTAGAAAATATAGTACTGTAAGACATAATAAATATTACTAATCTAATAACAGAGAGTAAAAATATAAACCAAAGTATACTAGCCCGGAGAAGAGCTCGACCGAGAGTCGAAAGACGATTGTTATAAAAATGGAGAACAGGGGGAAGAATAGTAGTTGAAGAATGACCTATTCTCTTGTGTCCTTTTGTGTATTAAGGCTGGCTCGGGCACAGCTTTGGTGCTAGTTGATGTGCGATATGCTGTGGCGCATCAAGGTCTCCTTCAGCACATATGAGAATACACACAGGAAAGGCCTATGTGAAGTTTTTCGCTATGCTGTACCTGCCTGGCAGGTGAAAGTCGCTTTTACTAACTGAGGATGTGTCTGTAAACATTGCAGCCATATGCAAGAGCCGCACCAGACGAGACAGACACATCCTCATGCAGAGTAAAACATATGACCGAGTCTGACTCGGGGCACCACATCGAAAGACGTAAACAAACAATGTCCGTATCCTCTGATTTGCAGGCCCAGCGGCACCTGGATCCCCCGTTCCTTCGACTAACCTTGATGGCTGCTGCTCATCTCCTTGGACATCTTTCTCTAGCCGTCCCTCCCCCAACCCTCCCCTGAGCTCATCTAAGCCCCCTCTATCATGCAAGTAAATCGAAGAATACAGCGGGACCCCGCCCCACATAACCAGTTTCAACTCCGCGTCCGCATCCCCAACCGCCGGATGACACAGCGCCGCAAGCGCCGCACTGCACTGGCCCGCGAGGGGCATCCAAGTCCCAGTCCGCCGCCACCACCCGAGGATAAGTGGACGGTGTGCGCGATGCTGTCGTAAGTGAGAGATATTTTGATTATAATGCAGATCATGAAGCTGGGAGAATGGGATCAGTGGGAAGCTGGAGAGGAGAGGCAAAGTAGGGCTGGAGGGGGGCGATGGCTTCTAAGATAGAACTTAATCCGAAGACGATCAAAACCGGTAGATGGATAGCTCCACCACTCAACTCCTCGAGCCATGTCGGCGTGGGAGAGAAGACATCGACCGCGGATAGTTCGGTCAGGGCTGATGAGAAAGGATGCCAGTGCATCCCCAACCGTCAATTCTCCTTCTCGATATAGACGATGCGTCACAGGAACGGACAGCAGAGAAGGGTATATCCCAACGGTTGTATAGTCAGCATATCTGTACTACTAGGTAAGGTACTGCTAAGTATCAGACCCATGATGCTTGCCTATGGAATGGTGTCAAATTATGAACGGAACCTAAAGTACAACTCTTCCGGTAGTTCTGCCAACTTGGAATCCAATTTTCAGACTACTTCAAGTAGAAAGCCAGATCAGCATCTTCTGCTCGCTCCCACTCCAGCTCGCCATTCCCAAGATATGCAAAGGGATCTGAGGTTCGATATTTGATGTCGAAATCTTCGCCACGGATATAAGAGATAGCTTCTGCAAAGGGAAAGTGTTAGCATCACTACATATTTATCTAGAATACCCAATCGTGGAACTCGCCCTTGTACTGTAATACACTTCCTGGATACATAGCCGTGACCTTGGTCGTTCCATTGTTGTACCAGGCCTGACACCCAGTCGCCCAGACAGTGTTTCGGAGGGCCGCCTGCGCACGGCTATTATACTGCCTGAGTATACTGTCCTTAACCACAATCGAGCTGTAACGTCTTAGTCTTGCTCAGACGGGTGGGAAAAGTCACTCACTGAAGATCCTCTCGTGCAATCTTCTGAATCCATTGCAGGATATAATCTGCTGTCCAGGCAAGCATTTGCGGCACAGACCCATGTCCAATGCAGCAATTCGGGCCTGCAAAGATGAAATAGTTTGGCATACCAGCTGCACAGGCAGAGAAGTATGCTTCGGGGGTATCCTTCCACTCTTCAGACAACTGTCGACCGCCCCGACCCACCAGCTTCCAGGTAGGAATAAAGCTCGTGTTGAACCCCGTAGCACAAACGATAAGATCAAATTCCTCTTTCCCTTCTGTAGTCTGAATCCCAGTCTCTGTAACCGATTGGATGACATCAAAGTTCCATGCTGCATTGGGCTGTTGCATAGCTTCAAGATAGCCGTCACCCGGACTGAGACGCCGGCATCCAATTGAGGTTTTGGGAATGAGTTTATCGATAAGTTCCGGATTATTACCTAGACGTTGCCGCATGATTGATTCAACAATTTTCTTCAGTGATTCATTGGGCTCAGTTCCGGCAAGCATTAGTTTATACACACTGTTAACACTGGAAGTTGTCAGCAGGTCAAAGTGGACAATATAGAGGGGTGACGAACGAGCACTCAACCTGCTTTCTGTACGCGAGGAATGCCGCAGGATCATTACGGAACCGGCTCCTCTCCTCCTCAGTATATTCGAAATTGGTTCCCATTCCATCTGGCGTAATATCGGGACACAAATTGGTCGAGACCCAGGTCGGTTGCCGGATAAAATTCACAATTCGTGCTGCCTTGGGCTGCAGTGCTGGTATGATCTGCAATCCTGAGGAACCATTCCCAATCACCGCAATTCTCTTGCCTGTCCAGTCGTAGCTCCTATCCCATGCTGCCGTATGTATCAACTTTCCCTGATACATATCCAACAACCCGTCAATCTCTGGCCACTTCCATTGATTCAGGATACCACTTGCATTAAGCAGAATATCTGCTTCATCACTCAGCGAGGCATCCGTTGAATTGTCGTTGTTTTCATGATTCTGTACTAGCTTGAGATTCCACTTCCCCTTGGCTTCATCCCAGATTGCTTCTGTCAAGCGCGTGTTGAATATAATGTGCTTCTTTAAATCGAACTCTTCCACGGTATCAAGAATATACTTCTCAATCTCTGGTCCCCCAGCATAACACTGCGACCACTCGGGGTTTGCCTTGAATGGAAAGACGTAACTATGGGCGGGTACATCGCACCCGACTCCTGGATAGATATTCTCGAACCATGTGCCTCCCACCTCCGGGTTTTTCTCGTATATCACAAAGTCAACAAAATCAAGCGGGGCTTCGTGCTGGAGCTTGTAGGCGAGGTTCAGGCCGGAAATACCAGCCCCGATGCAAACGACGCGCAACTTCCGGGATGCGAAAGCGTATCTTTGGAGATCGACAGGGTATTGGACAGATTGCATTGTTGTGGTTGTCATGGGGAAAATGGGCAATGATAAACGAGACTGGCAAGGGGAAACTGGGTGATATCGTGATTCGAAGATGGCGTGTATCGCGTTCCTTTATAGGAGTGAAGGGAAGGGGAAAGCGGGTGGTGACACTCATCCTGCGACGGTTCGCGCGGAGGAGGAGGGGGGGGAGAGAGAAAGGGGGAAATGTGGAAATGGGGAAATGGGTTCAGATCGAATGGTTTTCCATCGTCTCAGGGCTGTGACTTAGCGTAGTTCCAACAAGAAAAGCAGCTGCCAGTATCAATATCCGACTCGTGCGATTAGAGTGGAGAAGGCCGGCAAGACGTGGGCCGACCCTTTGCCGGCTATGGTTGAGTGGTTGACATTTGACACCCTAGTTCACCATCCATGTAAATTTAATATACTATATTTTAGAGTCGACTATTAGTACAGACGTATATTAAACAAACGAAATAGAACGGCCCAAGTAAGCACTAAGCAGAACAAATGCCCCGGCCGACTAGCCCTAACTGCTGACCTAACTTATTGAAGCAAGTGTAGTGGGTCTGGGCTTCGGGCCACCGGGAGCCTGCTCCGTACTCAAATCTTCGAAGGAGATGTTGCAAAATAGTCACAGCGTTAGGTATGTACAACTTTCAATATGAATTATATTTTCCAAAGCGTCCGGCCTGGAAGTTGAGAACGTGCTGCTCAAGAGCGTTTTGATCTCGTCTTTTGGAGCACAGCATCCACGTCCGACAAAGTAGCGTGTAGTCGGCTCCCCATCGTAATCTCGCAACTGGATTTAGCTTATGCACTATGCAAATTAAACAAGCAGGGGTGCATGGAATGGGTCATATGAAGTTCTTGCCACCCGGGGATTGCGTGAGAACGTTGCGGAAAACCAAGGTCAGATCAAGGCTCACCATTCTCCGCCAGGTACTTCGTTATATGCATCATATTTTCAGGTAACACGATGTCCGACACTTCATTTGGACCACCACCATCCGGCCTTGATCTCACAGCCAGTCATCATTCGAAGAATAATGCGGCTGTGATTTCAACCTATATTCTTGCTGCAGGCGCGATTGCCCTACGATGGACTACACGATACCGAATGCAGGACGCGGCGATCGCGGCGGATGACTGGATGATTCTGGCCGCATGGGTATGACACGCCTTAATACTCTGTGTCTTTTGACGCACAATACTTATTGAAACGCCTCTTAGATATCAGTGACAGCCAGCTTTGTCTGTACAATTATCGGTTTGTGCACCACATATCAATTCCCATATTTCACAATGCCTTGTATTCGAAGAACGAAGCTGACCGGTGGCATCGATTTAGGAGGAAACTACGGCCTCGGAAAACATGTTTGGAGTGTTGCAATGACCGACATTATGAAGCTGATGCGAATTCTTTTCGCATATGTTCTGATCTACGTGGTCACTGTCCCACTCATCAAGCTATCAATACTACTCCTCTACCGGCGAATATTTGGGATGAGCAAGGCGATTTGGTTCTGCGCAGTGCTTACGATTGGATACTGGCTGTCCTGCACGATCGCATTTCTAGTCTGCTGTCGACCAGTCTCTTATTACTGGAGGCAATACGCCGATCCCAGCAGCGGCAGATGTGTCTTCAATCTCTACCCATTCTATATCGGCAATGCAGTCGCCAATTTAATCACGGATGTGCTCATTCTATTGATTCCTGGGCCTGTCATTTGGAAACTCTAGATGCGTACTGCACAGAAGGTGTTGGTGTGCGGCATATTTATGCTTGGGGGATTGTCAGTACCTTTTCTTTTCTTCCTTGCTCCTTCTAGCAACTCCATCTTACGGAACACTGACCGGTTAATGTGAGTAGTGTCTGTATTGCAAGTGTTATCCGATTGTATTACTTGACATTTCTGAAGACATCAGTTGACATCACCTGGGTCATCGGCGACGTGTTCATCTGGTCCAGCGTGGAGCCGTGTGTGGGGATCCTGTGCGCCTGCCTACCCACCTTACAGCCCCTGTTGCGTTACGCGGTTAAGCGGTTTGCCAGCTCTCGGGTGGGCAGATATATTCTGCAGAGTTCCGGAGGAAAGGATTCTACTACGATAGCGGAAGGCCGTCGGACTGTACGACGAAGAGGAGTCTTGGATTGGCACGATGCATTGCTGACAACGCACAACGTGCAGGTTGAGATGAATAATCTGAGTAGAGAAAACGACGCTGACGAGCAATGGATAGCAGTCGAGACTAAATTCGAATTGGGCGAGGAGCTCAGGAGATGATTCTTTGCATCCACATGCATTTCGGGGTATGATCTATAGCAGCTGACAAAAAATGGAGTCTTGCCCATAGCACTTTGTGCTATATATGCCATATGCAGGTCGCTCAGCTAGTGAGCATCAAAATAAAGGTCTCGAAGGTCTTTGGCACTACGAGAGGGAGAGAGTACCAACAACACATTAAGGCAATTGAGACATACAAGCGAAGAATTAGCATTTCGAGGTATACTTTGGCTTATGGCACAACCGGCTACGGCGGCGGGATCAACATATTACACCGAATTAATTGCTTTAGATTTAGGGTCAATGCATGAAAAGGGGCCCGATCCCTGTTGTTACCCACAGGCTTGCCCACAGGACAGAACAGTCCCTAACTTTGAAAGCTGGCCTCAGGAACCAGAGGTATTAGCGTTTTTTACCAGGCTGGGAACAACTAAGCTAGGATATTTACCTCATTAGAAGGGCAAAATCTAGGCAATTTTGCCCAGTACTAGCATTGGACGGCAATTAAGGAAAGCATCAACCAACAGGCCTATAAATCACCCTGTTTCTCATCGTTGCCTGTTCAGACCCTGGTCGATTTATGCAATGGCATTATGGGACTACTATCAGTCTGTCAGCACATGTTTCTCCGTTCCGGATTTGGCGTATATCGGTAAAGTAATGATCCGCCTACCCCCTTTGTGTAATTCCCTAAACGCCTTCCTCTTTACCTTTCCCCTACCACTTTGTCTACAATATAGTTACTGGTACTTTGAGTCTATTCCACCTTCTTTCGGCGCGAGCAATAATCATGTCAGAAGAAGACTCCCGCTCTAGCCTAGGCACGGTTTTAGTAACCGGTGGCTGCGGTGGTCTGGCCAGCCAAATCCTCCAGCTTTTTGCAGAGCGCGGCTACAAACAGCTTCACTCTATCGACCTCCGACAACCAGCTCACTGTCTCTCTGGTGTCGAGTATTACAGTGGAGACCTCACCGACTCCGACGCCATGCGCCAGCTCTTCCAACAGATAAAACCCGATACGGTGATCCACACAGCCAGTCCCAAATTCGACGCCCCCAAGCATACCATGTACAAAGTCAACGTGGAGGGCACCAAGACCCTGATCCACATCGCCCAAGAATCAGGCACCCAATGCTTCGTATACACGAGCTCAGCCAGCGTCATCAGCAACGCCCAGACCGACCTCCACAACGCCGACGAATCCTACTCCGTGCTCCTCGAGGAGACCCAACAGCCCGAGTTCTACGTTTAGAGTAGCTAATAAAGAATCTAGATATTATTATAAAGAGTTACCCAGCTAGAGCTATTATTCCTATCACCCAGCCAGACTAAGAACCAGACACCGGCCCGCTTCTTGGCAGATTTACTATATAGAGACCAAAAAGACAGGAAAGATAGAAAAGAAAGCTAAGCTTGCATTGTGACAACAGCTATAATTCTATCGGTGTATATAGTTCAGAATAAAGGCCTCGCGGCCATTTCTCTTGTCTGGTTGATTCATCATCTGTTTATAGCCTCACACTTCCCTCCCCTTGTGTAGAGGTTTTCAGTACTCTGTGGCGACAAATCAGATGCAAATCACGTCGGCACTACGTCATCGATCCTTCTTCATTCCCCGCGATATCGCGGGAGTACAAGTACGCCTGCCATCCGCGCCTGCTGGGTCTACCCGACCAGTGTCAGCATCGGAAAAAAAGCACAATGAGCAGTATCAACAAATCGCCCGTCACGCCGATACCGCAACCCCGGTGGACGACGACCTCCCGCCAGCCCCGCCCGCGTCTCACTTGGCGCCTGATTCTATTCAGCGCTCCCTGTCTCTACATGCTCTACGCCCTCTATTGCATCATCTATGGCTTACCAGTCCTTGCCTCTCCACTTCCGTCCTATACCGGCCCCCATGGCGTCGGTGCGATCGACTTAGAAGTGCCTTTACCGGGCGGGCCTCGACGCGTGGCTGAGGCGGTTCACAAGGCCACCGGACAACCGGTCTTTGACGTCGAGACGCTTCTGGCAACGGTGTACTACCCGACCGACCGGCGATTCCGGTCGCGCAAGCCCCGGTACCCCTGGATTCCGCGGCCCATCAGCCTCACTGCCCAGGGCTACGCCCGCCTGGCCGGGATCGACAACCTCCTCATCCGAACTATTTTCACCGGGGTCCTATGGGTGGTAGGAGGCGCCGTGGCCATCCCCGCCGAGGTCGACGCTCCGCTTCTTCTCCGTCATTACGATAATAATGATACTACCGATGCTTTCCCCGTCACCGTCTTCTCCCACGGCGATGTCAGCTCGCGCACCGATTACACCCAGTTCCTCGCCGAACTTGCCAGTCGTGGCCACGTCATCATCGCCATAGAACACCGCGACGGGAGCGGGCCCGGATCCCTGGTCAAGTCGTCCGCCAGCTCCCCGGGTCGTCCGGTCCCGCCGCTCCGTCTCTCCGATATACGGTCGCCATCAGGGTTACCGACCGAGTTTGCCCGGGATGACTTCAAACGCGCCCAGCTGGCCTTCCGCGACGCCGAATTCCATGCCGCCGTCGACCTCCTACATGCCATCAACAACGGCACCCCGATCCTCAACACGCGGGACCCCATCACCACCCTCCCTTCTTGGACCGGCCGCCTCAACATGACCCATCTCACCCTGGCGGGTCACTCCTTTGGCGCCACTGGTGCCCTGCAAGCCCTCACCACCACGCGCTCCACCTCCCCCGCGGCAGGAGTGATCCTCGATCCGGGCAAGTCCAGCGGTCCCCTCAACCCCAATGTCACCGTGCCCATCCTGGTCGTGCACTCCAACTCGTGGTCCCGCACCGTCAGTCCCTTCTACAACCGCCCGCACTTTGACACCGTCCGCGACCTCGTCCGCGCGGTCCCCGCCCCGTCCTGGTTCCTCACGAGCATCGGGACGGCACATCCCAGCATCACCGATGCGCCGCTCCTCGAGCCGTGGCTTCTCAGCTGGACCACCGGCGCCACTTTGAACGTGCATGAAGCTCTGCGTGAATATGTTCGAGTCACGGATGACTTCTTCCACTATGTGCGCGAGGGTGGAGAACGCGGCATTCTGGGCGAGAAAGCAACCCACCATCTGTACGACGAGTGGGTGAGTCCGGAGCGGCAAAGGGAGTTCCCGCCGGGTTTGGCGAGACTTTGGCAAGTCCATGTTACGCCCGTCAACCAGACGCGGCCCATGGAGTGTCCCGTGGAGCTTTAATATAGATGGATATCTGCCAGGCGTGGCGAGGGTTTAAGCTGCAAACCATGTGACCATGGCCAGGCACAATCAGGCTTGCTATCACTAGTTAGCGCGTTTGTCACAGACCGATGAGACTAGAAGACAAGCAAGACATATCACAGAAGTCAGTCATACCTAATGTAAAACCCAAATGGTTCATCTACGCCGGCATGGAGATGCGATGGTTGATGTCCCCTCAGATGGCCGCCCTAAGGGCCAGGTGGAAGATTCGGGCAGCGCCTTATGAGCCATCGCACCATCCTTAGCACCCATTATCTGCGACAACATCGGTCGTGGGTCTTTACAGGGTGCTGACTTGTGCGCCCTTGTTTTGCATCGCACGGATTGCATTTCCTGCTTTCATGAGCTCCACAGCCTGCGCAAAGCATCCCCGTCCTCGACAGCGGGAAGTAACCCGAGTTGATGCCCCTGAACAGATGGATTGGTATTCGTTTAGCAATGCAATAAAGCTCAGCACCCTATCAATGACAAAAGCTACATAATCTTGATTCACTCCAGCACAGCCGCGGGCCCTCGAGATTCAAATTCCCCGAGCATAACTCTCCAAATACTCCGACAGTGCGCTGTCTACCACCATCCGTGTCAGCCACATGCACAAGGAACAATAGATCATGACCTACATTTGCTGACACCGTGCCTTATATTCAGCTCCACATACTCCGGTCGGTGCTACCAGTCAGCATGTTAGAACATAATCCCGTTGTGAATGCTTCTCAACATGATCAAAGATGGGCACCAAGAAGAAGAGATCATCGTACAGTAACGTTCGCGCCCCGGACCAGCCAATCCTGGACAATGCGCGCGTCAGCGAGGGTCTGCTCCCACGCCCCCGTCAGAATCCCCACGGCCGTCTCGAACCGCGTCAACGAGTCATGGCCGAAGTCCTCCAGCTGGGCGCGCGTGCGGCGGAGGTTCTCCAGTTCCGTCTGCAGTTTCTCCTTCTCCTGCGTCTTGAGGTGGATCCGGTAGTTCGTTTCTTGTGACAGAAATCACGGTTAGTGGTTGCGTTCAAACCGGGGGTTTCCATTGAGAAAAGGGGTCAGCCCGTACTGGATATGCCAGCCGCGAGACCGGCGATAGCGGCAAAAGAAGCGAGGGCGGTAATTACGCCACCGAGCTGGATGTTCGAGATGAAACATCAGCGATCGAGAATCTTGGGAATGGCTTACTACGTACCACGATCCACGGCGCGAGGGCGGGGAACATCTTCACAAAGGTCCCGGTGGCGGGAATTGACGCGCCGAAGACGATCTCGAAGGCGCGGAGGGAGCTCTCGAGCTGATACAGCTTCTGGTGCAGAGCGTCGAGCTCCTGCTCGACAAGACGGATTTGCTCGGTGATCTCACCTTCTTTGTCCTTTGCCCAGGTGGAGAAGGAGGCGACAAACGCAGCGAAGTCCTCCGTCACAGTGCGGAATCCATCGGTTATTCTCTGCGCGTCGCTTTGGAACGCTGTAGTTCCCTAGGATGGGTTAGTCGGAATGACCGCAAGAAGGTCCACCGCCTTCTCCGTACCTCTATGTACGTCTCGAGAGTATTCCTACGTGTCTGGATGGCGATGCTCTCATTTGCGCAAATCTTGAGGATGCTTTCGTCGAACCCTTGACCCAGCCTTGTTAGATCGAGCCCTAAGACGGGGGCGGGACTCACGCTTAGACTGGACGCTGACCGTGGCCGCAAAGTCGCGGCTCCCGGCCAGGACATCTCGGTACGCTTGCTGGAGATTGATGATCTCGGGTTCGAATGCGGAGTGATGGATCCGATCGATCTGCGCAATGCGTAGATGCAAGCTGACAAAGATGTTCTCAATGTCGCGGGTCGCCTGCGTGGCCTCGTCGCCGGCGCTTGCAAATCGAGTCTTGCCCTCGGGGGAGGATAGACATTGGCCGCACCCCACCGCGAAATCTGTCTTTTGCTGGTCGGTCTCCAGGGGCCAGTGGCCGTCGGCGCCGTTTATCAGGATGTCGATCTCGGCATCCGATAGCTTGTCCGTCGCGTCGAGGACTCTATCGGGCGTGACATCGTCGCCAACGAGGCCCTCCAGTTTTTTGGCGACTTCGTCGTAGGAAGGAGGGGAGTCCCCGGTTGTGTACGTGGGGGGTGCGTCATCCATTATGATAATTGTGTTTTGATCGTTAGACTACCTGAAGGTGGAAGGAGTTCTATTATATACTGTACAGCACAAGTGGGAAATAAGATCTACTACGTGCCCTCAATTACAGAACACCATAGCACAGCGGAGAACATCGGGATCCGACAGCTGAATATCTCCGCTGTGGCGTGGCTGAAAGGTCTTTCGTGCATGCCGAGCTCATGCAGCGGACGTAAGCGTCCTGCACCTTGAGGTCATTGTTCCAAACAAGCTGATAACACCCCGCTTTTCTCGAACAAAGCCAAAAACTCCTCGCACAGAATCGAATTCCTGTTAACTTGTACGACAGACACCACTCCCCATCCGCATCTTTCACATGCTTGCTCCCAGGAATCCAGCGCAGATAAATTGCCTTCATTTGTTGACCAGGCAAACACTTCTCATTCTTCCCCTATGAGTAGCAAACCACTTTATTCCTTCGGAATTGCCATTGCCCACCCAACAATATGTTCTCGTCGAGCTCCATCCCCACCCCCAAATCGCCACCGAGTACTGACAGGGTACCCATCGACCACAATCTCTGCTCAGTCCTAAGTACGCTTCAGCTGTGGCACACAACGAATGATGGCCCAGTGAAGAAAACATCCACCATCCAAGTATTGGGAAAGCAGAGTCGCACGTACATCGCCTTCGCACAAGAAGCCAGCCGCGCTGGGATGAGCAATGAGATCATCTTGACTGCGGTGATTGCCCATGTTATCATGTCCGGATGGCCAGGAACCGCCCTGCATGAGCAGCGAATCCGTGAGATCCGAGAGGTATTTGCCACGCTGAAAAGTTCAATCCCACAAGCATTACTCCGCATACCAAACATGCTGACAAGAATACAGGACCATAGGATTATGCTGCGTCATAATATCCCACTTTCTAACAACATCTGCGCCATCTATGACGGTACGGCGCTTCGACCCATCTCCATACATTAGGCTAAGACTCAGAATTAATTTATCGTTGTATCAGAGGTGAAGGATGATGTTGCTCGGTTTTCCACTGATGGATCTCTCTCGATGCACCAGAAAGTGCTACGCATTCACAATTTCATTGCGGTAAATCGAAATTACCACACTGGCTCCAGTGCGGAGAAGATCAACATGCTGACTTAAGATGCTGGCAGCGAATCCAATTCCCGACATTCTTTGTGACACTCACGAAGTACCGCCTGCTGGAGATCGCCTACAACCTGGCTAGTGCTTGGTCCAAATTCCCAGTCGTGCGCAGCGTCTCTGATGCAGTGGAGACGGAGGCAGAGAGTAGCAGCGGTCATGGTTCCACTGGAAGCTATAAGCAGGAAATTGACCGACTACGTGGCATGGCTGACTCCTTACCCTACAAAGTAAGCCTTCATGCTGTCCGATGGTGTCAATTTCCATGGCTGATAGGGCAACTTCAGGATGAGCTACCTATGGATCTCCTCAGCATACCAGTCTCAAAACAACAGCGGGTAGGGTCTCGACGAGCTCCAGACCCAATGATGCTGGTAAATTTTGATCGGCATACCTCCATCCTCATGCGTGTTTGGCAATGGGTCTTGGTGGACATCCGGCAGATTACGGTGTGGTTCGAGACCGCCGCCGACATGGTCGTAAGTCACACGTTTCCACCAAGTATACGCGTATGCTGACCCGTAGCTAGGCGTATCCAGTCTACATGCAACTCTGCCTTGATCGCGGAATGGAGATTTGTACGTTCCACGGTCAAATCCCGATCCATGCACACCAGGAGCGGGGAAAGCTGACATCTCTCATTTCAGACGCGGAGATGGCGCTCTACCTTCAACAGTACAGTGATGCGATGGTCCATTGGCTGGACTTCCCGTGAGCTGAAGACTGGTGAATTTCATGCCACGCTTGTGGGTTTCTAGCTGATCTTCAGATTAAGGCAACAGGTTTGTGGAAGCTATGCACCTGGGTGTCAAATCCTCTATTAACTCAGGCATCGAGCGGGGTTGGTGCCCGGAGATCTATTGCGAGTAGGCTAGTCTGCACTGCACGCTTCAGCCGTGCTCTCTCTATGCATACATTAGCGTCAATGACAGGGGTACGTTTCCCTGTTTATATTGCATGCATGTGCGGGGCGGGGCGCTTCCTTCGCTCGGCGCAGTGGCAAAAAAATAATCTATCAATCATACCCCACTCTACCTGTAAAGCATGCCTTTGCCACTGGAGATCGCTCTGGTCGTTCAGCCAGCCCTAATGCTGACAGAAGATCGTGCAGTCCAGTCAGTATGCATATTGCTCTTACGTATACTGTAGCACACCTTGTCATTGGGCTTTTTGGATCCGTGATCTAGTAAATATAAACGTCATGTTCCCAGCAGCAAGCAGAAAGTCCCTACTGGTGTCTAGCAGCCAAACTCATCATCCAACCTAATACAATCACCACGATCATGTCCGCCACAGCCCCCCCAGCCTACGAGCCCCACAGCTCCCCGCCGTCTTACGACTCCCTCGTCGACAAAGTCTGCCAGCTGGTCGGGTCGGACCCGACTCCGCAGAAGTTCATCGATGCCGCCGCCACGCTCTCCGAGAGTGAGATTGAGATCCTCAAGGACGGTGGTGACTTCAGCGACCCAATCAAGAACGAAAGGGACAACAAAGTCTTCAGCACGGGCGCAGCGAAGGGGCTGGCGTCGCCCGAGTGCACAGAGCACCTGCGCGCAGCGTCGAACGCGGCAGTTGAGGCGTCCAACGAGATCGAGCGCCTCTTCGTGAGCCTGCACCTCAAGATCGCGCAGATCGACCGCATCCATCATTCCGGTTTTGAGGATAAGTTGGTTGAGAACCAGGTGGTGGGTGGTCAGTTGTTGTGCCCTAACAAATGCTAACGGTGGCCAGGCATATCGAGTGCTTCTCGCCGACAGTCGGAACCTTGCGACCGATATCGCGGTTCATGGCAATCGTACGTGCGCTTTTTTCTTCCCCCGCGAGGTTCTGGGGTTTTAGGGGAAGTGATTGTAGCTCACGCTGCCTAGGATTCGATGACATGATTATCCCCTTCTGCTTCGATGAAAGCATTTCCGTAGATAGTCGACGCACAGTGCTGAACCGGTTTATTGATGTATGTGATTCCCGCTTTGCAGCCCCGCAAATTAGAATAGGAAAGACGAGAAATGTACTTTTTGGACTGGCAATGGCTGACGAATGTGCAGCAAATGGATACAGCGCAAGCCGATGCCCGTACCATGGAGCACAAATTCAGCGAGCTCCAGACAAACTTCACCTCGTTCATCGCCGACTTCTCTGTCTGGGCCCGTGACCGGGAAGAGCAGCTCAAGCAGGAGATTGCCCGGGTGCTGGAGGAGCTCGAGGAGCTGCGCGACAAGCTAACGTCGCTGAATACCTCGATCCTCGCGCTCGGGGGTGGCGCGCTGCTGCTGCCGGCCATCACCGCGTTGGCCGCCGCAAGTGGCATCCTCGGGCCTTTCCTTGCGGTAAAGAACAACCCTTTTCCATAATCGAGTAGGATTTAGTCTGACTAGAGATATTGCATAGATTGGTGGGCTGATTGCGCTTGGAGTGAGTGTCGCGGCAATTGTCTCGATGGCGGCGCTTGCAGTCGCCAAAGCCGGTCAGTTCCCCCCCCCCCCCCCCGAAAGTATCAAGCTTGATCAACAATTGAGACAACTAGCTACCGAGTCGCAAATCCGCTCCAAGGAGCGGGAGAAAGCCTCGCTCGAGAATCAGATCGAGCAGATCCGCCTGACCCGCCAAGAGCTCATGGACGTGGGCGAGGACAAGCTCGAGGCCTTCCGCGTCAACATCAATGTGCTGCAGTCAGTCTGGACCAGTGTGGCGGCGGATACACGCCTTATCTCCGGCTATCTCAATGGTGCGCTAGAGCTTGCGGTATGTGTCCATGAAAACATGACTAGGAAAAGAATCTTGACCATGTCGGTTGTAGGATATGCCGGAGTGGATGCAGTGGGACTTGGAGAGTGCGAACTCCGTTTGTAAGTCTCCGTCTTTTTGCTAAAGCTGGGTAGACGTTGACCTGACGATGTGTTCAGACAAGCCAATGGCGGAGTATTTGACCAACTATGCCAAGGGGACTCCGAGCTAAAAGCTTTCAAGTATCCTGCGTTTGCTTTACATCATCGATTTTGGTATTCGCGCAGATAGACCGTCTTCCTGGCGCTGTGCATTCGTCGTAGTCAATCAATCTTATACTCTAGGCTGCTCAGTGAAGAAAGTGTCTTTTCTCAGGGCTGCTGTGAGCTAGCTCCAGACACCAGCAACTATGCCTTATACTTCTGTCTCTAATCATTGTTGTTGTCTATATATCGTCATAATTCCAAGACTATGCCGTCTACCGCTACGCATTAGGCCAATTGACGCTTTACTTTCCGGATGTCTCAGGGTGTGTATCGCGATCAGACTCTTGTTCCGTAGCCGCGTTCTCAACATGTCAAGCTTGGTAGAAATGGGATACAGGTTCGAAGAACTCATGACTATGCATAAGTCTATATCGAAAGGTGTAGTATTTCTATAGGATTTATCTTGCACTTGTAGGAAAAGTACACCAGTCTTCTACTGAATAAAGATATACTTATGATATAACTTCTACATTGACCTGAACGAGCAAAATCCTTACTAGTCACAACTGTGTCTTCTCGGGATTCGCTTCCAGATTTATGCCCTCAGCCCCAGGGGAAGGGAGCATTTACCTTCTTCGTGTGACCAAGGCCCCAAATGTCAACAGTCATCGCACTGGACCTTGCCGGGGATCTCCAGTGTTTGATCCGTTACCAACATTCCCATCATTCAGATCCTTATTTATATCCCCGTTCCTATCCTCATCCTCATCAACATCCTCTATTGTTACTATTTGACGTCGGGAACTCGTTTCCTGGCGTCCGATCTCATCTGCGCCCGAGTCCGCAGTGCCAAAGCTCTCACCACTACTGCTATCCTCGTCATCATCGTTAAGTAACCGGGTGGGAGGAATGGAACCGATGGAGACCGCAGGATCAGCACGGGAGAAGAGCGAATCATCACTGCTGCCACTGTTGCTGCTGCTGCTAATCGGCAGCGAGCGCTGACCGGTAAAGGTTGGGCCATATTTGAGCGCAGGCTTGGTTGAAATCGGCGATAAGGCGAGGGTGCTTGGTTTTTCCCGAGGCCCACAGTCGAGCCCGTACATCCGATCAAGGCCATTCCTCAGCCGATCTTGGATATATTGAGGGAGAAGGGCGACATCGCCCGCTGCCGCTTGTTGAAGGGTGAGCTGATGCACCGCGCGCTCCTGGTGATTCTCAGCGTCCAGGAGAGCCCGCTCAACGGTGGCAATACACCACGCAGTCAGGCCCGGGAAGGAGAACGATATCCGGGTGGATGGTGTGAGTCGCAAGTCCGCGAGTAGTGACTGACGCAGGAGCGATGTGCTGGTGAAGAGAAACTTCGCCAGGCAAGTTTTATGGTAACCGAAGCGATCGCCCTGCGTTGTGATTTGTAAATCTGCGAGGTGCACCAGCTGCTGCATGGCGCCGAGCGGGGAACAATGATGAAGCAATTCCGCTCGACAAAGGGCCTCGGTGGCGTAGTCGCCAAATCTATGCATTCTAGAGACGGCGTCATAGAGCTCGATGTGCGAAGAAGTGGTGATGCTCGCCTCGGGGGTCCAGCCTGGATTCTCAGTCTTAATGGGTAGGTATATCGGCACTGCGCCACTCCAGATGGTGAGCCCCGGAAACTTTGAGAGATGATTCTCTAACCCAAAGCTCATCTTGTCTTGCCCCTGACGCTTTCTTCCGAGCTCGGCCTTGACAGTCACCCAGCGGCAATAAGACCTAGTTTGCTCAAGCTCCGCGTGGTTTTACCGGAGCATAGCGACGAGGGGTTCGGCGTGCTGAAGGCTTCGGTGAGCGACCGACAGGTCATGCTCACTGGGGGTCGAAATTGCATACGAGAGGAACTGTTGACTGACAGTGACGAGTATGTCTAAGAGTGCGAGGGCGGTGGGCTCATCATACTGCTGGCTGTTCCAGTCATCCAGCAGGCGACTGAAAGAACTGTGGGCGAAAATGCTGAGGTCAAATATCCACTTCCAAGTATTAGCCGCGCCATCTGCTTCAATGGAAGCTATCATGAGATCGCGAGCATCCCAAACCCTGCCTTCTGCCAGCAGAAATGGGTACAGATCGGTGCCATTCGACCAGAAGTCAAAATGATGCTCCGGAATCAAATTTGAATCCCTCTCGACCTGCCAAAGAATCTTGAGCGCATACCGAAACACCTGCACCTAATCGAGCTCATTACTACCGGGGCGCCGTAATTTTTGGGTGGGGGATACTGCGGAGTACCTCTGCAGAGTCCAGGGGAAGATGCTCGCGTCGGCGATATCGCCGCAGCTTGCGCATTGGAGTCTCCAGTGCTCGTACGCTCGCGTACGCTTCACTCATACATCCCTGGAACTGTATGGCCGCGAACGCTTGGATCAGTGCCAAATTAGCATGGTAAAGAAAGGCGGATGGCTTTTCTGTTACGTTGACGGTCGGGAGAGAAAGATCCTCCATATCTCGAGGAAACTTGATGTGGCGAACGCGCTCATACAGACCTTGTTCAATCCGCATGTCGGCATATTCGAGTAGAACTGGCAGTAAGCTCGCAAACTCCGCAAGGGACTTTTCAAAGAATTCCTCGGCCACTTCAAACCTTCCCAGGCGTTTCAGTCTCGCGAACTCTTCTAGCAGACTAGGCACGTCATCGACCACGTCTAGTTCGTAGTGAATCGTGATATCCTGGGCGGAGCATGGCGTCCAAATTGCTTGAGGGTGTCGGAAGACGAACTCGTCGTTGTTCCCACTTAGGGCATCGGTCTCTCTTTTGGTTGGGGCCAACTCTGATGCGTCTTGTTTGAGGCGTATCAGCTCGCGATCGTGGGTGGCGCTGAGGCTATTATCGCCAGAGTGACCTGGGCGGACCAGCGCATAGCCTTCCGTCGCCTGATAGCCCTGGGCGGGGAATTTGAAGGTGCGACCTGGTGCGGATTCCCGAGTTTTTGCGAATACTTCGGGCCAATGGCCAGCCATTCCGAGTCACTAAAAGGCTTGATCTATCTACAATGAGAAATAGAGGGCTACCGGTGAGTGAGTGCAGAAACCACTGTATCTGGGAAGGTGATGAGAGACCGGAGACTCGAGCGAGCGTTTAGGGAACGCCGGTATCGCACGGGGCATAATGCATTGCTGGGATAATATTAATGCCGCGAATGTAACCCCGCATTGCATGAATCAATAAGCGAACATGGATAGCTGAGCTAGGCTAGCCTGCTGACGCGTGGCTGTGGCAGTGCCTGGTGGCCCCTCTCCTCTCCTTTTCTACGGTTTATTACCTTAACTTACTGTCCACTTCTCTTCCCTACTCTATCTTTGGAACTCAGACATAGCACAGCGACAGGCATTGGTGTCTGTACTCGGGTACTATGATCCTGGTCCCTTTGCGTAACATCTGCCAATGTCCCCACCCCTCCATGCTCCGCAACCACCATCAGTGACGTACTCCCGGCGGTACGGTCGCTCTTATCAAGGCTTGGACACAGTGGATGCCAATCTCTGCTATCGGAAGGTCGGCAATGTGAACGCTGATTGCCGTCTCCGTGTCTCCAAGTCGCAATGGGGGCAGCTAGGAGAGCAGAACACTTCCGCCGGGGTGGTTTATATGGATCTCGCGTTCGAGCAGTCGCCCCTGTGTGTTCTCCGAAGCGCCAGTGTGACAATATCGCTCGAGGACATCACTAGCAGTCGCCGTGCGCCAACCGATGGCCACCGATTCTCCTGGCGGCGCCGTCAGTCGGAGATCCATCTCCCAGCCCCCCTGGATCTCCGGATGACGGACTATTACGGCCCCAAGAGCTTAAGTGGAGAGCCTTCTCGGGTGACGGTCAAGAAAGCACTGAATCTCACCCCGGGAGTGAACGTGCTGGGCAGCGGTGGCGGGGGGTTGGGCATGAATAAAGCGAAGCAGACCAGCTACGAGAGTCGGTGGTCGTTCACCGGCCGTCTGTTACCCACCCCGCCGCACTCCTCGGCATATCGCACGCTGAAGTGGGAGTTTCACGAGAGTGATCCCGATCACCAAGCATTGCGCAGAAGCATGTTCCACACCGCGTTTGCCTTCCACCATGACAATCAGTCCTTTCACATGAAGGTCGAGATTCAGGGAAAGCTTCACCGCCACCGAGATCGTCTGAAGAACCGGGTCCGCCAGATGAGGTTTCCCGATCCCTTCAAGCAGGGCCAGGGAGTCAGTGAGATTCTCGTTCACCCCAGTAGCGGGAAACAGTCACGCCCTCACCGGCTGGATGCCCTTGCTCAAGGCCTGCCATACGCAATAGAACGAGAAAACATGTTGCAAACATCGGTCCAGCTTCCAAGTGCCCAGCAGGTGTCTTTTCAGGATATGAGTGCAGGACACGGCCCTAGCATGGCCACTCTACCAGTGCCCCAATGTTTATCCGCTGCCTCCACTTCGATCTCCAAGGGAAATGAGCCCGGGACGCCGCCTCCTGGGACCAATTCAGTCGACGGGAGTAGTAGAGCCACCACTCACAGTCGATCGATTGTGGTTGAATCTTCGCAGGCTTCTTCAGGATCCGCGTCTGAGCACAGCGACGTCCCAAGTACTGCTAAAGAGACCGTAGACATTCTCTCGCAATTCCCACTCTTCCTGGTTATTGTACGTATGATTGGGAGTCTTCTAATTTCCTTCGTGGGGAAGCGTCAAAGCGAGCAGAAACAGGACCAGGATGCGAAGGATCACGACTTAAATCGAGGCAGGAGCAGGCTGTTGCTGCTCCATTTGAGTGGGCGAGACTCCGGGGATGATGCCAATCAGACCCATCATGTTGTCCGTACGGACTAAGCTCAAGTAGGTACCTACTATGTACTAGGAACTCGACCTTTAGGCCGATTGGTCTGTTGATTGGTCTATTGGCATGAATGCATGCACGACTCGTCACACTTATGCGTGTGACTCATCTCAGGCTGCCGTATGTTGTTCCCCTTCCCTCCCTCCTAGGAGCGCGTATAAGCCCCTCGTAGACCTGATTAGCAGTCATTGATTACCACGCCGACGTCACATTGTCATCGTCATGACTAGGGTGGCAATTGACAGCGATTCCGAATTCGAGGCAAGGCATCACCATCGACGGCCGCGCGCCAGCCTTGATGATGTTGAGATTACGCCAGTCGAGAGAGCGCAGAAGGAGAAGCAGCCGAGCAGGAGATCGGTGACGTTAATTCGAGACGAGGCGCCCACCCGTTCCACCCCGGAATTTCCACTTCGCCGCAGTCGTGGACGAGAACGAACATCCTCTCATGGTAAAAGCTCAACAAGGGGGCACATCAGGCGGCTGGTCGATCTCGACTATCTCAAGGCCATCGACGACGTCGATGACATCGACGATAAGATCGCCAGTCTACTCCGATTTGAAGAGGCACGGAAAGAAGAAAGGAGGCAGAAGAAACAGGAGGAACAGGAACTACAAAGGAAGCTCCAAGACCTTTCGCGGGAGGCTGCTGAGAAAGAAGCGTTGGAGCGTAAGGCACGGGAGGGGAAGTTGGATTCCCTCGAACGCAGGCTTGAAGACCAAAAACGCCGCGAGGAATTGAGAAATGAGATACGCCTAGAGGAGGCACAAAATCTGCTAGCAGAACAAGAACGCGCGGCTCGCGAGGCGGCAGTCAAAGCCGCTGCGGTGGAAGAATACAAGCAAGCTGAAGTGCGCCGACGCCTTGAGGAAGAAAGACTTCGATCCCAGGTATGGCAGCAGTGTCGCGCTCAAATCGAGGCAGAGCTTGGCTATTCCCTCCCTCATGTCAAGTCCATTCTCGATGATTTAATCGTGATACGGCGGCCAGGTGGAAATGGAAGAGCGGTTCCTCGACGACGGCGATCGTCGTTGTTGACAAGTGATGCAGATGATGAGACTCGAGCTAAAGCCAGCCTCTTTTGTCCTATCAATGAAATTATGCTTATATGAGGCTGGGCGTCTCCTCCTGGTAAATATATGTTCCCGTCGCTAATTTAGAAATTGTTGGCTGCCCTAAGGCTTAGATAGCCAGGCTGCTCACCATGCCCCATGTTGTTAGTTTCGCTCAAATAACCTCACGTAGCCTGAAATTGGGAACTGGTTAGCCATCCACGTCCCCCACAGCCATCGTCCGTCCTGTCTGTTGCTGCAGCTCAGAATTTGCGAGAGACAAAGAAGATATGAAATCACCATCAAAGCCAATGGCTGAGTCGCCTGCCACCTAATGTTATTTCCACCTTCCTTGTCGAGCTTCTGTGCTTACCATCCTCATGGCAAAGCATCTTAACTGTACCCAAAGCGAGCGCCGGTCTTTGTGCCAAGGATTCTACAAGGGACCTTGTCCTGTCCACCTGTCCACACATCGGCTGCCTAGAAGCACAACGAATCATGATAAAGCACTAACAGTATAAGTCCGACGAGCTCCCTGCTTCTATCTCTTCGAGTCATAATCAGCGCCCTTCTTTTATCCCCCATCGAAATCTCCCACGCAGAAGACATATCACAAGCATGTGTTCACTCATAATTGCCCATTTTCCTCCTCACTCTCTATGTTTGATGTCATCGTCCCGCCTAGCCCACGCCATCATGGATTCATTACAGGACCTGATCAAGGAAGTTTAACAGTTGCAGATGGTGTGTCGCAACATCAACATCAGCCGTTGTATGACGGGTTACTGGGACAACGATAACATCTGGGATGCGTGACAGACAAGAATTCACAGCGGATTTCTGGGTGTCCCCGCCTCCCGACGCTGCGGAGACTGTTTGGATCTGGCTTGCTATTATGATGTTGGCATTCGGCGTCCCTTCGTTGGATGAGAATCAGGGACAGGAGTACCGGTTCAGCCTCGAACACCACGAACGCGCAAGGTAGTGAGAGGCAGAGGAACTTTTCATGTGTGACAGTCGATGTTTCTCGTCGGTCGCAAAACCAATTCCCACAGCCGCATGCGGTCCGGGTCTTCTGCGTGGACGAAAGGGAAGATGTATCGGGGTCAGACGAGGACGAAGAAGGCTTGTTTTGTAGAACTGAGGCCCAGGAGGTCGCGGATGAGTACCTGTCGGGAGCAGCCAGGCGAAAATCTCGCATTCATTCTGGCCGAAGCTCATCTGATGTCCATCGTTGCGTGGGATGAACGCGCAGAACCAGAGGGTGATCTGTCCCTTTGAGGAACAGAGTCAGATGGATTACTTCTGCATCTGGCATGACCATCTGATTGTTGAAGAGATGTTAAAGAAGCTGCGTCGAGTGGCCCATGGCACTCCCTGTGCAAAGCAACCTCGCTTTGCTGCATGGCTGCAACCTTGGTTGTCCTTGCCGTCGGTAGACTGTTGAAACTATCGAGCAGGTAGAACTCGCTCTATCTGATCTCAAATTACAATCAATACTTGGAGGTAAATATCGTCAGCGGTCTTGAATACTAGTAGTAGATCCTAGGGCTTAAATATATCTGTTTACCCTATTACGGAGCATTTTACCATCGTCATTGTGAATTATTTTTTACTTGTACGAATGCCTAGATCGGAAATATGATCAAGGATGTGGTAGATGATATTGCTCGATGGTATTGCGTCCGCCGTCCCCGCCGAATCCGCGCCCCCGTGAAGGGGGGTCACTGAATGACTCAGTGACTGCATGATGTTCGGTTATAAACTTTTGTTTTGGACACTTTCACAACATCCGGTGCTGTGGTCTAGTGGTATGACGTCACGTTGTGGCCGTGCCAGCCCCGGTTCGATTCCGGGCAGCGCCACTTTTTTGGCAAAGAGGGCCCTCTCTCATCTTTTTGGGGTTCATACCAGGTTGAGGTGAACCCGACTCAAATGTATGGGATGAGCAGGAGCATGTTGACTGAAGAAGCATTTCGGAGCAGTACAGAAGTCTACCTACAGCCGACAGTCTCTTTCGCCTCCTACTAATAGCTGGTTATGTTTTGGTGGAGGCTGCTAACATGCGCTGCGGATCGCGAGGAGCATCAATGTCGATTCCATCAGTATGTTCTTGCGTTTATTAAGGCTATCTTGAGATAAATATGGTATCCAAGTCCATGAAGAGCGCAATGAAATAGGAAATTGTTCATCTCCATAATACAGTGAAGACGCCCAGAAGAGGCCGACCCAACCTCAGGCGTCCGTCGCACAGGCCACCCAGACCGTCGTAGTGGAATAGATGGTCGAAACAACCTCATCTGCCACTTCAGTCGTAGTCACTGTCTTTGTAGGCTGTGCACCAGCAGTCATAATTTGAGCAGCCGTGATCGGGCAGGCGGTGGTGGAGACCAAGATAGTCTCGGTGGTGAGGTAAGTGGTTCGGTCGCTGCTAGTACAGTGGGCTGCACCCGCCGAGCAGCCTGTCACCGTGGCAGTTCGAGTGCTGAAAATGCTTGAGGTAGTCTCCGTGGGAACCGGACTCGCGGTAGCCTCGGCTGCCGTAACCGGGCAAATGGTCGTTGAAACGAGGATTGTCTCAGTGGTGGTATATGTGGTCCGGTCGGTAGCGGCGCAACGCGGGGGATTCGAGGGGCATCCGGTCAGGGTAGCGGTGCGGGTGGAGAAGATGCTAGGGGTAGTCTCGGTGTTCATCGGCGCCACTGTTGCAGTGGCCGACACAGCGGTGACGGGGCAAACGGTCATTGAGACAAGGACAGTCTCAGTGGTAACGACTGTAGTCTGAGCTGCAGCCGCACAGGTGGAAAGCCTCGATGGGCAGCCGGTGATCGTGGTAGTGCGAGTACTGAAGACGCTGGAGGTTATCTCGCTGGCTCCGGCCGTCTCCGTGGCCGTCACGGGACAGATGGTTGTAGAGTCCACAATGGTCTCGGTTGTGAGATAGGTGGTGCGAGCGGAGGCGGGGCAGTTCGTCACCGTGGAAGGGCAGGCAGTCACCGTCGAGGTGCGCGTCGTCAAAACCGTAGAGGTAGTGAAGTCTGCAGAGAAGAGGCTGGTAGGAGGAGTCACCGTGACTGCCGACGCAGCTGTAGTGCGAATACCGGCACCGGAGATGAGAGACGAGGGCGACAGAGACAAGGAATCGACAAGGTGGCTAGATGCTGCCGTCGATTCACTTGCGGAAGGGATGGCGGCATGTAAGCTGGAGAAGGCTTGCGCAGCAGACACTGAAACACTCGCGGACGACCGAGACAGAGGATTGACTGGTTGGCTTGATATCGCTGTGAGTGCACTCGAAGACGGGATGCTAGCCTGGGAGCTTGAGATGCTTTGCGCAACAGGCACTGGAACACTCGCAGAAGCGACCGTCTGGAACGATGAGGATGGTCGGATAAGGGGGATAGACGACACAGGCCTCGATAACGGAGAAGTTGCAACCACTGTAGAAGCTGAAGGGGCAACTGATACAACATTAGAAAAGACGAAAACCGCAGATGACGACGCAGCCGTTCCGGAAGCGGCAGAGATCGGGGCAGTGGAGAAGCTGAACTGAGGGCTAATCGAGACAGCCGGAGCGCTCGACAGGGCCGTAGGGCTACTAGACGCAATGGACGAGGTCACTCTGGGGCTGCTCGCAACGATGGCCTCGGAAGAGCTGGCCACGGAAGCCGAACTAGGGCTGGCAGCTAATGACCGATCAAGTGATATACACGAGGAGCGATAAGAGAATCGTTAGCATTGCGGGGATACTGGCAGAGCACGCCTTATCCCCTCCTCTCAACACAATCTGCTAACTATATCTTGACCTGCAGCTAGACAACCTGCGGACAAGTTCCGCTGATTGCAGATCACCATGTTGCATATCTCTTCATCAATGGCGACATGGCCGATGTAGTGTGCACTTTCTTTTTTAACCCCCAGCTAGGACTCTATCGCTCCTGCAACAGCCAGCACCGTTACAATGACCTCTCCCAAGCAGCGACGATGGTATCAGATGCGATGGTTCTCGGAGAATGATACTCTCGAGGACAAGAAGCTGATTCTCAAGCTGGATGCTCTGATTGTCCCGTATGCCTTTCTGTCCTATTGGACGAAATATATCGACCAAGCCAACCTGAGTCAGTTCGCCGCATCACCCCGCAAATCAGGACTGACATTTTCGATTTCTGCCTTTAGACAATGCCTATGTATCGGGAATGCAAGAAGAGATCGGCCTCGGTGGGGATGACTTGGTAAACCTCCAGACGATGTACACGGTGGGCGCGGTGGTTGGCCAGCTCCCATTTGCGTATCTCTTTACGCGAGTGCCCATCTCATGGCTGATCCCCATCATGGACATCGCTTGGGGCATCTTCACTCTCCTCCAATACCGGGCTACATCGTACAGCGAGATGATGGCCTACCGATTTCTGGTGGGATGGTTCGAGGTAAGTACCCCCTGTACCCCCATAAGCGGCGATTTGCATCTGACGTTCATCGGCAATCAGGCGGCGTTCTTCCCCGGAATGCATTACATCTTTGGGGCCTGGTATCGCGGAGACGAGATCGCTCGTCGTGGGGGCTGCTTCTATGTTGGTCTGACACTGGGCACCCTCACAGCCAGCCTCATCCAGGCCGGTGCTTCCTCGCGCCTGGATGGGGTGTCCGGCCTTGCCGGGTGGCGATGGATGTTCATCATCTGCGCGATCATCACCATCCCTATAGGCATCCTGGGATTTTTCGTCCTACCCGGGACTCCCGACAAGCCCAACCGACTGATTCTTCGGCAAAAAGACATCCAGCGTGGGCGTGAACGACTCGAGCGCACCGGTCATCGGTTCACCTCGTCCGGCTTCTCCACCCTTCAAACCTGCCGTTCACTCCTGAAGAGCCAGAAATTCTACATCTTCCTTGTCCTAGACGTCCTTTTCTGGAATGCGGGCCTCCACGCCTCCGCAGGGGGGTATCTCCTGTGGCTAAAATCGCTCCAACGCTTCAGCACGGCCACCCTGAACAATCTCTCCGCTATTGCCCCCGCCCTCGGCATCTTCTATACTCTGTTTGTCTGCTTCCTATCAGACCTCTGGCTGGGTCCGGCGTGGGCCATTGTCCTAGCCCACACCAGGAACAGCCTGGGGCTGATCATTCTCACGATCTGGGAGGTGCCCGAGTCGGCCAAGTGGTTTGCGTTCTCGACAATCTATGCGTGTGTGGCCATGTCGAGCGTGCTGTACGGGTGGGTCAACACCGAGCTCCGGTATTCCCCGCAGGAACGAGCCGTGGTCCTGGTGGTCATCAATGCGGTCTCGCAGTCCACAACTGCCTGGACACCATTACTGGTGTTTCCGACCGTGGAGGGGCCGCGATTCACCAAGGGTTATGCATTCACCTTGGGGTCTGCGCTGGCATTGATAGTGGGGACGATTGGGGTCTGGGCCGTTTTCCGGAAGAAGGCGATGGTCAGTAATGGAGAGGAGGAGGAGGAGATAGTCGTGGTGCAGGGGAAGCGGGATGGCAAGACTGAGGGCACTGAGCAGTAGCGATTCCCAATTTGTACATATGTACATATGTACTGCACGTGATTCGCAACAAAAAGGAGGGAAAGCAGTGAAAAAAAAAAGAAAAGAAAAGATGGGGCAAGCCAGGGTCGAACGGGTCCCCTCCCAATCCTCAGTCTGAGGCAACAAGCCCTAACTTACCCGCCTCGCTTGATGCCTCCACTTCCAGCCTCGCTACTGGATGACCCGCTAGAGCTGATATAGACAACAAAAAGAGAATTTTCAAAAAAGAAACGTTGGGGCAAGCCGGGCTTGAACCGGCCACCTCCAGATCTTCAGTCTGACGCGCTCCCAGATGCGCCATTGCCCCTTTTGATGCTATGCTGTAAAGATACTGTGTGTTAGGACCAAGCAAAAACGTTCTACAGATTCCACGCACTAATTGATCCGGGCACAGCGCCTTAGAAGACCAGTGATGTCTGCTGTGGTTGTACGCGGAGGACCAAGCCCGTAATCGCCCGATGTACTCGGCCCCCTAAGCAGCCATAAGAATTCACGCCGAATCGCCTGCCACGCCCCAGTTGCGCCATGGACCCATAGATCATGTCAGCTAGCCCTTACCTGTTACCATATAGTTACTGTCCATATTGTCCATACTGCCCATACCTATAAGACTCCACAAGATGGAGCTTCTGCAGTATGTTTAACATCTTCGTGACTGCTTTTTCATTGCAGTGAATTACTGCGTCTTCCTCTGGAATTGCTAGTGTTGCTCTGTCTGTCCCCCTTGCCCTCATTCACAAAGGCAGGTATTCATGCACCCGCTGCCATGTATTCTGCACCGGACCCCGCCGATTCCGTGTAAACCGCATCCCCGTCACTTCGTTGCTGGAATCATCGCTATTCATTACACCCTCTTGCATGGTTCGCGGTGACGAGCTCTCGTCCTGACGCACGACAATAATCGGTCCGATTCGCGCTTCTTCCGGAATGTCCGCCAGCGCCAGGTGGGCATCATTGTCCAAAGTAGCCACAAGCCTGCCCTGTTCCCGGGGTAAACTATGGCCAGGGATGCGACCCTCGGCATCCTGGTCCCAGACCAGCTCTGTGGAAGATTGAGGCCTACTCGCGGGTCTCAGCGCCATCGCGTTTCCTTCTTCTAGCATGATAATGTTTTCTGCAAAACTAACAGCCGCCGTAGCACGGTAGAAGCCCATCACAGGCGGCGCTCGACGGAGTAACTCGACTGCGGCGCGTCGAATGCGCGGCTCACGACATCGGAGGCTCGTGAACCACAGGGGCAGTCCAACACCAAGATCAAATGTGAATGGAGGCTGTGTGCCGTCACGTCGCCTGGACGCGTCGAGAGCAAGGCCACATTGGTTGATAATGATCTGGAAGTCCTCCAGGCAGTGATCCGCCATGGTTTGGAGTGAGGATACGCAAATGGTCGCTAGAATGGTGGTGGTCTTGTGGTACGCTATGAGAAGCGCGCTGTTGACCACCTGGTGTTGGGAGAGTGGCCCTTTGTCATGGAGCGAATCCAGAAGTCTCTTGAACGCGACGTCCCACTCTTTCAATCGCTCGAAGAATATCGCCTGTGTGTGAAGCAACCTTTCGCTGACATGAAAGCAATCCGCCTGCGATAGCTCGGCCAGACACTGGCGCTCGAAGAGCATGGTCTCTGCCCCTAGACTAGTGAGAGCTTCGCGCGCGCATCTCAAGGATACGAATTCAGCCGACCATACTGGGGTACGAGCTCTCAGTAGAATGTTCATCCGAGTGGCCGAATCACTAAAAGCGATCACTCCGAGCCGGATGAAGATCGGGACAATCACATCCTCCAGCAAAACTGCCTTGGAGGGGGGAATCACGCCAGACGAGACTTGGACGCGCAGAGCCTGGATGAGCTGTAACCCTTGCATGAACAGCTGCAGGGCTTCTTTTTCGCGCCCCTGCAGGGTCTCAATGCAAATGAAGAGAACGCAAGTAATCAGTCCCACAAAGATATCGACCTGCCCGCGCTCGATGCGCTGACGAATAGCCGAGACGGAGCGCGAGTACCAGGCCAAGGCATCACTCTGCGGTTGGTCAATGGGCGGCACGGAGACCAGACTTGTTGGCTGATCGTGCGTCTCGAACAGGGCACTGATAGAGATGATGGCATCCCACACGGCCGGTTCTCCCTGACACAGCTGAGGCACGAAAGTGCCCCAAAATTCGACATCCAGATCACCCCCGACAAACAGGGCTACGCGTTCGAAGTAGTAGGCAAAAGCACGACGTTCTCTCCAGACGGTGTTGGGGGCAAACGCCAGGGGATGATCGAGGGCTGCGGTGGAAGGAGGCGAGGCGGACGAGAAGGTGCCCGCCACAGCCTTGACGTACTCGCACTTGCGACCGGTGCTGCTGCATCGGAGACAGTCGGGCTTTTCTTGTCCACATTTGACTCGACGGATTCTATTACAACATGCTTAACTCCCGGATCGTGACAGGCATTGGGGCGGAAGGTAGACCCCACTTGCAAGTTTTGCACCCCAGTCGGGATCTCAGGGGCAGGCCGCTTCCTGTATCCCCACTGCAACGGGAAGCGGATGATTTCGGGGACATGCTGAGCCACCTCGACGGAGCTGACGAGATGAAATCCCCCAGAAGATGGTGTTGTCATTCAGATCTTGCAACAATTCATGCTGATCAGGGGCTGCCAATGGATGCGTCAGCACATCACATGAGAGTGCTTGGCGACTATGCCCATCTAGGCAGCGGACTATATCACCGAGCATTATACACATTGTGTTTATCTATGTTATGACTATAGTCTATGGTACATCCGCGACAAAACAACCACCAATCACTCGCACACAACCTCACTGCTTAAGAACGTCGCATCCACCTCAAAGCACTGGGTGGTGCTGCTGACCTCGTACTCGCCATATAAGGACTCTTCGGTACATCCCGTCGCGGTGTAAACTTTCAAGACGGGCGAGGTCGTGCTATCATCACAACTACCGGAGTAGACATGCGCAGAGAAAGACTTCAACGGCAGACCCTGAGCTGGTCCACAGCCACCGGAGATGACGTTGGCGGACTCAACGCTCGGGGAAACGCAGTCGGCAAGGTAGTAGCCGCTGAACGCCACGTCGATGGTGGCAGCAGCAGTGGCCACGAGGGCGGAAACGAGGGCGAGGGCCTGTCAGGTCAGTAAATATTTACTCTCAAAACACTCGATCTCACCAACCTTGAACTGCATATCGGCGAGGACGCTGTGGTTGATAGGTTGAAATCCGAAGATTTGAATGCTGGGCAAAAAAGCTGCTGCTGGATAGGGAGAACCAGACAGGGGTGGAATCGAATTTATAGACGCCGTCAAGTGCAGCCGAGCAACTACGAAAGACCATGAGCTGATGCTTGAACCGTTGGCAGTACAACTGTATACTGTGTAGACTGTAGACTAACCCCGAGTGCCAAGACCGCTCCTCAAGCGAGGTCTTATCAGATCCATATTCCTAACATGGCAATCTTGCCCGGATGCCAGCAGCACTTCGTGACTCGTCTCTATCCCCGATCCTTTGCCAAGCATTCCTGCTCGTATCGCTTACGAGTCACGGGGCTGATTGAGCGCGCAAGGGAGGGTGTTCGACACAAGCACTAATCTACAAGTCGAACCAGCTTGTCTAATTGCAGATAAGCTCACACTATTAGGCTTGTATACTTGGCAGGATGATTGCCCCCTCGTATCCAGAGGCTCCACAGCTTCACCCTGCCGGAAGTATACTTATCCGTGTTGTGGCTACACCACTCATTGCATGGGTACGGATACGCATTGGATCGGACAACGATGATCCAGCAGAAGCTTTATTGCACTACTGTAGTCTTTTCAGCACTCGTCGCGATTCAGCACTATCTAAGGATGCAAAGTCACGACTTTCGTCTGGACAAATTCTTCTAACCCCCACCGAGCGCCGAACCGACCCCATCCGCTATCGCCGTACCCCCCGTGCGGCAAAGTCGGTTCATCATGCACCGTCATAGAGTTGATATGCACCGCCCCGGCCTTGATAGATCCCGCGAGTTCCAGAGCGCGATAGTGGTTTCTCGAGATAATCGAACTAGACAAGCCGTACTTGGCTTCCTGGATCACAGAGACAATCTGTTCTTCGGTCTCCAGTGAAACGATCCCAACGACCGGCCCAAAGGACTCAATCTCGTACAGTTTCATTTCCGGAGTCAATCCTGTTACCACGGTCGGAGGAAAGCTCTGCGGGGTATGGCCAACGGCCCTAGAGGCAGTGTGGATTCCAGCGCCCTTGTCCTGTGCGTCGGACACCAGCATCTGCAACTTGGCTTTCGCAGCCGGAGAGATGACCATCGGTGCTGTCTCGATCTCATGCAGGATGGCCAGAATCTTCGCCTCGAGAGCCGGAGCCACCGCAGTCGTGGCCAAGACCATATCCGTGGACATGCAGATTTGACCGTTCTGGGTCTGCGTTAGCAGCGTTCCTCGCAGGCACAGAGAGTGACTTACATTGAGAAAGGCGCCTTTCGTAATCTCTCTGGCCGCCAGGTCCAGATCAGCATCGTCAAGCACTACCGTGAAGTTCTTGCCTCCGAGCTCCAACAACACCGGCTTAAGTGCCATGGCGGCCTGGGATGCAATTATCCGGCCGACCTGCGTCGAGCCGGTAAAGTTACATTTCTTGATGGCCGGGTGGTTGATGAGAGCGTCGAAAATCTCCGGGGCGTCTTCTGGGCGATGGAGCAGAAAATTTAGAACGCCGGGTGGGAAGCCAGCCTCGCGGAACAGGGAGGCCAGGAGGTAGTGAGTATGCGGGCTAAGCTCGGAGCCCTAATCTCTGGCGTCAGCCACCGGAATGTACGGCACACCTTCACTTTCATCTCTCAAGGAAGCCTACCTTCAAGATGGCGACATTTCCTGCCGCAATAGGGGCCACTACCGACCGAAGACCCAGGATGATCGGTGCATTCCAAGGGGCGATCCCCAGCACCACTCCCAGCGGCTCTTTCAGGACCATGCCATAGCCTTGCTGAATGTACGGAATCGACCCGGTTGCCACACTGGTGGTGAGCGCAGCGTACTCTTCAATCAGACCAATGCTGTCGTTCGTGATGATGTCCGCCCACAGCGGTCCGCAGTGGATTTCCTGACAACACACGCTTTTGATCTCATCGGCCCGGTCTCTCAGAATCTGCGCGAGTTTGAATAACAGGGTTCGACGCTCAATGGGGGTTGTCTTGGACCACGTTGTGAATGCTCTAGCACTGGATTGCGCAGCTTGGAGGGCGAGGTCTCTGGTAGCACCCTGGTAGAAAACGGGACCCCCGGGGTATTGGTTGGCAACGGTGCCCTGTCTCTCTTGGAGAGAGCATCGGATGTCTTGACCGTCGATGATGAGTGGGACGGTATCGTGTGACTCCATTTTGAACGAGACTGACTTCGTCAGGTCTGAGGCAATATTCTCAACTCGGTTTAAAGGCAGGGACCAACCGGGGAAAGTTGCAAGGAGGGTGAAAAACTGAGGCTGGGGCTGGGGCTTGGGCTGGGGGCACGCGGGGAAGGACTATACGACGAAGGAGATACGGATATACGGATCCATGACATTCTCCAGATTCAGTGGAGCCGAAACTCAATTTTCCCCCTTGAACTGCCGATTCACCATTCCGAACCATGACCTCGACTTAATCAGCGGACTGTCCGCTCTCCTCAAGACCGTAATGAAATGCGCAAGTTGGGACAAAGGACTCGAGTCGGAAGCTGCGGACTCGGTTCAATTCCCAGAGCCAACCTCCACCGGGGAGTGGACGGAAGAGCGAGAAAGACCCTGAGAGTGCAACCTGCGTGCTTGGTAGATTGTGGGGCTGTAATCTTTACGGTATCCGTGCTAATAATCTAGCCAAGTTTCCTCGTGGTGAGTCACTGGGTGGATGGTCCCTGCCCTAAGGTACTATATAGAGATACTATTGCGGTCGATCGACAACCGCAATCTCCGTCGGGCTCAGTTTGAGTACTATGGACTTGGGACACCCAAGGTTCACTACCCCAGAACAGATACCTCTGCCTCTTCGTGTGGAAGCCAGGATGATATGTCAGAAGCCATGGTGGCCACCGTGGTCTGGACTGGTTTTTGCGGCGAATCCGAGGTGGATCGATCCATCGATCAGCTCCCCCTTCCCCTATCTCTCTCAGTCTCGATGCATCTGGGGTAAAATCAAGCGACGCTACTCCGTACTAGTACTCCGTACCATGAATAAAATTCCCTCGAGCCCCTTGGTCCAGGAAAAAGAAAGATCTTCTTGATCAGCAGGCATTGTCATTCGTTCTACTCCATGCCACCATGATGCTACCCGGTTCACTACTATGTGGGCTGCTGCTGCTTATTGTGGCCCGGATTGTGGCCAGCGACTTCACCGCCTCGGATGACTCAGACTTGATGGTGTTTCGGACCGTGGGTTTCTCCATGACGTTGTGCCTAAGCCCTGACTAAGCCTTGACTAATGGGGCAATCCAGTTACCGCAGCATCGCATCCCCAAATGGAACGTCACGCATTATCATCGCAATGCCACCGCCCCGGGCTACTGGTTTGTCGCCCCCTACTGGGTCACCGTGGGAGAACCCTACACCACACGATGGATGCCCTATCAGGTCGGCCCCTACATCTATGGCCAGGACGGCGATCTGGTTTGGACCGGGGCTGCATACACCGACAATAAGAACGCCTTCGACCTGCGCGTTGTGACCAATTCCCTCCTCGGCAAGCCTCAGCTGTCCCTGATGGTGCAGACCGGGCTTGGGGTGGATCTGGAATTTGCGAATGGCACCGTCCTCGACCAACAGTATCGCCAAGTGGCCAGTACCCCCGTCTTCGACAAGCACGAGTTCTACGTCTACGCTCCTCACAAAGCGCTGGCCATCCATCAGTGGCCCAAGGTCGTGGACCTGGCCGACATCGGCTTGCCGGGGGTCTCCCGCGAGATCAAATTCCAGGGCTTTCGCGATATCGATTACACCACCGGCCACGTCTTCTTCGAATGGAACTCCGAGGGGAGAATCCCGCTCCACGAGACCTTTGTCGACATCACCGTCGGAACCCCTCCCCGTGGCGCCGACTACATCCACTGCAATGCGATCGAAAAGACCAAGGACGGGGACTACCTGATGTCGTGTCGCCACTCCAGCACCATTTACTTGATATCCGGACAGGACGGGGCCATTCTGTGGCGACTGGGCGGCAAGGGGAACAATTTCCAGAAGGACTTCGACTTCTCATGGCAGCATGATGCGCGTATCATCCTCCACACCCCGGAGCGCATGGTGATGTCCTTCCTGGACAACGCGGCGGACGAGCTGAGCGAGAACAAGCCCGTCTCTGCCGCCATGATCGTCGAGTTGGACCTGGTCAACTTCGAGGCGAAGCTGCTGAACCAGTATCTGCGACCGGACGGCGACCTGACGCGACGTCGGGGCAGCGCGCAACTCCTCCCCAACAACAACATGTTTGTGTCCCGGAGTGACTTTGGGTACATCAGCGAGTTTGATCACGGCGGCCGCCTTCTGACCGAAGCCCGCTTCGCCAGCGACCGGTTCGGCAACTACCGCGCCTACAAATCCCCCTGGTCGGCGTCGCCCGCCGAGCCCCCGGTCATAGTCGCGTCGGTAGCCGGCATCAATGGCTCCGAGTTGTTGACCGAATGCCACGTGAGTTGGAACGGAGCGACCGAGGTGAAGTTCTGGCGGTTCTGGGCGCAGAGGGCCGCAGAGGGGGAGAAGACGCTCATCGGCACAGTGGCCAAGACGGGCTTCGAGACCAGCTTCATCGCCCGCGGATACATGGATTGGGTGTCGGCAGAGGCTCTCGACGCCGGCCAAAACAGCTTGGGATTCTCGGAGATGGTGCGCAGCAGTCCGCCCACCTACTGGGCCCCCGGAGCAGACCGGCCTCAGCCTGATGACCCCCGGGCGCTCCTCTTTCCTCCCTCACCTGAGAAGCAGAGCTGGTCGCCCTCCTTCGTCGTTGTGGTGTTTGCCGCCGGGCTGGCGCTCAGTACCTTGGTCTGGCTGCTGCTTGCCTTGGTCCCGGTGGTGCGACATCGTCTGGTGGCTGGATACAAGAAAGTGAACTCGATAGACTAATAGTTATTACGTGAGATGATTTAAGATCCTTCTATCAGAACGTATTTATTATACACGCGAGGACGCATTCAGTCCACGCAAAGAATTCCCAGTATGCTCAATCATGCTCAAGGAGAGACGAGAGTCAAGAAGTCCTGAGTCAAGTCGGTGAAGAAGCTGGCCCCGGCCACGGTCTCGGGGTGACCAGCCTGCGTGACATTGCAGTAATCGATGAAGTTGCCTGCCTCCGCGTTCTTCTTCTTGATATAGGTGACGTAGTCCGATAGGAGACAACTGCTGCCCGGCCCGCTCTTGCACATGGGCAGAGGATAGACGGCATCATTGAGCAGGATGCGCAGATAGGTGTCCTCGGTAGTCTTCTTCTTGGTGGTCGTCTCGCAGTTGAGCACCTCGAACCCAACGGTACCACGCATGGTGATGAAGTGGGCCACGTTGTACCGGTGGTTGGAGGGGATCCGGTCATCGGGCAACGGGGTCTGGTCCTGGAAGAGATCCATGCCGGCGGTCAACTCGGCGATCTGGTTGTCGTTCAAGAAAGCCATGATGAGCTTGGGCACGGTGAAGGGACTGCCATCCACGTCGGTGCCGTTCTGGCCGGGGCCCTGCGCCAGCAGATCCAAGAAGCTCTCAAGGAAGGGCAGGAAGAGCAGCTTGGTGGGATCCGACGAACCCGGTCCCACACCGTACCAGTAGCTCAGATCCTGCGAATAGGCATACTTGGTCAACTCGTCCTGGGTGAAGACATTGCACCAGTCGCTCAGCTGGCCCGTGATCTGACTCTCATAGGCGCACAGGTAGGGGAAGAAGGTCAGGTCAGTTTCCGTGAATGTCAGATTGCCGCTGACCAGGGCGTTGATGCGCTTGATGGCCGCGGGCATCCACGTCGCATCCCCTGAGCACAGTTAGCAAGTCCGTCCCTCATGAGAGTGGCTTCCCGAATGTCATGAGCCACCTACAGTTTGTCACATTGTTATACGCATTGTTGACATACAAGGGACACGCATCCGAGGGTCCCAGCGAGTTGCCAATCGCATTGACAGAGCCCGTCGAGTTGACACTGACAACCTTGCCATAGGTGTCGGCGAACTCGTACATGTATCCCTGCAAGAAGGCCTGCGCGGTCTGGACCACGCGCGAGGTGCTGATGGGGTTCGCGTACTGGTTGGCCCACACGTAGAAAGGGTGGCCGTCTTCGTAGAAATCGGGGTCTATTGATCGTTAGCCTGGATGCCTCATTCTATTCCAGGGATAGGGAACTCACAGCGAGCGCGCAAAGTGTAACCGAGATCAACAGCCTGGCTCGGTTAGTCGTGCCATGGTCTTCAGGTTTGATGTGATTCTCCCAACCTCTTTGCGACCCGTCATCGACTCTTGGGACATTTGCAGAGTGGTGTTGGTCAGGACAGTCTTCCAGTCGGCGATGAACGAGAGCTCATCGCGCGCCTTGAAGCCCTTGCCTTTCACGGCCGCTTGGATCTACCGATTGTGAGTTATCAGGTGTGCACTGAGATGGGGGAGCCTCCTGTCGCTATGGACCCACCTTCTCCTCAAGAGCCACCCATGAACCGTAGGAGCCGCTGTCGGGGAATCTGATTGCCATTAGCCACGTCACTCCTGCTACTTCTAATTTCCAGACATGGCTCACCTGCTTCCGTGTCTCACCACATAGGCAGCTTGCTGAACGGTGCACTGCGAGGGAACCTCGTTGGAGATGCCATTGACGTTCGGGCCTGGTTTCTGCATCAGTCGGGCCAAGTGCTAGACGGACGTGGATGAAACTCACCAGTAAAGTAGGGCGTATTCCCGCCAGAATAGATCAAGGGGTTGGAAGAGTGGGCAGTCGCAGGAAACAGAATATCGTTGACCGGGGCCAGAACCGGGCCGGCACTGGCAACTCCCAGCAGAGCAGCGACAGCAGCGAACGTAGCCATAATAGAAGAGAAAGCAATTGGCAATGCGCACAGTGCTCTGATCGACTCTCAGCAGCATCCAACGGGGGTCTGCACCGGCCCAATATATACTAAAGTTAAGCACAGAGAGTAGCATGATTATTGCTGGAACCCCCTTTTCATGCATGCATCGCTGTATGTCACTGCATGTCACTGCACGCCACTGTATCATCGGCAATGGTCAAGCGACAGGCGAGAGACGGACTTTGCCTATGAAAGGGCGACGGGAGGCCATGTGCTGCCGTGTGCTGCCGACGAAATGAGGGTTAATTTGCTTAGCGTTGTTAACCCGTGGAGGCCCGGCCAGATTAGCCAGAATCACCGCGCCCTCGGACCACGTGCCCGATAGCTGTCTCCACTCCATTAATTGTTTTCATGAACCAAGGCTTTAGCTCTTGTAGTACCTGCATTACTCCTGTCTATCGTCTTGGCTGACACGTGCGGGAAAGTGTTTCTGGATTTGCCCATGTGCCCATGTGCTCATGCAATTTCACTAGAGTACTAGATTGCCATTCTATTTACAAGATCAAAGCAGCGAAAAGACTCACCACCACGCAAATGAGGCTAGAGGAGAGGGAGAGGGAGAGGGATGCGGCAGCCCCAGTATAGAGCGCGCCCCCGGCGGTGGTAGTGGAGGATCCAGCATAAGTACCAGCCGGAGACGAGGCTGCGGCAGACGCTGCGACCGCAGAGGATGCTCTGACTGAGGGGATCAGGGAGCCCGGCAGGCTTGGGGACTGTGAGCTTGAAGAAGATAGCACACCACTGCCCTCAACCTGGGCATTGGAGCCCAGTCTGGTGGCGGACTGTGTCGCACCAACTACATTCACACCTTCCGGCTTGGAGATCTCCGTGCCCATAGCACCAGACAGAGCAGCAGCCGATCCGATGGACTCGACATTCAAATAGACCGTGGTCTTAACTGGAATCGGGGTGGTATACACAGAGACAGTCTCTTGGGGAGCAGTCTGGTCGGTCGATCCCATAGGAACAGCCGTCACCGTATAAACAGCAGTATCATACATTGTGGAGGTGGAATAGACCTCCTCATCGGCGGGCCGTGCGGTCGCATGGGGCTCAGTGGCCACCACAGTATATGTTGTCAGATGCGCAGGGACCGTCTCGGTGGTTACAAAGATCGACTTCGCCGATGCAGGACAGTTCTGATAACCTGACGGGCAAGCAGTCACCGTACGAACCGATGTGCTGTACACCGTGGAGGTATGATATTCGGTGACACGAGAGATAGGGCCTGTAGGGACCGTGGCCGCGGTGGCGACGCCCGTCTGGGTGGCAGTCACCGGGCAAATAGTGGTGTAGTCCACAATAGTCTCAGTCGTGAGGTACGTGGTCTGCTTCGAGGCGGGGCAATTCTTGATCGAAGATGGGCAAGCGGTCACCGTATGCACGGAGGTTGTATACACGGTGGACGTGGTGAATCCCTCGTGTTCAGTGGCACTGGACGCGCGGGTGGCTGTTGCAGGCACGTGGGTCCCCGTGGCAGTAACCGGGCAGATGGTTGTATAGTCGACCACAGTTTCGGTGGTCAGGTAAGTGGTCTTCGCGGAGGCAGGGCAGTTCTTGATGGTCGACGGGCAGGCTGTGACAGTATGCACCTCCGTGTGCGAGACGGTGGAGGTGGTGAAAGCCCCAGAGCCGGAGATAGCGTTGCTGGACCCCGAAGTGTTGACTGTTGAGCCAGAGCCCGGCTGGGAGATAGACGAGCTGGACACTCCGGAAGCATTAGAGCTGGACGACCCAGATCCAGCGCTGACTCCCGACGATCCAGAAGCAGACGAGGAACCAGACGAACTAGTCGAGCCAGAAGAAGAGCTAGATGAGCCTGACGAGCCAGAAGTGAAAGCTGAACCAGAAGAGGAACCAGAAGAACTCGACGAGCCAGAAGAACTAGATCCAGCGACAGCTCCTGATGATTCAGACCCAGACGAGGATCCAGACGAGGATTCAGAGGAGCTCGACCCACCAGACGATTCAGAGCCAGAAGAGCCAGCACCAGAGGAGTCCGAACCGGAGGAGCTCGAACCGGGAACAGAGCCAGAGCTGGGCCTAGGGCTTGGGATGATTGATGGGCTGGGACGGGTCACAAACAAAGGCACACTCGAGCTGGCCTGGGGACTGGGAGTAGGGCTTTGCACGGCAACACTGACAGCAGATGATGGACTTTGAACAGCAATAGCCGAGCTCTGGGAAGTGAGAGGCGAGTTGGACGCAGCCGCAGAAATAGTAGGAGTAGCAGCAGCGGCAGCAGAGGCGGCGCATTGTTCGACAGCCGCAAGACTGGTGTCCACAATAAGATCCGAAACCTCAACCGTGGCCCCGGTTCCATCACAAACCACCTTGATCGTGAGGGGAGAGGTCCTGGAGGATGAACTGCCTAGGCAGGTCGAGAATGGGGCCGATGAACCCGCTGGGACGGTCAGGCTGTCGATGAGATCGTTGCCCTGATAAATGCTCAGCGCGCAGGAGACACCACTGCGCTTGCGCTTGGTGGCAGTCGAATCGGAAACTGAGATTGTGCCCGAAACCGAGGCATCGTCGGAGGTATCTACGGACTGTGACGCCTCCAGAGACGTTCCAGCAGTGGTATCGGCCGTGAGCGTGGTGCCATTGTCATCGGTTGCAGCGGTCGTGCCAGAAGACGTCGACCAGGTGGCTGTCGAAGCACTGCTGGCGGTGGATGAAGCAGCGGGGAAGGAAGAAGTCGTTGTAGCCAAGGCCGTAGTCGAGGAGCCCAGCGAAGCGTCACTGCTGGTGGTGCTCACGGCGCTCGACGTGCTGTCGCTTGTGGCGGAAGTGACGGTGCTTGCGGCACTCGCGGAGGAGGTTGGGTCCGAGCAGGCGCTGACCATGGAGATGTCGGCCAGGCCAACGACAGGGTTTCCGTTGGAAGCTCCCTGAGAGCAACTGATGGTGATCACAAAAGGAATTCCGGTGGAGGAAGTGGGCGTGTACGTCCCAGAGACACTCGACCAGCCACTGGAACGGCCAGCCACGAGGGCAGCAGATGCTGCAGTGAAGGAATTGCCTTCGACGGCGACTGTAAGGGTACAGGAGGCTCCGGTCGAATCGTCCGTCGTGATGGACCAGTCCAGGGAGACATGATAGGAGGTGCCTACCTCCACCGAGGGAATGTTCTGACGCACAATCACCCAGCTATAGCTGAAATCGTCGATCTCACTGTAAGGGGGTTAGGGTTCGCCTGCATCTTGGCTATGCATTTGGCTACGCATTGACTAGGCACACTTACAGGTAGGCACCGCCATCTGGACCCCCAGTATCGACCACCGAAAAGGTCTTCAGTGTAGGGCCGGCACTCGTACTCCAGAAGGAAGTGTACGCCGACGACCCTCCTTGAATGACATCGGTGCCCGTACAGGCCGCAGCCATCTGGATCAGCGGCATCAAGCCCGCTCCGAAGAGCAGGGTACGTAGAGGAGCCATCGTGTACCAACTACCTGTCTATCCATGTTGAAAGGCAGGGATTGAGCTGAACATATAGTGAGGATCTGTTCAAGCTCTCCTGGTCGGACTCGTATTCTTTTTTTTGGTTTCTTGTGGCCTTCGAATGGATCGCGTTCACTAGAGGCGCAAAGAAGGCGAGTTTAGGCGACGGCGGAGGGGCGCCTCACACAATCCAGCAATTTAGGCCGACTATCCACCAGATTTGCCCCTGAACGCTCACGGTCAAGTCCGAAGAGTTGGCATTTCAGTGAATTCACTGGATCTCGCTCTCAATTAAGCTCGATTAGGTTTTTCGATTTGTGTTGTACCCCACCGAAGCCAGGGGAAGAGGAGGTTCCCAGGCCATGCTCCTTCTGCTCATTCTGCACGGGTTCCCACATGGGAATGAGGCCGCATGATGCTCGAGATCTCCAGTCTATTGCTTGACTATTGGCTCTGCTCCTCGCGCCACCCTGGACTAGTGATGCTGCTGGAGGTCGGAGATTTCACCCGCAGTGAGTAGTAGTCCGGCTGCGACCGGGCAGGATGTGGGGAAGCCACCCTTGCCCATGGCGTGGTATGTGCAGCAGATCGAAGGACATACTTATACTCCGTACGTGAGCATACAACTATCCACAAATATGCACTATACGGCCTGTTCGAAAGATTGGTGTAGGTTTGGTCAGTGGCGACTGCGATGGCGCTTGACTACCTCCCTCTCCCGGGCTCTTTCTCGCCGTCCCGTCTAGGACTCACTATGCTCGATTTTCCTGGGCAGCAACCAGAATAACATGCTTCATAGACCAAGCTACGATCGCAATCCATGCATTGGAGTCATAACATCTACATCCATGTGGTTTTTAGAGATGATTTCGACTTCAGCAAAATCGCGACCGTTGGAAACGAAGCCATTGTTGGGGATCTCCGGCTGCGGACTTAGGGTTTCCGCGAGGTCCTCACTCTTCGAGTCGACCACTCCATCTTCTCGCAAGAAAGGATCTTGCTGCATGGCTCATGCTAATGATCTCCAGGATCGATCTCTGTGCTCATTCCACCTACTGAGCTGGCAGGTGGCCCTTAGTCTAGGTGGTCTGATCCCCAGGCCAACGGTCGCCGTTGAAACCCCCAGTGGAGCCAGGAAAGCCATCTGGAGGACGAATGTTGGCTGCTTCGCTTGCCTCGGCTTACGCTGGCCGGTGGGTAGGCCCGGGCTAAGGCTGCTGATCATCTCAACCTCCAATGAGGCGGTTCATCGAGCTGCTCGATGGGGCCTGCAGTCATCCTGTCATGGTGAGACGCGGCTGAAGGCTTAGGAAGAGCCAAGCAGGGATCATTCTCTGAGGTCAGCAACACCACCGTCGGCGTCTGCTATTAAAGGCCTTCTCCATCCACCACTGCTGCATTTTCTTTCCGTCTTTTCGAATACCTCGACACCAGCGAGCATCCATTCTCTAGATCTCCCGCCATGGTCTTTTTTCCGCCCAAGTGGGTAGGCGAATTGCCTCCCATCCCCGACACGGTCCCCCTCTGCGACTTCATGCTCGACGAGCGATATGGGCGTGCTCCCATCGACCAATCGCCCGCTCCATACGTTTGCAATGTCACCGGCCAGGGTTACTCACCGGCTGAGATCGTCCAGCGGGTGGATTACATGGCCCGGGCCCTTTCTCGCGAGTTGGGCTGGGAACCCAACACCGGGGCAGCAGAAGACAAAGTCATTGGAATCTTCAGTATGAATACGGTGGGTCAACAGTCCCTGAAGTCACATCCAGAGTCCCACCCGGAGCAATGCTGACGTTCCCTAAAAGATCGACACAATGCCTCTGTCCTGGGCGGTGCATCGATTGTCGGGGATAGTCTCGCCCGCCAACGCCGCGTATTCGGCCTCGGAATTGGCCTATCAGATGAGGGACTCCAAGGCCACGGTGCTTTTCACTTGTCTGCCCTTGTTGGCCACCGCGCTGGAAGCGACAGCCCAAGTCGGGATCCCCCGTCAGCGCGTCTTCGTGCTCGAGACGCCCGTCGAACCGGGCCAGTCGCTCCCCGCCGCAGCATCGGAGTTCGAGACGGTATCACAATTGGTCGCAGCAGGCCAGACGCTGCCCCCAGTAGCTCCGTTGAAATGGCAGGCCGGGCAGGGTCGCCGTCAGCCAGCATTTTTGTGTTATTCCAGCGGTACTTCCGGGCTGCCGGTACGATATCTCTCGCACAGCCAAACCCTCCCTCTCTTCCCGGCCACTGACTGTCCTCTCCCCAGAAAGGCGTGATGATCTCCCACTACAACATGATGGCCAACATCCTCCAGTTCAAGCAATACGATGAATCGTCGGGGATGCGCACCAAGGGCAAGTCCGAGGTGACGAGCTGTGTCTTGCCCATGAGCCACGCCTACGGGCTGAACTACGTCGCGCACTACGCGGCCTACCGCGGCGACCAGACGGTGGTGTTCGCGCGCTTCCAGCTGGAGAGCCTCCTGGAGGCGACGCAACGTTTCAGAATCACCATTCTCCTCCTCGTGCCACCCATCGTGCTGCGCATCGCCAAGAGCCAGGAGCTGTGCCGACGGTATGATCTCAGCAGCGTGGTGGGACTCTTCACGGGGGCAGCTCCGCTGGGCGAGGAAATCGAGGCAGCGGTGCGAGAGCAGTATCCCGCCATGAATATCGGTCAGGGCTATGGTGGGTGCTCACCAACACAATGATACATTCCGATACACCACTGACCCAGTGCCCTCCACCAGGAATCACCGAAGCCACCACCGTAGTCGGCCTAACCCCCATCATCGACCAATGGGCCGGCTCCGTGGGCTGTCCGATGCCAGGCTCGCAGTGGAAGCTCCTCGACCCCGACGGCAGCGAAATCACCTCCTACGACACTCCAGGCGAGGTCATCATCGCTGGCCCCAACGTGACGATGGGGTATCTCAACAACCCCAAAGCCACCGTCGAATCCTACCGGGACGGCTGGTACCACACGGGCGACGTGGGCGTGATGCGGCTGAGCCCCCAGGGCAACGAGCATCTGTTCATCATCGACCGGATCAAGGAACTGATCAAAGTGAAGGGGCTGCAGGTGGCCCCCGCCGAACTGGAGGCGCATTTGTTGGCGCACCCCGCCGTGGGCGATTGCGCCGTCATCCCCGTGCCCGATTCCGAGGCCGGCGAGCTGCCCAAGGCGTTTGTTGTCAAATCGGCGCAGACTGGACCGGATGATGCCGCCACCGTCCAGGCGATTGTCGCGCATGTGCAGGAGACCAAGGCCCGGCATAAGTGGCTCAAGGGCGGCGTCGAGTTTGTGGATCTCATTCCCAAGAGTCCCAGTGGGAAGATCCTGCGACGGTTGCTGCGCGATCGGGAGAAGAAATCTCGACAGGCGAAGCTTTGAGTAGCGGTGGTGAAGTTGAATGCAGGTTGACTAATCGCGGAATTCTAAGTAACTGAGAGTCACAAAATGATGATGTTAAAAGTCGCAGGGCAAAAAAAGAATGACCTACGCAGGGCTCGAACCTGCAATCTCTTGATTCGTAGTCAAGCGCCTTACCATTGGGCCAGCAGGCCAGCTGTTGAGGAAAGTCTTTTTTTCCTGGTCTCACACTCCATCACACAACTAAGTCTGCTGGACAATCATGCGACATCTTTTGCACTTCATCACACACCTTACATTATCCCAACTACACATACCACATATTTGACACTGAATTGACAGTTTGTCCTGCTCCTTCTATGAGAAAGTGATACTGACGCTGGGAAAACATTGTTGGACAGCCTCCAAGCATCCCTCCTTTTCACAATTGCTGTCTGCTAAAGATATATATGTGCTCGTGTCAAGCTGAAATCAAGAGCGTTCGGGGCACTCCGCATCCTACTCGCCCAATCTTCAATACATACAATGACAAGCAACTACTCATTCAATACACATCGCTTGGAGTATTAAAGCATAGATTAAGTAAATTATATAACTACTTTACAGGAATCTCAAACCCGAATTCGAAAAGAGGATGAAGAGAGTGGATCCCTCAGTCAGTAGGGCAGACCTTGGCACTCTTCGAGGTCTTGGTCACAGTCTCCGTCTCGGTGACGGTCTGATTGATAGTAGACGTGCGAGTGCTGGTCGTCCGCTCCGTGATTGTCACCGAGGGTTCAAGACTGAGAGTGGTTGTCTTCAGCACTGTAGTGGTAGGAGTCGCCAGAGTGACGGTCTCCTTGACAGTGGTCACGGTGGCCTTGGTTTTGGTGATGGTGCTCTGGGGCAAGGTGACCGTGGACTTGATCGTGGTGGTCTTCAGGCTGGTGACGGTCACCGTCGCTCCCGGCACAGACACAGTCGAGGTCTTTGTGGCCGCCGACGTGATCGTGTCAGTGATCGTGCTGGCCTTGAGCGTAGTAGTCTTTGCAACCACCGTGGTGCTGCTCTCTGTCAGAATGACGGTGACGGCCTTGATGGTTTCTGTGGCCACTTTGGTGGTGGCCGACACACTGGTGATGGTGCTAGTGGAGGCCTTGAGTGTCGAGGTCTTGCCAGTGGTCTTGGTTGTGGTAGATGTGACGTAGACCGTAGGCGAGGCGAGCTCGTCAGTCGAGGTCTTGACATAGGTCGTCAGGGTGGTATACTGAGTGACTGTGGCCGCGTTCACAGCAGCGCGGGGCAGAATCAGAGCGCGCTTGGCGTTGGCGGCAGGGATACAGCTGAGGGTGGTGGTGATACTCTTCGTGGTGGTCTTAGTGGAGGTCACGTCGATGGTGGTGGTGGTGGCCTTGGTGCTCTTCGTGCTAGTACCGCCGCTGCCCTTGGTGACGGTGGTGTACGAGGTGACCTTGACGGTGCCAGGAGTGGAGGTCTTAACGCTGGTTGTCGTGCTGGCCACGGTCTCGGTGATCGTCTTGGCCTTGGCAGACGAGGTCACGGTGCTGGTGGCGGTGACCGTGCTCTTGACCGTGGTGGTGACATCGCCCTCGGTGACGGTAGCGGTGACCGTCGTGGTGTCTTTGACAGTAGTCGTCTTGGTGCTAGCAGGAGCCGTGATGGTCTCGATTTCCGAACTGGTGATCACCGTCGATTTGATGCTCGTCACCGTCGGTTCGACGATGGTCGTGGTGCTGGATATGGTGGTCTTCTCGACGGTAGTCTTGAAAGACTCAGCCAGAGTCACGGTAGTGCCAATGTCCTGCGTGACCGTCACCTTGACAGTGGAGGTACGATCAGCAGGTGTAAGGGTGGTGAAGGCCGTCTCCTTATCAGTGACAGTCACGAGGGTAGTGAAAGTCGCCGTGGGAGTTGCCGTGGCCAACACTGATGTGCTGGGCATCACGCCGGTGCTGGTGACTGGCAGGGTCGTCGAGTTGCCCGGCACGAAAGGAGTGCCATCAACCAGAGTGAAGTTGATCCAGGAAGTCGAGGCGAAGAAGTTGGTGAGCTCAAATTGGGCGACCGTACTGGCATCCAGGACTGTCGCAAACGACGCCCGATCGGCGGTGGACGATCCAGGACCATAGTTCTGGTATTCACCAAACAGAACACCATCGGTCTGGGGACTGCTGGAGGACCACTGCTCCCATCCAGCCGCCTCGACGCAGGAGTCAAGGTACGATTCGACATATGCCACGCGAGCGTAGTTGTTCCAGGGGCGACCCAACGAGATCTCGGACATGCTGCCAGCTCCAGAAGCCGGGGTGATGGTGCACTGGTCGAACACAAAGCCGCCAACCGTGGTGCTAGTACTGCGCTTGTCGGCCGTCAGGTTAATGCCATCTTCGTTGGGAGAGATGGTCGAGTTGAGGAAGTAGCCAGATCCAGAACCCCAGATCATATCGATATTACCCTCAATGTAGCTGTTGCTGGCGAAGAAGTAGCCGTTGATCAACAGCGCATCTTGATTACCCGTGACCTGGCAGCCATAAAGTGAGGCGTATTTGCTAGACTTGACGGCGAATCCGAGGGAGGCGTAGTTCTTGGTAGTGCCGTAATTGTTCACGAAATTGATGTTGACTGCCTGGAAGTAGTTGCCCGTAGCATATACGGTGGCGCTGTCCGAGTTGGACTCGTCGGCCTGCGTGTCCACACCGTGGTTGTACTGGATCGTTACCTGGTTGCTCGAATAATCGAGGTGATTGTCCGAGTATCCCATGAAGATCGTGGTGCCGGAACGGTTGACCACCAACTGTTCCTCGTACGTACCAGGGTAGATGAACACCGTGGGTGTCACCTTGCTGGAGGTAGGCAGAGCGTTGAGTGCACTTTGAATAGTATCATAGGTCGTCACATTGGCAATAGCCGTCTTCGACACAATGTAAGCCCCAGCCGGAGGAGTCGTTCCATTATAGACCGTGGTTGAGTTCGAACCGGTGGTAGTTGTAGTTGTAGACGCAGGCTGAGGGGTGACAATAGAGTTCCAGTAAGTCATATCAATCCAGTCAGTCGAGCCCATAACCTCGGTCAACGTGTATGTGTCCGAGGTCAACAACGTACAGTACTCAAAGGCCTCACGCGACGCAGCATTATTCTCCCAGTTGCCGGGGCCAGAGTTGTTATACTCAGCGAACGTGACATAGTCGGTGCGAGGATCAGTCGTGCTCCAGACCTTCCAGCCAGAGGGGTTGATGATATCCGTGAGATAAGAGTTCTTCACAACCACAAGCGCATATTTTGAGTAAGGCCGACCCAAGTAGACAAGCTCGGTCAAGTCGACCGTGGCATCGCTGGCTGCCTCAAAAAGACACTGGTCAAAGATATACCCGCCAACGGCGGTCGATGAGGCACGGCTTTGGGCAGTGATGGCAGACTTCTGACGTTTGGCACCAATAGTGCAGCCCTTGAAGTAGGCCTTGGAGTAACCCCAGATGAAGTCGATGGCACCCTCGATGTAGGACGATTCGTAGTATTGGTAGCCAGTGGTACTGCCGGTGAGCAGGGTGTCTTGCCAGCCAACGAGGCTGCAGCCGTAGAAGCCGATTTCAGAGCCATAGATCGAACCAGCGAGAGTCACGTATGATGACTGCGAGCCGTCCAGGTTGTCGGTGTTGATGATATTGATGTTGTACAAAGCAATCTGGTTGCTGGCGGTGGCGAAAGTAGCTGTCTCAGCATCCGAGTGACCTGTCGGCAAAGGACTGACAGACAAGCCCCGCGAGTAGGTAATGGTGACTTGATTGTTCGTGTATGTAGCACCGGGACTGCCAGACTGATAGCCAATGATCATCACTGGGCCATCACGGTCCACTGACGGCACTTGCTCGTTGTACGAGCCGGCGTACATGAAGATGATCTGAGTGGAAGAGTCATCGGGCAGAGAAGCCAGCGCGTCGGTCAGACTACTGTACGAGCCGTTGACAGCACCGCTAGGCGAGACGAGTACTGCACCTGCCGGGGGCACAGTGCCACTAGTCGGATGCGCCCAGATGGCAGTGACAGTCGACGTCGACGTGTTGGTGCTGGTCGCGGTTGACGGTCCCGTCAGACTGTATGAAGGCACATAGTTATAGGCAGTCATGTCCAGCCAAGTAGTATCGCCGACCCATGACGACAAGCTATACGAGGCTGCCTGGGTGGCAGTCAGGTTGGTAGCGAAAGAGACACGGCTCGAGGACCAGGCTCCAGGACCGGAATTGTTGTATTCTCCGAAAGTCACATACGCGGTGTTGGGAGAACTTGTCGACCACTGTTCCCAGCCAGCAGCGTTGATGTGCTTATCCAGGTAGGAGTTCATGTAGACCGCAATGCTGTATTCCGAATAAGGCCGTCCGAGATATGACTTGCCGTAAGTCGACCCATAGGTGCTGGTGTAGGTGACATAGCAGGTATCGAAGACGTAACCGCCAGACGCGGTTGATGAAGAACGACTCTGCGCCGCAATGCACGCCCCTGGAGTGTTTGTAGCGATGTAGCATTGATGGAAGTAGGCGGTCGAATAGCCCCAAATGTAATCAATCGACCCTTCGATATAACAATTAGAGAAGACCTGCGTGCCCTTGTTGGCGAGCAAGGTGTCTTGGAAGCCGATAAAGGAGCAGCCATAGGCCGCCATGTTGGTGCCATAAAAGTCAGCAGCCAGCGCGGCTGTGTTGCTGGTCTGGGGATAGGTGTTCTGGAAGTTGATGTTGTACAGGGCCAAGCCGGTGCCGTCAGTCTTCTTTGCGTTGATGACAGGTGTACTCTCATCTTTGCCGGCACTGGTGAGCTCTCCATTTGAGAATTCGATGGTGACCAGGTTCTGGGTGTAATCGTTCTCGAACGAAGTCTCACCGCGCAGAGTGACCTTTCCAGAGCGCGTGATAGAAATTTGCTCAGTGTAAGTACCTGCAAGGATGTAGATGGTGTAAGCCTTGCCGTCACTGGGCAGAGCAGCGATAGCTGCAGTGATATTGCGATACTGTCCAGTGGTAGCATTCTGCGAGACCACGAATGTCGAGGTGCTCGTGGCTGCCGCACTCGTGGCTGAGGCTACGACAGACGAGCTCGCTGTAGCAGTGACAGAAGAGCTGGCAGAGGAGGAAACGGAGGAGCCATAAGCAGAATCCGGAAAGCCGGAGAAAGGAGCAATGGCTGATGTATCAATCCAGCTCGTGCTCCCCAAAACATCAGCAACAGAATACGCGCTATCATCAGACAGGATGTCCACGACACTGCTCCGCGAGCTGGTGGAGGCGCCAGGGCCAGTGTTGTTATACTCTGCAAAGGTCACACTGCTGCTGGACGACGAGATTAACCAACCCAGTGGCGCGATGTGGGCATCAAGGTACGAGTTCAAAACGGCAACATGGGCATTGGTAGAGTAGTCCCGGCCCAAGTAGGTGCTGCTCTTCGGGACGGAGCTATCACTGGGTACAAAGGCGCAGCTGTCGAAAACAAACTGAGATGGCCCATAGGAATTCTGGTAGGATTGCGCAGCAATGGTCTGACCGGTGGTGGTTCCATCCGTGATAATGCGAGAATTATACACGTAGATGCCACCGTAGCCCCAGATAAAGTCAGTGGTGCCCTCGATCCGACAATCGGAGAAGTAGAAGGCACCGTAATTGATCAGCAAACTTCCCTGAGAAGACTTGATGCCACAGCCGTAGAAGCCCAGGACTTGAGCCTTAGCAGCGACAGCCACTGCAATATTGTTCTTAGTGGGCGTATAGTCGTTCTCGAAATTGATGTTGTAGAAAGAAATCCCCTTGGCATAGTATTGGGACGCTTGGAACGTTGCGGTAGATGCAGATCCACCGTTGCTAGACAGCACTCCAGCGCTGTGGACGATGGTGACAGTATTGCTCGACTGGTCCAGCGCATTCGTAGTCTGCCCGCGGAATACAGTAGCTCCCTCACGGCTAATGGTAATGGCTTCCTCGTAAGTACCCGAAAGGATGTAGACGTACTGGGTAGTAGAATCGGAAGGCAGAGCAGCGACAGCCGAGGCAATGCTGATGTACTGCGCACAACCCCCAGAAGGACCAACCACTAGGGCACTAGTAGGTACCGTGGAGGGCAAGGAACATCCAGTGGAAGACGACGTGGTTGCAGACGAGACAGCGGAGGAAGAAGCAGACACTCTGACCGCAGCCGACGACACCGTAGTCGTCCCAGTAGCACTCGACCGAATCAGCGTCGAAGCAGCGCGGGTGGCTGTGACCTGAGATGCGGGTGCCGAGGTGGCACTGATGCTGGACGAGGCCGTAGTACCAGTAGTAGATGCTGATTGCTGGATGACATCAGCACTCTCAATAGCGGCCAGAACGTCAGCATCGACCCAATCGGTGTTTGTCGCGGCGAATTGATAAAAGACACTAGCAAAGACTTGGGCTGGGGAGAACCGAGTGAGGTCAGATGCACTCAGCAGGTGAACATATGCTGACCGCTTGGCTTCGTTGTTCGCATAGGAGCCAGCGCCGGTGTTCTCGAATTCACCATAAAAGTTCCGAGGGTCCGTAGAGTAGCTGTCGGTGTAGGCACCCGTGGCTGTGATCAAGCTGCCCAGAGTCGAATCCCGGTAGACCACCACGGAGCCGTAGCCATTGTTGGCCGCTCCAAGGTAGACGTTCTTCGTGCTGGTGCCGGATTTCTGCTGCACCGAGCAGGAATCAAAGACGACGGTGGAGTTGTAGAGAACCGAGTTATACGTAGTACCTCTGTTGTAGACGATCAAGGCACTATTGTCCACGGGTACGACCGTAGTATTGTACACATACAAGCCGGGATACCCATAGATGATCTTGTCCAGCGCTTCGATGTAGCTGTCGGCAATGACGGCAAGACCTAAGTTGGCATTGATACCCAGACTCCCAGCCGAGACGAATTGACAGCCATAGAACGCGTTCTTGGAGCCACGAATGGTGGCAGCTGCATAGCTGCCAGTAGCCGTGTTGACAAAGTTGATATTGCGGAAGGTGATACCAAGGACATTAGACGAAATGGTCAGAGGACTTGTGGCCGAGATGGTGACCTGGTTCTGGCTATAATCTCGCTGGCTGGGGGATTCAGCGATTACGGTAACAGTTGCGGTAGCCGAGACGGTCACGGCTTGGGTGTAGGTGCCGGCCTTGACGGTCACAGTGGGGATGCCCATCGACTGAGCGTAGGAAATGGCATCTCCAATGGCGGTGAATTGACCGGAGGTGTCTGTGGCAACGACGACAGCGGTGGAAGATGCTGGAGAAGAGTCAGTGATGTGAGAAGAGAAGGGGATACATGGTGGAGACAAGACTGACTCGAGGCGGACGTCGTGGCAGCATTCTCAGCGGATGATACAGTAGTCACTACCCGTGTGGCAGTTGTGGCATCCTGCGTGCTAGCTGGGGATGCTGCAGCCGCGGTAGGGATGACTGCCTGAGAGGTGACGGAAGAAGAGGACGGTAGGGCAGCAGCACAGCTCTGGGCCAGAGCCAGGCCGGCGACGCCCAAGACAGACCAGACTTGCATGGTGGTTGTCGTTACTCGTCCGATTCTGGACCACGATCAAGCGCGGAACCAGTCGGAAGGAGGTAGTAGGGACGAACAGGGGTAGAGATTAAGGGCCATGGGCCATGGACCATCAGGAAGATATTTATACACTGAGCCGGGCAGTTGAGGGCATTCGGCCTGTAGGTGGCGGCGAAGAGTTCTGCAGGCCAGGGGCAAGCGTAGCCGAGGGGATTTCCAGGGCAGATCGATCATGGTCCCGGTGACACCACGATGAGGGCCGGGGCACTAAAGCCCAGGATGGGATTTTGATCCGATTACGAAGGCGATGAAGACTAATAGATTGCTTGATTGCTGAAGAGCAGCTGCCAAGCACGTGGCGTCGGAGTCCAGCCGGAAGAAGCCCTAACGCTTCACGATTGGTGGCATATCTGATAAGCACCAAGCACCAGTTTGGAACGGCCGAAAGGACGATAAGCATTGCGCATGGTTCGGGCCAGGGGTAGGTAAATCTAAGCGATTGGCATCCGTGTCGATCGGTTCCTGGCCTCGTGTCTTCCCCCCTTCCTGACCGGAGATCATTCGCTTCTCGCATCTCTTGCATCAGGGTTGACAGACTCCCTTGGCACAATAGGCACGAGATGATGTCTGTTGCCCTCTCTCTCCCTCTCTTTGTCTCCCTAGGTGGATATGGATTGGCTGTTGCGTGGACAAGTGCAAAATTTGCTCTCGGGATCGCAGCCCCCTTTCTCCCCGAGTGACCTTGGAAGGGATCGGGTGTCAGGAACGCCATAGACTCGGCCAGATGCTGCAAAGATGCGGCCGGGCCTTGGAGTGGCTAGATCGAGGGGTGTCGAGTGGACGAACCGAAGTTTGGCTGGCAGCGAATTCCCGGTTGCGGGTCTGCGGGTCTGGCATTCAGCACCGCCACACTGACCATCCATCGCCTGAGCGGGAATGGGATTCTCCGAGCTGGCTCCATTGAGGTAGTCCGCCGGTCGTGGCGTTTGGATGAGCCAGTGTTGGTGGTGCGGTGTCTCCGATGGAGATTTGAAGGAGATTTGACTAGGTAAGTAGTCGATGGCTCAAGCGGACGTTCCAAGGATAACGGAGGCTCTGGAAGAGAAGAAGGGAAGCATTGTGGCAAGAGAATTTCGCAAGAATGAAAGAATGAAAGAGTGACCAGAAAAGCTTTGGATCATGTGGAGTGCAGGAGAATGAATCCGTTGGAGAGGATGGAAAGGATGGAAAGGATTGGTGTTTTGGTGTACAAGTAAGAGGGAGAAGTTGGAACAAGAACTTGGAACCTGCAGGGACGGGATTTTCGATTCCAGGTTGGTTGCCTCAGGCAGTAATATGCACCCCGCACTATGCACGCTGACATAATGATACCTGACACTGCATAATTATACACACACCTTTCTAGGTATAGCGGCAGCAAATCTTAGCCATGCAATCAAACTCGCCAAACACGCCAAACTGAACTCAGGGTCATGCAATTTCGACAGACTTCGATAGTAATGCTACTCAAGTACGACTAGGTTGCGCTAAGTGGGGCCAGGCCTGGCTTGATACGAGGAGTTTCACCTGCAAGCCCACCAACAGCAAGCCAACAGCAAGCCAACAGCAAGCAACAGCAGCAGTAGCATTAGCATTGCGCAGGGGCACCAGGGACCGATGGAACTTTTATATTCGTTGTAGATCGCCCGCTCTACAGTTCAACTTTAAAGGTTCCCTGCAGCTTTACCTAGTAACCATGAAATCTACCGTCTACTCGCTGGCAGCTCTGCTGCCCTTGGTCCTCCCGACCCAAGCCAACGACCTCTGGGCGCAGGTCAGCTGCTTCACCTCCACTGGAAACATGGAGAACATGGGGAGCTATGAGTTCCAATCGGTCGGCCACTGTACAACTGAATGCGAGAAGGTTAACGGGGTGTTTGCCGCAGTGCAAGAGGAGCTGTGTTACTGTGGAACTGCGGCTCTTGATATCCAGGACATGGCCTTGGCCGATGACGAGAGTGCTTGCAATGCCACGTGCCCCGGTTATGCTGTTGATACGTGTACGAATGAAGTTCTCTTTCCCGAGACAATGCCTGTCTATCTTGCTGACCTGACCTGACGAACAGGTGGCGGGGATGGTGTCTATTCCCTGTGGGTTTCGCAAGCATATGCCTTGAGCCTAAATGACGACGACGATGAGTCCGGCAGTGACTCCTACAGTGACTGGAACAATACATCCACTGCTGTCGCAATCACCAATGCCTCTGCTTCCTCGACCACTGCGATAAATGCTGTATCGACATCGCCCAGTGTCAGTGGTCCCACTTCATCAACGACTGCTGCGGCCAGCCAAACCGCGACGGGCAGTGCTGCCATCACCACGACTACGTCTACCTCGGGAGCCAGTCGCCGCTTCAGAATTCTCTTTTTCTGAGGATGCAGGGGTGGTTAAGTCAATCTCATGGTGTATCCACATAAATATAAATATAATGTATATTATCCTCAACATGATACTAAGGTTGTTTCTCATTCGTGGAAGTTGGCTGCCCGGGGATGACGCGATCTGCAGGCTGGATGACACCCCGGACCCTAGGGTCGTCACTCATTCATTTATTTATTTAGAGTACAAATCCTGATATCACTCCGCGCCACAATACCTTACCTGTCACCATCTCCTTAACCTTGGAAAACATCTGATGACACAGCAAGCAAGTATGGTTCGTTGGGGAATTTTAGGTGCGAAGAGGTGATTTCCAGGCCCAGCTACAGTCCAACTTAGCGCTCATCCCATCTTGATTAGGAACCGGCGACAATGCCACCAGTTAGTCGTCCATCGAAAAACTCCCAATCACTTCCAAGTTGCCACCTTTTAACTCAGTATACCTACCACGTACAGAGTTCGTCAAAGACCTTCTTATCGACCCTGCCACTCGCCAGGTCCACGATGTCACCCATGACATTGTGGCCGTCGCTTCGTCCAGCGCGATAGAAAAAGCCCAGAATCTCCTCTCCACTACCCACACCCCATCCACCGCTCGTGCCTACGGTTCTTACGAAGCCCTCGTCGCTGATCCCAACGTCGACATTGTCTACGTCGCGTCTCCTCACTCACATCACTTTGCCCACACGCGTCTGGCCTTGCTCGCCAATAAACACGTCCTCGTGGAGAAGGCTTTCACAGTGAATGCCGAGCAAGCCCAGGTACTCGTGGATCTGGCCAAGAAACGAGGACTTTTCCTCATGGAAGCGCTTTGGACCCGGTTCTTCCCTCTCACGCGCCACGTACAACATCTCGTCCGAGAGGGGGTCATCGGGACGGTTCAGCGGATCGTGGCCGATCGGAGCCTGGGTCGCAACGTGGAGGAGCTGTATGGCACCGAGCATCGCCTGGTCAGCCCCGCCTTGGCTGGCGGCGCCTTGCTGGACTGTCGGTTTTTTGCCAGCCTCCGCCAAATCTCAGTCTCCATGCTAACATAGGATCTTGTTTCTAGTGGCCATCTACCCCTTGACCTGGGTCTTCCTTTTCCTGAGTCCCGACCGGCCTCTCGCTTCGGTTTCCCTGCGAACGACCGGCTCCGTAACCAAGTACAAAGAAACCGGGGTAGATGAGACCGTAACGGTCGTCCTCACCTCCCCTGAAACGCAGACGCAGGGGGTAGCGACGGCTAGTCTCCGAGTCACGGCCGACCCGCAAGAACCAGGTGTCCGCATTCTTGGGACAAAAGGACAGATCCAAGTATTTGGACCCGCCGCGCGTCCGGATAGTATCAAAGTGGTGGTTTATGGGTCGGCGGAAGACGTTTCTACAACCGCATTTCCGATCCCGGTGGGCCATGGACTGTTCTGGGAGGCAGATGAATGTGCCCGGCGCGTGCAGGCTGGCGAGCGCGAATCGCCGGTCATGCCCTTGGCAGAGACGCTAGTGATGATGAGGGTGTTTGACCAAGTTCGCGAGCAGAATCAGTTGCAGTACCCGGATGAGATTGAAGCTATTGCATAGGTCCCGGGGGCACCATATACCACTTTCCGTTCTTGGAGCTGTCAGGTGAATATGAGGATCGCAGCGTGTGAATGTGCGATCCGGCTTATCCCGTCGAAGTCCATCCTGATCTAGGTCACGATGAGTGGTTTCTAGTCCTCCAGCTAAATTCTCCGGTGAGAATAAAGACATCATGGGGAAAGGACAATTTCCAGACACACTATAAGAAGTTCTTCACAATCTTACCGGGTTATACCCTCAAACAGTGATGGGTTGACATCCTCCTCTTGCTATGGCTTTTCTGGGCATATTTTGATGTAGTGTTTCGGTTGGACGAGTTGTGGAACGGATGATTGCACTCATTTTCACCGGCGTCGGAAGTCACATCATGGTGTATATAAAGATTCAGGCGAACACACCTGGTGGCGACTATCCCCTCTGTAACCCCCGCTTAGTCCGCTTACACACAAACGGAAAAGGCTACACCATGATTTTCCCTTTGAGAAACTCCCTGCGATCACCCAGATCGAGAAGATCGCCCAGATAATCGACGAGGCCGAAATCAAGTACATCGTGTGGACTGGCTCCATAGTTCAGCTATACGGAGTGGAGGATACCCAGCTGGGCGTGCCTCACTACATCGAATTTGTCGTCGAAAATGCCTCTATGGTCCGTGCCGTCCAGCTTCTTTACGAGAAGAGCTTCAGTCGTGGTCTGAACCAGGTGTGCGGCCGATCCGGGGGTTTTCATGATGTGGGAACCGAAATCGTGCAACTGTCCACCGGGGGCGCGCCGCACTTGGATCTGTACCTGCGCACATGCTCCAAGGCCCTTGGGTCATGTGTAGTCCCCGAGGACGATGATGAGATCTGGATGAATGAGGACCAGTGGGAACTCCCCAAGTTCGTTCTAACCAGGCTTAGAATGCTGAAGCCGGTGTACTACATTAAGATGCACCTAATCCAGTGGGCGCGGTGGTGGTGTTTGGAGCCGGAAGAAAGCTATCACTGGTTCATGGGCGCACGCGTCCTGGACTATCTGATCTCAAGGAAGCTCAAACCGGAGGTCATCGGCTATGAGGCCCTGGACCATCACTTGGATGGAGTCTGGCGCGCGGTGCATGCTCGAGAGCCTTTCAAGGAGCTTGAGGTCTATGTGCAGCGCATGGCGCAGGCCTTGGACAAGGCAGGCATCCTCGCGCCTTTGCCCACCCCTCAGTGACCAGAGAAATTGGCTCGCGACATCTACGATGGTGATGTCCCTGGTTACAGTGCTTTTGCCGGGGGATCCATGGCGACCACGTCTGGCGATAGTTTTCATCCCACAATCGCGAATACTTCGGTTGCGAGTATTTTTGCAGCCCATAGTGATCCCAGCACGCCTGTGACTGAGGAAGAGCCGCCAGCGCCCTCAAAAGCTGTGGCAAGCACTGCCACTTCGGACTCCGACAATGCCGCGGTTCAAGTTCCTGGTACACCTGAAACTGAGTGGACTGCTAAGACTGACGTTGCTGAAGAAGGTGACAATCCCGGTGTTCCTGGAACTCCTGAAGAAGAGCTTACTGCGAGGACCAAGGTAATTGGTGCTGCTGAAGATCCGACTGCCCTCGGACCATCTCCAAGCAGCCCTGAAGCCACCGCTGATGCTGAAGCCGATGTCGCTGCTTCTGATCCACCCGAAGATCAAGGGGCCTATCCCGTTCTTCCTACCAACGTTTCATTTGTTTCTCTCCCCGAAACAGTCGCTGGCTCAGATTCCGAGCCAGGGTCTCCAATGGTCACCGAAGAAGATGAACCGGAGCAATATTCTGCAGGCTCTTCTATGGTGACAGAAGAGGACGTGGCGGCACCGGTCCATGATCACGATCCTATGGAGCTTTCGTCTGCACATCCCAGTGCCAAAAACTCCTTCCGTGACGTGGAGTCGAGTCCGGGCACTCCGAAGAGTCTGAAAAAAGATAGGGCTGAGCGTATTCCACCTTCTTTGACTTCGTCCACAGACTCCGAGCCACCTTCCTCTGTGGAGACAGACGTGGAAGTGGCAGAGGCTCAACCTAGCCAGCTTGCTGTCAAGGACTCGGCCGGTGTTGGCACTCACGATGAAACCAGAGATAATCCCACCCCGGACGACATTTGTACGCAGTCCTGAGTCCTGCTGACCGCGGAGAGCGGATTGGCAACGGACGAGGGCAAGCAAAGTACAAAATACCCAAACAAAAACCAAGCTGATTAGGTAACCCTGACAAGTCCAGCACAGCATACACCAACATAAACCACAAAGAAATTGAGATTTGAGATACAAAACTATGATCAAAACCAGAAATGTCACATGAAAGAAGAAAGAGGGAGAGAGAGAGAGAGAGAGAAGCACGACAAAGTTGCACTAGCCGCAGAAAGACCCGAGTATCTTTGTATACGACACCGCAAGGAGTACCATAGACTCTGACATGCGTACACGTACTGTAGAGTCGTGAGTACCATACCTCAAGGTTAAGGTAGATGTAAGACATGTCCACGGTTGATGATGGGTCGGGCGATGGATGCCTCAGAAGTCAAGTGCTGCCCGGCTGCCTGACTGCCTGACTGCCTGAGTGCCTGACCACCACGGTCGCACTGGGCAATTTTCGCCCCGCGTTCACAAGAAGATCGTAAAACCAACTACTTACACACACTTACACACACACACCACAGCTGGCGACGGGTGGAGCAGCAGCAAGACACCCTCAAATGAGGCCACATTAGCCGATGAAGATCACCCCAGTCCAGTACAGCCACTGGATGATAACTTTACATACATCATGAACCTACTAGCCTGCCTGCCTGGCCGGCCCCGTCACGCAGCCAGCCTTCACCAGTCGATACGAGAGGTCTTGATTCGAGCCTATCACAGTCTAACACTCAGCTGAACATCGCACGCCACAGCTCAACTAGCAAGAAAACCCGATGAGCCATCGATGAGCCATCAATGAGGTCCGCACCTTGTTTGATTTCCGCTATAAAAGCTTCTGCTCAACCTCGGCCTCCCGTCGTCGGGGATTGCTTTCACCAGCAGAAACAACCACCATGTTGAGCCTGGACTACAGCCTTTCGAACCTTCAGGGCAAGACAATCCTCGTCACGGGCGGTGCCTCGGGCTTTGGAGCCGCCTTTGCCACTCGCTGGGCTGCCGCTGGCGCCCAGGTGATTGTTGGGGACATCAATCCCGCCGGAGAGACGGCCGTGGCGCAGATTCGCTCCGACTCCTCCAACGACAACGTGCACTTCATCCATCTCGACGTCACATCGTGGGCTTCCCAAGTCAACTTCTTCCGACAAGCGGTGCAGCTCAGCTCGCACGGTGGGATTGATGCCGTCGTGGCCAATGCTGGCGTCAACGATCGGGACGAGGCGAGACGGCTCGAGTACCCTGCCGTGGATTACTCGAATGACCCTACCCCCCCAGCGCCCAGCATGAAGACGGTCGACATCAATCTGACGGGGGTCCTGTATACGGTCCACCTGGCCCAGTGGTACCTCCCTCGGAACCCCGACTCGCTACCGTGCTCCGAAACCGGGCAGACCGCTCCGCGAGATCGCCATATCCTTCTAGTCGGCTCAACGGCGAGCTTGCACCCGCTCATCACCCAGGCACCCTACACGATCACCAAACATGCGGTCTTGGGTCTGTTCCGGTGCCTACGCGTCACAGCCCCCGTTTCGGGCGGCATTCGCGTCAACATCATCTGCCCCTATTTCACCGACATTGGCATGTTGAATGGGCCAGGTCGCGTGGTATTAGCTGGAGTCCCCCTCGGGCAGCCGGAGGATGTGGTCGAGGCGGCCACGTATCTCATGGCCAACCAAAAATGCAGCGGGCGCTCTCTGGTCACTGGCCCCCGGTTGAAGCTGGACCTCCCCGACCGTGCGTACTTGACCCGGGATTCTCTCGAGGAGGCGGTGCAGTACACGATTGCTGCGGGCGAGGATTCCGAGAAAGGCGTTTGGGAGTGTCAATTGCACGATGTGGAGACCACGGACGTCTTCACGGACCGGATGATGAAGGCCGTGAAAACAGTGGTGGCTGCTCGGGGATGGATTGGGTGGGCCAAGGGGATGGTTGGGGCGTTGCTTTGGCCGCTGACGAAGAGTTCGCCTCGGGGATAGTAGAGTTACACATAGTTGGTGAATCCATGCAATTCGACACTCTTAACAAGATACTTGTTTACTAGGTACCTATACCTACTAGGCTTATACACTAACTATTGCTGCGCGTACTACGGTATGACTTGATTGGGACTAGCGGTGTCATTTGACTCGGGACGATCCCTCGATCGGCGGCGGTACTTTCACGGTTACAACTTGGAACTTCATCTACCTATCCACTACCGACAGCAACACATCTCACCTAATGCTAGTCTTTGCAGTCTTTGCAGTCTTTGCAGTCTTCGCAGATCCTCGCTGCCAACCCAGGGCAATGATCAATCATAATCCACCAAGCCCTTTCCCTCCGCTAACCACGATGGAGTTTGACAGCTCGAATTCGTGGTACCATCACCTGCCGAATTCATCGTATCACCACCCAGTAAACCGGGCACACCATCATTATCATCATCATCATCATCATCATCGACATGTGAGAACCTCCGAGCCAGATTACTCTACCCTCGGCTACCCTGATGCACGGGTTATTATTCTCACTCTCGTCTCTCCTGTAATTCTCACCATTCTCTCAAATATCCCGACAAGCAAAAATGGCCCAATCCTCCTGGGATGACATCTCGCCCTCCTTCGAACACTCAGCTGGGATTTCTCCCTCTTCAGCAGCGGCACAACTGCCCACAGCCACCGAGACGATGACACCGGTTTCCCTGCTCCCGTCCCCATTGCGATCGTAGGTATGGCGATGAGGCTACCGGGAGGAGTGACCAACGCCAGTGACTTCTGGCAGATGCTGATCGACAAAAGAGACGGCCTTTGCCGGGTACCCAGGGATCGGTACAATATCGACGCCTTCTACCATTGTGACGGGGTTCCCGGGACCATTCGGACTGAGCACGGCTACTTCTTACAACAAGACATCGCCCAGATAGGCACCGGCTTCTTCGGCATGTCGAAGATCGAGGCCTCCAAATTGGATCCCCAGCAGCGAATGTTACTGGAGGTGGTGTGGGAGTGTATGGAGAACGCGGGCCAGACCGATTGGCAAGGAACTAATATTGGCTGCTATGTGGGCAATTTCGGTGAAGACTGGCTAGACCTGGCCAGTAAGGACACTCTGGCCATTGACCGGTACCGTGTGATGGGGACGGGGGACTTTGCGCTGGCCAACAATGTCTCCTACCAGTATGACCTGAGGGGCCCCAGCGTGGTCTTTCGGACGGGTTGTTCATCGTCCATGGTTGCCCTTCATGAAGCGTGCCAGGCACTCTATTCCGGGGAATGTCTCTCTGCCATCGTCGCAGGGACTAGTCTGATTATCACACCCACAATGTCAATCACGACCTCCGTCAATATGGTGCTATCTCCCAGTGGAATGTGCAGAACATTCGACGAGAACGCGGACGGCTATGGCCGAGGAGAGGCTATCAATGCCATTTTCATCAAGCGTCTCGATGCGGCCATGCGGGACGGCGATCCCATCCGTGCGGTTATTCGATCAACGTCCGTCAACTGCGATGGAAAAACTCCGAGCATATCTACACCCAGATCCCAGGCACAAGAACGATTGATCCGCAGAACGTACCACAAAGCTGGAATCGAGGACATCGACAAGACAGCATTTTTTGAATGTCACGGCACAGGCACCGCAGTGGGAGACGTGGCGGAGACCTCGGTGGTGGCCGAGATCTTCGGCAAAGACCGCATCTACATAGGCGCGGTAAGTTGGCTCCTCTCCGCTGTGTGAAGATTCAAGTGACAGCTATAATATGATGAGGCATTCAGGTCAAGCCCAATGTTGGTCACTCGGAAGGTGCCTCTGGCATTACGAGTATCATCAAATGTGCCCTCGCTTTAGAAAATAGGACTATACCTCCGAATGTGTTCTTCGAGGAGCTCAATTCGAAGAGTGGGTTTGCATGATTACAGCCCCCCAACATTACATCACTTACATGGGAATAGTTCCCTTTGAGCAGGCTAAATGAAAGGTACCGGTCGAAGCCATTTCATGGCCAAGCGACCGACATGAAAGAGTTAGTATGAACTCCTTTGGTATTGGAGGCACCAATGCACACGTAAGTCCTCTGGAACATCTGATAATGCTCGAGTGTGCTCACTGTAACTCGACCAAGGTTGTGATCGACTCTGCCGCCTCGATCCGTGGCCAACGACCCGCGAACAAGACGGATGCGAGCCTGAGAAATGAAGTGGCTCATCTATTACTACACTCCGCTAAAAGTTCCAAATCACTGGATGGCAACGTCCAGAATGCCTGTGATTACTTCGAAGCTTACCCAGCGCTTAGTGGTAATATGGCTTACACCCTGGGGTTCCACAGGGAACAGCTACCCCATCGGGCGTTTTCTATAGTGGGTGCGGATGGAGCTCTGACTACAGTCGCTCGGTCTCGAGTCACGAGTCGGGAGATTGTGTTCATCTTCAGCGGTCAAGGGGCCCAGTGGCCTGGAATGGGAAGAGAGCTTCTGCGAAGATCACCCCAATTCCAAGCAGACATTCGTGCCCTCGATCGGCACTTGCAGCAACTTCCAAACGCAACTGGGTGGTCCATTGAAGGTATGATATAAACATCGTTTTGGCATCAATGAAACTCATTTTCCTTACAAGAACTTCTCAATTGCGACGATGTCGACCGGATGAGTGCATCAAGGCTAGCCCAGCCGCTTTGTACAGCAGTTCAGATCGGTCTCGTCAACCTGCTTCGAGAGTGGGGAGTTATCCCATCGATGGTCGCGGGCCATATGCATCTGGGGCCACCTCAGCAGAAACAGCAATCACAATTGCATACCGCCGTGGGCAAGCTGTTGATACAGCAAACTCTAGAGGTGCTATGGCGGTGGTCGGGCTGGGTATCGAGGAGGCGAAATCATTCCTCAAAGAAGGAGTGGTCATCGCATGTGACAACAGCCCCAAAAGTGTCACGCTTTCTGGTGACAAGGAGCTGCTGGAGGAGATCATTCGAGACCTGGAGACCAAGGAGGTCTTTTGTCGTCGCCTGGCCGTCAACGTTGCATATCACTCCCATCATATGATATCAGTTGGCGAAGCTTATGAGCGACTGTTGGGCAATTTGATGTTCAGCACCACCATGGTTCCGCTCTACTCGACCGTCACCGGCGAGACCATTATGGAACCCGGGCAACTCACTGCTGCATACTGGCGACAGAACTTAGAGTCTCCGGTTCTGTTCAAACCGGCAATCCAGAACCTGCTGAGCACTCACTCAGGGCCTCATTCTTTCGTGGAACTTGGCCCACACTCTGTGCTCGAGGCGCCTTTACGCCACATTATATCTCAGGTGGAAGAGAAACAGCGACCAGAATATACGCCGACTTTAGTCAGAGGCAAAGAGCCCTGGGAATGCCTCCTGAGGACAGCCGGCCACCTACACATACGTGGCGTGTCGATTGATTTGAGTAAAGTTATTCCTCGGGCGAAGGTCCTTACGGACCTCCCACCGTATTATTGGACGCATGATGAGCGCTTTTGGAGCGAGACTCGGATGGCGCACGACTGGCGGTTACGCGAAACGCGGCATCACGAATTGCTGGGGTCGCGATGCCTCGAATCCACTGATGTAGAGCCTGTTTGGAGAAACCTGCTGCAACTGGATAATGTTCTCTGGCTTCTAGATCATAGAATCACTGGAGAGGTCGTGTTTCCTTGTGCAGCATATGTCGCCATGGCGGGTGAAGCAGTCCGCCAAGTATCGAATAGCGATGATTACACCATTCAAAACCTCTTTATTAGAGCTGCCTTGGTTCTTTCCGGTAACGAACCCGAAGGAATCGAACTCATCACAAGTCTTCGTCCTCACAAGCTGGCGGATAATGTCGACTCTCACTGGTGTGAATTCACTATCAGCTCGTATCAGCACGGGGTCTGGACCAAACATTGTGTGGGGCAAGTCCGCGCTGGGTCCATTCGCAGACACCCGGACACGCAAATCCAAGCTTACTTACGAGAAGTGTCTTCGGAAAAATGGTATGCTGCACTGGAAGCTCGAGGATTAGAGTACGGAGCCCATTTCCGGGGACTCCGCAAGATCACTGCGAGCCCATCAAGCAGCCGTGCGGCTGCGGAGTTACAAGACAGCGATAACTACTATGTGAGCGAGTATGCTCTCCACCCCATTCTCATTGATCAGTGTCTGCAGCTCTTGAGCGTGGCGGCCACACAGGGTATTAGTCATCGTATGACTCGATTGTGTATCCCGACTGCCATTCAAGATCTCTATGTTGCTCACGCGCGCGATACTATGCAACTGAATGTTTCGTGTGACATGACCGGTGGAATGATGACCGGGGAGGCCTTCCTCGCGTGTCAGGATCGTGTGGTTCTCTCCATGCAGCACGCAACATTCTTTGGTGTTTCGGAGTCTGCTCTTGAGGATACGCCGGCACCGCCGCTGTCAACCATTGAATGGAGACCGTACGTTGATTTCACGCCACTCGATACTTTATTGCCTCCTATTGAGAAGGGCCTATTCCCAGGAAAGCTGTTGGCAGAACTTTTTGGATTGTTCGTCGTCGAGACCTTTCACAGAACACGTTCGGCTTGCCCCAAACAAGACCACCTGAAGAAATACCTCTCTTGGATTGAGAAAACCCATACTCAAATTTGTGATCGCAATTCCAACCTTGTTCCAGAGATCGGGGACAAATTTGCCAATAACCCGACTGCACGATGGCCCTACCTCGAGGCGTCATTGCGCAAATCGCATCCCCCATCAATTGCTGACCCACTTGCACTTGCTGAGAGGATCCTTTCGAACATTACCGAGATTCTCGAGAATCAAGTCAACCCGCTGGAGCTACTGATGCAGGATGACGGACTTCAGCATCTGTATGCCAACATGCCCTCGATCACGCGGTGGGAGGAGTATCTGGCAGCACTCGCGCATTCGAAGCCGACATTGCGCGTATTAGAGATTGGGGGCGGCACCGGTGGGACCACCTCCGCTGTACTCGATGGCCTCTCAAGGGCATCGGGACCAAACAAAGGCAGGATGTACGATAAGTACACTTTTACCGACATTTCAGCGGCCTTCCTCGCACCAGCAAAAGAAAGGTTCAAACAGCATGCAGGGATGGAATATCGAACGCTGGATATATCTAAAGATCCCCGGGAGCAAGAATACGAGAGCGAGAGCTACGACTTGGTGATCGCATCAAATGTCCTGCACGCAACCCCTAACATTCTCGAGTCTTTGAAAAACGTCAGGCAGCTTCTGGCACCCCAGGGCCGCTTGTTGCTTCAGGAGTTGAGTCATGATGTTACTATATTTGATTACATCATGGGCGCTCTACCAAGTTGGTGGCTTGCAAATGATGGGCGCGAACGCCCCTACCTCAGCCCGGAGCAATGGCATCATGCCCTGCTGGAAGCAGGTTTTACGGGCACCGATGTCGTGCGCTTGGATAATGAGGCCCCTTATCATGTTAACGCAAATATGCTGTCGAGAGTCTCGTCGCCAAGGGCAAGTGAGAGGGGGGCGCTAGGTCTCCTTTATCATGACCCCATCCCCAAATGGGCTCGTCAACTTGAGACTCAACTTCTTCTACATGGTTGGGATGTCCAATGGCTCGCTCTAGGCACCACTCCAGCAGAGTCCACGGATGTCATCTCTCTGTTGGATGTAGAAAGCCCATTTTTACACACCATCACTCGCGAGAATTACGACAATTTCCAAAAGTCGGTCGTTTCCCTTCGAGGACACCTAATATGGCTGACAAGACCAATTCACCCGCTGTATGGCCTGAAGCTCGATCCGCGATACGCTCTGGTATCTGGATTGATGAGAGTCCTTCGCCAGGACATTGGTGTTAAGGCCATGACTATTGAGCTCGATGAATTCGACGACGATGCCATCCGAGGTGTTCTCGGCGTCCTCGACGCGATCAAAGCTCACGGGGAAGAGACTCGCTATGAGTTTGATCATGAGTTCGCACTGCATGATGGATTGATACACGTTCCGCGTTTCGGATGGCACTCTACGGAACATGCTATGAGCTCGGTACAGAGCTGCGTTCCGAGAGCCATGGATGTGAAGTGCTTTGGTATCCTCGACTCTCTCGACTCAATCGTATGGCAATTCGCCAATCCACCCCAGGCCCTTGGGGCAGACGAGGTGGAAATTGACATCAAGTTCGTTGGGTTAAACTTTCGGGTGAGTTAGGTCCTCCATTCCGGATGGCAAATCCGCATACTCAGACCATACGTGTTCTAGGATATAATGATCAGCATGGGCTTGATGGGCTCCACCGATGAAATCGGCATTGATGGCAGCGGGATCGTGCGCAAAGTTGGATCCGCCGTGGCTACGCTGCAGGTGGGGGAGTCTGTGGTACTGTCAGGAACGGGGTTGATGTGCACACGCAAGGTGCTGCCCGCCGACTTTTGTTACCGAATTCCAACCCAGATGAACTTGGCCGACGCCGCTGCAACGCCATGCATCTTCTTGACCGCGATGTACTCGTTGGTAACCGTGGCAGACATACAGCCTGGTCAGTCGGTGTTAATACACAGCGCCTGCGGTGGCGTTGGACTTGCTTCTATTCAGATCTGTCGGATGCTAGGCGCTGAAGTTTATGTCACGGCAGGAAGTCCGGAGAAGAGACAGTACTTGATGGACCACTGTGCTATCTCCGAGGACCACATCTTCGATTCACGCAGCACATCTTTTGTCTCGGGCATCATGGAGCGCACCAAGAATCGAGGTGTCGACGTCGTATTGAATTCCCTGGCAGGCGAGCTGTTACACGCCTCTTGGAGATGCGTCGCTGCGTATGGCAAGATGGTTGAACTGGGGAAACGAGACTTCCTCGGCCACGGCAAGCTGGACATGGACATGTTCGGCGGGAATCGCGCCTTTTTTGGGGTGGATTTGTTCAAGCTAGGACTGGAACGCCCTGATGTTGTTCGTGAGACAATGTCTAAGCTAATGAAACTACATGAAGATCGAACGTTGCAGCCAATTCAACCAGTCAATATGTTCGACGCGGCAGATGCTGTTAGAGCCTTTCGACTGATGCAAACTGGACAGCATATTGCAAAATTGTCATTCGCATGCCCGACGACCCTTCTACACTTCAGGTAACTGGCGCCCATGTCAGCAGCGCTTTGTTCCGATCTGACGTAGCTTATCTTCTCGTCGGAGGCTTGGGAGGCCTCGGCCGCGCGATTGCTACCTCGATGGTTGAGAGGGGGGCACGCAACTTTGTGTTTCTGTCTCGCTCAGGCTCAAGCGCGCTTATCGTCAGATCATTTATCGAGGACCTGAAGGCGCAGGCTGAATGCGAGGTTACGGTCATTCAAGGGACTGTTGTCAACCTGGATGACGTTGATCGCGCCGTGCGATGCTCACCAAAACCTCTAGCGGGTGTGATCCAAATGTCCATGGTTCTTCAGGTGAGTTTCACCATTGGCCCCCTCCACGCAAGGCTTCTTTGTCTATGGTAACTGACACCAGCCCGAAACGCCATACAAACAGAATCAATCATTCGCCGAGATGACGTTCGATGAATGGACCCAGGTGCTTCAGCCGAAAGTGGACGGAACGTGGAATCTCCATCAGGCCACCAAGACCCTGCCACTTGACTTCTTCATCCTTTTTAGTTCGATCAGTGGACTGTGTGGTATGACAGGTCAAGCCAACTACGCCGCTGCGAACACCTATCTGGACGCCTTCGTTCATTTCCGCCGAGCCCAGAATCTTCCTGCTCATGTGCTCGACCTTGGATTCATGGGAGACATTGGATACACTCGCCGAGAAGTCCCAGCGGACTATGGAACTCAATCGAACTCTGCGCTTGCAGGTATTGAGCGAGCGGGATCTTTTACAGGTCCTAGAACTCGCGGTTCTCAACGGACCCCCTCAGGTTGCCCTTGGGATTAGTACGAGTGCCCCTTCTACGGAAGGCATTGCGAAACCTTGGTGGGCCAGAGACATCCGGTTTGCAGCCTGGAGCCATCTTTCAAATACCGAGGGCCCAGACTTAGGTGAACAGGGAGACAAGCTCCGTTACTTCCTCGCCGAGATTGACAAAGATCCATCCATCCTCAACCATCCAGATACCGAGAACCAATTCACTTACGAGCTGCGGAAGATGATTGCGACCCACATGTCTTACCCAGAGGACATGGAACTGGCAGAACTGGCTGCTATCGCCATAGACTCGCTCATGGCGATTGAGATTCGAAGTTGGTTCCGCCGTCACTTCAAAGTCGAAATCTCCCTGCTTGAGATCGCGAACGCGGGGACCGTAGGGGGACTCGGCAAAGCAACGATGAGAATTCTCCGCGCCAAGTATGCCTCCGAGGAGCTGAAGCCTGGTGATGCAGGTGCCCTGCTTGATGCCGATCGTGGCAAGACGGGCGATGTCGAGTTATGCCAACGAGATTGGGAACTGGGTCGAGACCTCCACCCAGCAGCGGGGACAGCGCCAGGATGGCATACCCCTGGAGAAGGAGCCGTGTTTTACTCACTGGCGCGACTGGGTTTCTCGGGGCTTACCTCCTCTCCTTACTGGTCGGCCTACCGCATGTACAGCAAGTGATGTGTCTTGTAGGAGCTTCCGATGCCGAAACGGGTCTTTCGCGAATCAAGAAGGCGTTTCATGAGTATGGCCTCCAGCCCGATTTGGAGTCCAAGTTGAAGGCGGTTCCCGGGGATCTCGTTGATCCCATGCTAGGTCTCGGAGCGGAGCAGTATGCAGAGCTCGCCCAATTGGCGAGTGTGGTGTTTCACTTGGGCGCGGTGGTTGATTGGACTCTGCCTTACTCATACCACCGAGACGTCAATGTCATGGGCCTGTACCATCTACTTCGTTTTGCCAACACCGGTCGTCTGAAGCCATTCCATCATACTTCCTCGATCAGTGCGTGGGGTACGGTCATTCATCTCACGGGCGCGATGGTTCCCGAGGATGAGCGACCAACTTTTGACCCGGAGGCTCTCAAACAGCTGTTTGGCTATGCGCAAAGCAAGGTTGTCGCCGAACAGGTGGCCTGGAACGCGATTGCCAACGGCTTCCCCGTCACCATCCACCGACCCGGCTATGTCACTGCTCATAGTGTGACGGGCATGTCCAAAGCGTCCGACTTGGTGAATTATCTGATGAGCAGTTGCATACGCCTGGGCAGCTATCCGGCTGCGCCTAACATCCGCAATCAATTCACTCCGGTTGACTTTTGTTGCTCGGCTCTTTTGCGGTTGTCTCTGGCCCCTGCCAGCCTTGGCCATGCGTTCAACATCGTGCGGCCAGACCAGAGTCAAACCATGACGTTCGAAGAGACCTTCGAGCTGCTGAGTTGCGAATGCTCCTCTTCACTCCGCCGCTTGCCGACGGCCGAATGGATCGAAGAATTCCGACAAGGCGCGGATCCGCGACTGAGGCAGGGTTCGTCCATGATGATCGATACATTGCACGAGTTTATCAACTTCTGGAGGCTCGATGCTGGCACGAATGCATACTTTGACACACGGAAGCTTCGAGAAGCGTTGGAGGAGTTTCCCGAATTGCTTGCGGTGCCCAGCATGGGTGAGCTGATGCATACCTATTTCCGTGCTTGGGCTAAATTATAGGGAGGACGGTGGTACATGCAGTGAGTATACCGTGGTTGGGGCTGAGCTTTCAATATACTCGGATGATGACTGTACTTTGCTCTTTGAGGCTCTTTGAAGTAATCCGAGGTGGTTGAACCGAGTGAATGTTGTAGATCGGTAGACTGTCATGCCCTGAAATTGGTTCGTTGTCAAGACACTGGCCATTGCCTCTGACTGAATATGTGCGTAGTTGTGTGGGGATTGGAGTCATCATGTCATCGCTCACTTGCAGCAATGGAACTCCCTCGAATAACAGAATGACGGTCGATGCCTAATATCTAAGGCAGCCGCAAGACCGGCAGCCACCACCTCCTCATGCCCAACCCTACTTCCATCTCCAGTGTTCATCAGCCCAACCTTCTCCAGCCCTACCATGTTCTGGCTTGGGGCTTCACGTGTCAAGCTGAATGCGAACCAGCGGTCAAGGGGTCTGATGATTACTGATCACGAGCCTTCCCAGCATATCATTGGCCCGATGATGCAGGATACGAGGGCGATGATCCACCACGACCTCTTGTAAGCTATCTTATGAAACCATGAAAGAGCCTCCTTTCTTTCATGACAAACCATAGTCGGGCCAGAATAAGCCGCCATCGCATTCACCTACAGGTATACATAGGCAAGCTTACAGGCCGTCCTCCCGTTCCAGTGTAGATCATCAGCCTCACCCCCCAGCAAGCCATCCACCATGCTTTCCTTCCTGCGCGCTCAACCCCCTCCCCGAGTCAACCGGGCCTCCCAAAATCCCATCGTGTATGAAAATGGCCGCTCCTCCGTCTCCTTCTACGCCTCGCACGAGGCCTACGTCTTCCGCACGACCCTGCCACCACGCGGCAGCGACATCTCCATCATGGAGCCACCCTTCCACTATCACATCCACCAAACCGAGACCTTCCGCGTCGTAATGGGCAGCATGAACCTGTACAAAGGCGTGGACCCGAAACCCTGGAAACAGCTGACTACCACTACCACCACCGGCGAGGACGCTGGAAACCACCAACTCACCGCGACGATTCCGCCCAAGACGTACCACCGCCTGCAGAACGCCTCCGCCACCGAGGAACTCGTCTTCGACGTCAGGCTTTCCCCCGTGGACTACGAGGTCGAGGAGCGCTTCTTTCGCAATTTCTTCGGGTACCTGGACGACTGCAAGATCGCCCAGCAGGCGCCGAGCCTGTTCCAGCTGATGGTGTTCTTGCATGCGGCGGATATCCCGCTCGCGTTGCCGTTGCCGTGGCATGGGCTGGGAGTGATCGTGAGTCGGGTGTTCACGATTGTGGTGGCGGCGTGGGGCAGGTGGATGCTTGGGTATCAGGTTTCGTATCCTGAGTATTATCAGGGGAAGAAGGGTTTATAAGAAGAGGCCGTGCTTTGTGAAGAGGGGTTGGGCTGTGTCCGATGCAATGTGTAATTGATGATACTTGTTATTTGCGGGCGGCCTAGCTGGAGTTCTTCTGAATGTGTTTTCCTTTGGGTCTGTGGATATAGTGCTGTGGAGGAGAGTGTATGAAATTCTGTCTGAGTCTTGTCACAGAAACTGCCGAGTCCCATAATGCGAGACGAAGGTGCCGCCGTTTCCGTTCTGAACACTAGCTCTGTGCATCACTGAGAGCACGTCTCGCACGGCTGCTTCGGGGGTACTGGGGCCGCGGAAGTGCGGGGCGTACTCGTGAAAAGCCGTGAGCATGCCTGCCAGGCCTCGCATTTGCTCGGGAGTCGCTAGGTAGAATTAGAGCTCCTCGATGGTACGACAATGCACCGGTCGCAGGTTACATACCGTCTGTGAAATGGCCGGTTTCCACCATGCCGGGACAGATGCTCATGAACAACAACCCCGTTTTGGCATACTGTGCACTGAACTTGGCCACCGCGGTGTTCAACCCCGCCTTGCTGATGGCATACAGCGACGCGGCCTCCACATTATACTTCGGGATAAGGCTCAGATTTGCCAGACCGGTAGAGAGAGCGATGACCTTCTTGGCCTCGCCCTGGAGGATTAGGGGCAGGAACACGTTGAACAAGTGGATGTTGCCCAGGACGTTGACTCGAAAGCAGTGTGTGAGGTCTTCTTCCAGCGCTTCGGGTTGCTCGCCCCTAGGAGAACAAAAACATGTCAGTTGTCTCCAGTGATGCAGGGGCATTAGGATCTACCTACAGAACACCAATTCCATCATATGCATCGAATTTCGACACGTAGCCTGCATTAGCGATGAGGTAGTCGAGACCTCCACCGGTGATGAGCGCGGTCTGAGCTGATGCTGCCTGGGTATCATTAGCCACACAGTAAGCGTCCGTGCTGGAAAATGCGAATCTCCACCTGTGAGCTGTTGTAGTCGGTTATGTCTGCCTGCAAGATGTGCATGTTCAAGGGGGATTCCAGCTCTTCCATAACCCGCTTCTCGGTTGCAGGCTTATCGCGAACGAGTCCAATGACCGTATTCTTCGGATCGCTTGATATCTGGCGGAGAAATTCCCACTGTTATGGACGTTTCAGTATCATATCCACAAGGTTTGATACAGTACTCACACCCAGGCCCCGAGAGGCTCCTGTGATCAAGTACGAAGGCATTGAAAAGGGCGCGGATATCGAAATAGATGCGAGCATGGGAAGAAATGAGCGGGCCCAGCAAGAGAAGCGAAGATGGGAGCACTTTAGCGGCTGGAATCATTCAGTCGTTGCGTATGTGTCCGGATCTTATGGCTATTATATGCAGATGAATCCATATCGACTCCGAGGGAACGAGTCGTGTTGACAGCAAGCGGCTACTCGCGCACAGGGGACATTTGAGGAGGGATATTCAACTTTTCACGGGGGCAGAATGGCAAGTCTTCTTCTGAAGATGACTGAGTCCTGCGTTACATTGCCAGGCTGTTAGACCGGCCGCCGGAATAACCCTTGAGTAGGGATCGGACAGATGATACTCGCCCTTGGCGGCCAAGAGAGCTGTGAAACAGGCCAGGATCTTGGATCCGGACGCAGGTGGGGATGACACAACATGGCCTCAGTAGGCCAGATGGTTGCGAGGATATATCCCGCGTCGCATACAAGGTTGATTCACCACATCCGTGGCTATAAGTGAGAAATGGAAAATGACTGAAGGGGCTTTCCTGATGTCACACTGTAGAGCTCATGTAGTCCGTGATTCCAAAGAGATGAAGACTCTGTTCGTGCCAGCCTGGATGTGTTTGCGACCACTGACCATGACATCGCTGGTGCAAGCTGGGCCGATAAGATAAGAGAACTGGCGGTGTGCGACGGCAGGATAATCTAGAGAGCACAAACACCACAAACACGACAACCACCTCAAACACCGCAAACACCGCAAGGGTGGACCGCATGACATCACCAGATCGATCGGAATGCGACGCGACGATCGGCCGAGTCTAGACCAGCAGGAGATTCATCTCTCTCTCTCCCCCTCCCTCCCTCTCTCTCTTTCACACCAATCTCGCTGCTGTTTTTGAAGTCAACAGAAGCAGCGCTCGCTCGTCCTCAATCGCGCTTGCGCGCGCACCATCATCCAGCAGCATGCCTCCGAAGCTGAAGAAACCGAACGGCGGGCCCGTTGTCCTCCTCTGGCACCGAACCGACCTTCGTCTCCACGACGCGCCAGCACTCACCGCCGCATTGGAACTCAAACCATCCATCTTCATCCCCGTCTGGACCTGGGATCCTCACTACGTCTACCGCGCCCGCGTCGGGCCCAACCGCTGGCGATTTCTGCTCGAAAGCCAACAAGATCTCTCTGCCGCCTACACAAAGCTGAACCCGAAGCAGAGACTCTGGCTCGTGCGCGAGGCGCCCCAGACCGTGCTCCCGAAGCTGTGGAGGACCTGGGGGGTGACCCACCTGGTCTTCGAGAAGGACACCGACGCCTATGCTCGGGATCGAGACAACCAAGTGGTGCAGCTGGCGGAGAAGGCGGGCGTGACGGTGGTCATCAAGAGTGGGAGGACACTGTTCGATTCGGATGAGATCGTGCGCGTCAACGACCGCAAGCCAACGATGAGCATCACCCAATTGGAGAAGGCGGCCGAGAAGCTCAATGGCGGGGTGCCAGACCAGCCGCTGGCGGCCCCGACCAGCGTCCCGGATCCGTGGGAGGAGAGTCGCATGGACCTGAGGGAATTGGACCAGGACATCCCTGACACAGAGCCGGATGTGAACTCGGAACACAGAAACAAGAAGTCGGAGACACAGTACCATAAGATCATGGGCCCGAAGGAGGACTTCGCGGTGCCCACGCTTGACGAATTGGGCATTGACCCATCGCAGGCGACGACGCCGCATCGCGGGGGCGAGTCAGTGGCTCTCCAAATCCTCAGCGATTGTATTGAGGATGAAGACTACGTCAGTACATTCGAAAAGCCCAAGACTTCCCCCGCCGCGTTCGAGCCTCAGGCTACCACGTTGCTATCGCCCCATCTCCATTTTGGAACCTTGTCCGTCCGAAAGTTCTGGTGGGATGTCGACGCCGTGCTTCAGAAGAGAAAGAGTGAGAAAAAGCCCGTCGCACATATCCCGACCAACCTGCCGGGCCAACTCCTGTTCCGGGACATGTATTTTGCGGCCCAGGCAGCCCTGGGGTACGCCTATGCGCAGACCCAGGGGAACAAGATTGCCCGCTTCGTCCCCTGGCATCTGCAGTCTAACTACTCCCAAGTCCCGCGAGGCGAGCATCTGCTGGATGGAACATACACGATCGACGACCCCGAGGCAGAAACCTATTTTCGACGGTGGAAGCACGGGCGCACCGGGTTCCCGTGGATTGATGCATTGATGCGGCAACTGAAGCAGGAAGGCTGGATCCACCATCTCGGACGCCACAGTGTCGCGTGCTTCTTGACCCGCGGGGGCTGCTACGTGAGCTGGGAACGCGGCGCGGAGGTCTTTGAGGAGTGGCTGGTTGATCGTGAGTTTTTTTTCTCTATGCATGCTAGCAAAACATACAAGATTCACTAATGAACCGCAGACGAAACCGCCTCGAACGTCGGGAACTGGATGTGGCTCTCCTGCACCGCATTCTTCTCCCAGTACTACCGCTGCTACTCCCCAATCGCCTTCGGCAAGAAATGGGACCCGGAAGGGCGGTTTGTGCGGCGCTACTGTCCCGAGCTGGCGCACTTCGACAAGAAGTACATCTACGAGCCGTGGAGGGCGCCCATCGCCGACCAGAAGAAATGGAAATGCCGGATCACCGGCGACGGGTCGAGCGATCGAGACGAGGCAAGCGGGCTGCAGACCTATCCGAAGCCGATGTTCGACTTCAACGAGCGGAGGGACTTCTGCATTGCTCAGATCAAGCATGCATACGAGATGAATCTCTACGGGAATGATCCCAAGGTTATGAATGGGTCGTGGAAAGAGCTGTTTGACTTCCATGATGAAGGAGGGAAGGTGGTGGATGAGACGACGGGTCAAGAGGCGAAGAGTTTAACGGATCACACTCGCAAGCGGTCTGGTGGTGATGGGGTGGTCGATGGAGAATACGGGGCTCCTTCCGATGAGGTTAAAGATGAAGAGCCCAGCCCGAAGAGAAAGAAGGGATAGAGTTCGCATGATGCGGAACCAACGGATTGGTATATAAATGTTGATATATATAGTGATACACAGTAATGATATAATACAGCCGTGTTTACAAAACAGCCGCCACCAGAGCCGCTACAGCAGCACCGCCAAAGATCAGCGTGGCATCGTTCGAAATGACTGCACCGGCTCCAGTGCTGGTAGTCGTCGAGGCAGCGGACGCTGCGGAAGTCGCAGTGGTGCTGTTAGCATCAGCACTCGCAGACTTGTCGCTGGCCGATGCGGTCGTGGCGGTGGTCGAAGCTCCGGTACCGGTACTGGTAGCCGTGATCGAAGCTGTGGCCGACGCAGTGCCGGAAGCAGTGATGCTGCCCGCCCCCGCGGTGATAGTCACCGGCATGAAGCCACTGGCAATGTCGTCGGTGTCCAGGGGGATGGTGCTGGTTCCCGGGAAATTGGCGCCCGTCCCTGAAGCCATTTCAACGCAGGAACCCGTCGTAGTTCCTTGCAGAGAACACGCAACCGACCAGTAGAAGTCCTCGTCAGGCTCCTCCATTAGATAGGAGGTGGTTTGCGGGCCCGCGATCACGGTCAATCCGGGCCCCATGCCGCAGTCGGAGCTGTCGGTTCCCGGAGGACAGTTGATGTAGTAGGTGGTTGCTGTTGCGGCCTGTCACGTAATTTAGCTGATGCTGCAAGTCTACTAGAACAAGCACCTAAGGCACATACAACGCCCATGACAGATGCCACCAAGGGTTGAGGATCGGCATCATAGATGAACATGGAGGTGACGGTGGTTTGCGCGGAGACCAGGCGGGCGGCGGCAGCCAGCCCCAGAAGCAACTTGGCGTTCATCTTGTGGGAGGGAGAAGAAAGGCAGCAACAATGGCGATATCCATGCTGTGATCGGAGATTTTACATGGGTTTTAAAAAGAAACAGTGGCAAAAGCTGGAACGAAAACAAGGGGGGGGGGGGGGGGTGCCCATCATGGGTCCAGGCGCCGGCGGCCTGGAAAGTCCAAACTTACCCCTGCTTGGCAAACCCTGTTCCATGAAGGGTTTAGTCTCTGGACTGAGGACCCTAGTTTGGTCTAGCTCGGTCTGCAAGGCCCTGCGGCTAGTCTCGATTGGGGACTTGGTTGCCGTTTGGGTAATTTCCTTTCGGCTATAGCCGACTGGTCCACTGCCGAGTGCAAATCGCACTCAACAAGCTCGTGGATCTAAGACAACTCAATGGAATCAATGGAATTGTTGTGGCGTTGTTGTGGCATAGAACTTGACTTGATGGTAATGTGGGGAACGGACGCACTCATGTAAAGTTAGAAAACTGATATGCTGTCATCTCCGACCGAATTACACTACCAGTAGGCACATGAGTATTTGCCTCCCGCATCATCCTCCACAACCCTTACGAGAAATCTGTCTCGAGTCTGAAACACGAAATTCGACCAACATTAGAGATGGTGGACTATATGTGTCAGTCAGACAGGCACAGGCCAGCAATTCAGTTTGATTCCCGAAATGTCGGAGGTGGTGTCATCGAACAGCCAATACATTATTGAATGTAACGCTCTCAGACGTTAGTTACCCCATGTGCTCCTGTGTCTCTCGCAGCGGGCCGAGGAAGAGGAATGCCTGTCAGTCCTGTCCTTCCAAGTTCCGAGATTGCTGTGGACTTTGGACCAATGGTACATTAGTGAATGCATGTCAGATGGGGCTTGACTCCATGCAGCCAGTAGCCCCTTCGCTAACCCCCGCTAACCCCTCGCTAAAAGGAATCTATCGGAAATGTTGCTTCGCCCGGGGCCCACGGCGCCTACGCTTATCAAGTTGGCAACCGCTGATTCGCAGACGGCGAAGGCACCAGCAGGAGGCTCCTCCGGCTGGGTACCTAGTCTGCCTCATTTGACTCATTGCCAATCTAGTCAAGGAAAGCCCGGCGTGAGGGTGAGCTCTGCCCCCTCCTTTCTCCATACATAAGACGGGTGGCGCTCCTGGAGCGTTTCTGAAAGGTTTGTTCCCCGGTGATATTCTGCTGATCCTCCACCCCTCATCATTGGCAGACCTGATTATTCCCCCTCCAAAGCTCCACCTTGATAACATGCGCGCCACTTTCCTCCTCGCCGCAGCCCTGTCGGTGCTGACGGCCAGCGCCGATGACAAGACCACTACGGTGGGCATTTACAACCCGGACTGGGATGTCACCGTCCCCAAGTACGGCGGATGGACCAGTACGGCGGCCAGTGTCGCGGGGGTCAACGCCAAGGCCACCACCTACCACCTGGGCTGTCTCAAGGACGCCCCCAAGACCGACTGTGACATCAAGCACTCGTGGACCATCATCCAGGGTCCCTCGACGGTCAGCGTGTCGGGCGAATACATCGCGTCGACCTCCGGCAAGAGCACGAGCTATGACTACACCGTGACCCGCACGTACGAATGTTCCCTCAAGTCCTGGAGCGAGTCGGCCAGCTGCACGATGAGCGTGGCCATCACCGGCACTTTCGATGGCGGATCGTACGCGTCTTCCACCTCCACCCATTCCACCTACGGTCCGACCAAGACCTTCGCAGAGCTGGTGGTCACGGGCGGACTCAAGTCCCTGACGGAGCCTGCCGCCACCAAGACGGCGGATGCGGCGAACGGCAATGGGGCAGTGGGCGCGATGATCACTGCTGCTCCTGTGGTCGCGGCTGCGGCGGTGGCTGCCTTGCTGTAGGAGAGAGGATGGAGGTGAGGGTGTTTTGTTGGCTCTGTGCTTTGGATGTAACCATGTTAGTGAATTGATGAAATGAGTCTGGGACCGAGGAGAACAGAACCACCCGGGCATATAGCCTCGTAAATGTGAAGTCCCCCACACCCCCAGATTTCTCTTCTGCCACACTTCTCCATCAAACCACCCCATTCTTCACATTCATATCCTCATTGATACCGCCAACAAGTGAAAACAAGCTGGCTCGTTCCTCGTGGCAATTTGAAGGACTGTGCCCAGAGAAGCGATTACCACGCCGGCAACCAACTACCCAGTCAGACATCTCAACCCCGGTGAGCAAGATGAAGTGATGCCTGACCCCGAATTTGCCTTCCAAGCTCACACAACCATTCCTCTAGCTCTTGAGGGGCTAGGTGCTCTGTGCGGTTAGCTCTTTCAGGAAAGCGATTTCAAGCCCGGCCTGTCATACGAGATCTACTCTGCACCATAGCCGGATGCCCTCACCACTTTGGAGCCTCGGCGACGCGGGCTCGCCCACCGCAAGAAGTGTTCAATGGGTGGCTTTCAACCCAAGCCTTGCCTGCCCCAGACACCATCTATTCCTCTCGTCCCGGGTGACCCATATTTTGCACATGAGCTATATCCTGGGTGAAATGAGATCGATGTGATGAAGTGCGATGATATGAGCGACATGGGTCGACAGCTGATGTTGGACTAGTATAGGGAACAGCGGGACTGTGATCTTACATCGGATTCGCCCATCTCAGCCGAAACTCATCAACCTGTTGTCTAAGAAAGCGACTTCCCTCTGACCTGACCGCTACACCACTGTTACTGAGATTGACGGATCTGTGACAATCTTGCCAAGTATGCATACTGGCTCGGAACCTGATCTGCGGTACATTGTTCATGTCACGCTCTCCCACGGTGGTCCAAATATCATCCGAGTGGCCCAGGCATTCACCAGCGCCTTCTTGGAAAATCTCCCCGACCAAAGGTCCATCTACCCAAATATTCTCCAAGCATCAACCCCCTGAACTGGCCTCCCTATGGTCTTTTTTAGACGCGCACCGTGCGCTTGTTGCTTCACGGCCCAATCTTGGAGTAGGTGCTATGCCAACTGTCCGTCTCAAACCAGATCGAAGTCCCGTCAGAGTGCGTACCTATCCCAATTCCAGAGCGGAGCAGGAGAGGTCGATCATTTTTGTACCCGGCTACAAACCATGTCTTGTCAAGGTGAACAGGCCAGACTCCGTTACGGCACCAGAAGGGCTAGTTCTTCAGGCGGACAGGGATGACCACATGGAGTGGGGTGCGCCCTGCATCGAGGCGCGAGGCGCAACGCGGTGCAAACCCATGAATCTTGATCTACGTAGAGCATCGCGTTGTCTCACCATGGTGTCCGTTGGCGAGGAGACTGGCATTGTTGTCACTCGGAGAATGCCCTCCACGAGTTCAGCCACCGGACACTGGACTGGCACTTCTGTCTTCGAAGTGGCGCATTGCAGTGGCCCAGCCATCGGGCACCAGATTGGTGATGTATGGATTGGATCTAAAATAGCAACAAACCATAATCTAATTATTTACGGCCTACGAGCGCCGCACTAATTCTCCTATGTACTGTTCTGAAATACCATTATTTTCCACCGAAGTGAACCGTCACCAACGCTGCACCAACGCTGCACCAAGTCCACCCATGCCCCTGTAGTCCACTGGTCTTCGCGCGAGAGCCAGAGTTGACGTACCCCGAAAATCTCGCATAGACAGTCGGTGCACGCCAACGCTTGGACTGTCTATCCTCGAGAACGTGACCAGGCATTCCGCCAAACACCGGGAACAAAAACTGACGCAGAAGAAGTGCCGGGATTACTTCCCCGGGAAAATCATCAATTCTACTTGACTCAATAGCTGTTTAGCATAAGCCTATAGCCGTCTGTTCCGAGACCTCCAGCTCGTGCTCATGCACTGCTGCCTAGCGATTCCTCATCAGAACAACTGCAAATGGTGACTTGTCAGTACAGAAAGATACTTCCGCCCCTCATGACCGCAACCGCGGAGATACCTCACTTTACAAAGATAGAGGGACATCCATCGTTTGGCTGACTGTGTAACCAAGACTGTCGTATTTCACAGAGCTCACAATCAAGTTAGCGCAGCAGAGAAAGCTTTGACCCCGCACTAATCAGTTCTTACCAGTACTCAGGTTTCAGACAACAACAAGTTCTCTGCCTATTAGGGGTGAAACATGATAAGCACAGGGATCCTGAAACCACCACTGCAACCTCACTAAATGATGTAGCTTTGGAGATGAGATCCGGACTGGGCAGGGTGGCCAGGGTCATCACAGAAGACGGTCTAGTGTGGTGTCGTCTGGGCCAGGGAGCATAGCTGGCTTCGTACGGTCAGCATGAGCGGATAGGCACAGGACGGATCTCTATCTCTCCTTGCACTTGATGTCATGAACGGTATCGGAAGGATTTCGGGGCGCATGAACTATAGTCAGAACCAGAATCCGCGTGGCAATATCCCCGGCGCTATGGTGACGTGTGGCAAAGAAGGATCACAGCTCCTCGCTTGGTTTCACTTCCATGCAGCCGTGCAGATAACGGATTTTGTTGTCGCGGGCCTAGTGGGTGAGCTTACAAGGAAGCCTTGTTGTCAAGGAGCCTATGAGGCCGGGGAGGCCGGAGATCGGATTTCGATCCCAGCTGGGCAGTGGGATTTGCCGTCGGCTGTTGCGGGGAGACGGCGTTAAAGCACTGGCAAGATCGTGTAATTCCCAGTCGATCGGTCCTGGCCTCGTGAACAAAAGACGATAAGAAAAAAAAAAGCCCGATAAACCGGGAACTATGGCCGACGTTACACTTACACCCTCGAGTCGAATCACGAGCTTCTTCTCGCACCCCGTCGCAACTCATCCTCCGCAACGATGTCGCAGGCATGGTCTGCCATGCCTTGTTCCTCGACGTGCCCTTGTAGAACACCACAGGTGCGCACTCAGAGACAGATGCTTGCCAAATTTGGCACACTCTCTTTTTATTCCAAAGGGGTCCCTGAGTGCTTTGTTCTCATTGCCTCGAAAGGAAATTCCGTGCTGAATAGGCAATTTCTAGGACGCAAGCAATTCATAACAATGCATGGCCCATCCGAATCTCTTTCATCATCATGAGACAATGCTTTGGCCTTCTTAGTCTCTGAGACGGGTTTGGTCTATATAAGGGGGGTTTGTGCCACCTCGATCTGAGACATCAACATCATCAGAGTCAGTAACCACACAGCACAACTCACATTCTGATTCCCATACGACCGAGACCACGACACGATGTACTACTACAATCAGTCCAGTCCCCCACCACCCCCGCCAGAGTTACCCTCTCCGAAGGCAATGGCGGTGCCGAGTCCTGGGTGCAATGGGTGTGTGATTCGAACAATATCCCCGCCTACCTGACCGGGGAGCAACCATTGTCCATCATGGGGGCTCCCATCCAATGCCATTTCACGGCATGGAGTGTTGAGGATTCTGGTATCGATCGGGTAGCAGAGCTTCTTGCTGCTGCGGACCGGTTCGCCCCGTGCAAGAACCCCGAGCGACGCTATTGCCGTGCAGTCACAGAAGGTCCAATCGAGTCGAGTAGGCACTTCCCCATACCCGCGTATCATTTCCATACCGACTACCGGTACCCGGAAGGGCATGGTGACGACACCAGTCAGACTGGACGGATTTTCCTCTACCGCCAGTCCCAGGTTCACTCGCCCACCATCCCAGGACCCCCCATCGGGTTTCTGAGGGATCCGCAGGGCAATGAGATATGGGATGACAACTACATGACCACATCGAGCTCGGAGCATCAAGGTTCTAAGCTCGCCGGTGGAGCGCGTTTGGTCCTCAATTGTCGAGGGGGCCAGGATCCGACCCGGTACCCGGTCAAGATGCTGCGGCCTGGGAAATGCCTGCAGAATGCCATCCACCTTTGGCTTCGTGACTTTGGGTACGCCATATCTGACTGGTGGCACTACCAGTACGAGGTTCTCATGACCTTTGTGCTCAAACTACCCATCGGGCCTCGATTGGTGCATTACGATTATACTATCGGCGATCTGGCAGACCCTTTCTTGGGTTGGGTGACTATGCCTCGATCCAGCGATGCTGACGACAAATCTCGGGCGAAACGAGCCAGGATCAGGCACGAGTTTGGTCGTCTCTACCTGGACCTCAAACGGCAGGGAACACTTGGTGAGCCAATGAAGTCCAAGTGGGATGATGATCGAGTTCCCTGGACAGTTTATTGGAAGCTCAAAGCGTGGGGGGTCTCGATTCACGATCCCGAGCACGAGAAGAGCGAATGGGTTGAGGTCTATGATCCTGACTGTGAGAGTATGTAGTAAGTAGACCCCAGACCCCACGTCGATGCGAACGTTACGCGAAGTTCCTTTCAAGTATGTCTACCACCTAGGGGAGATTGAGCAATAATAATATTAGTCTCTGATATCAACAACAACGTGCAGTTAGATGATTTCTGAAGGGAGTCACCTTTCAAAATACACAGACCGGTGAGCAATGACAAGGATAGGTCGGCCAAAAACGCTCGCAAGCTTGTCAATGGCCAGGTTTCAGCAGCCGTAGTCACAGCTGATCAGCCTGGCATGATGGCTGTTGATGGTCTGATGATAAAATCCCCTCAAAAAGTCCCTCCATCTCAATGTTTCCCTGGCGTTGGCCTTCTGCTACACCTCGGCACCCTGACCGTGACTGACACTCATATCCACTGTTCCTCAATTTACAATTTCCACAAGCCGTCAATATGCTGGCATTTGTTCCCAAGGCAGTGGATATGGTGACTCGACATCTCCATCGACCGATAGTCATGAAAGCCGCAACTTCGATGAAGTCCCTCGCAGTGCGACTGACCACCGTGGCGCGCGACCATCTTCTCCAGGCGGCTACCCATCGCCTGCCCTCGCCTCATCCTGTTCACACAGACGTCGTAGAAGCCGCAGTTGTTCAGGTACTTGATTGGCTACGGATGGACGGCCGGTGCGAAGCGATAGAAGTCACCGTGCTGGGTGGTATTCTTGCCTTCTATCCAAATAGGGCCGGAGATCGAGTATACGTGCCAGACGAGATCAATGCTCCGCCTTGTGACTCTACTAAAAAGAGCGTGTTCTAGTGTATTAGCATTGGGCTAAAAAGCGAGAGCGGACGTCAGCGAGTCCTGAATCGCTTGAGACAAGCGGGCTCGCCCCTGAAGAAGGGGAGCGGCGATACCTGGGTATTCCCACAGCAGGGGAAAGCTGCCCTTTATTTTGAGTTTCTTTCCCTCCACCCAGTATTTCCCACTTGAGCACCCTTCGCCGCCGGGCGCTTCCAGGAAAACATCTAAGAACAAAGCCCCGGCTGGTCCTCTCCGGACACGGCTGAGCAAGTCCTAGATGTATGAGACTGGTCTATATTCATATCTATTGCTCTGTGTTGCTCAGCTAGTACTAATGTGTCTTTTCTGCTCCATCCAGCTCCGACCACTGGACCTCGACATGAGGTTCAGCCCACTCGAGGTTTACGACCAAGCGCCAGGGGGCTTCCCCGTCTCCCCAACCGGGCTCATCGTATTGCAGCCCTATCTTGAGATTGTGAAATCGGGTGGAAGAACGGTATCAAACGTTTGGCTGCAACAGCTCATTCTTAGGCTTTCTAAGCGATACCCGGCACCACGTGGTGCCGGGTTCCTCCGCGCAGGCCCCCGGGAGGGGGTGTACATTTCACGGAATGTGATGGCTATAGGCCTGTGTTTGAGTGCCCTCTTTGTACTCCATATGGCGCTGTTGCTGATCCGGAACCCGTTGTGTTTCATCGCACGCTGCCTGAGCATTTGCGCGAAGACGTATTGGATGTGGGGGTTGGTAATGTAGGGCAAGTGATTGAGTACTATGATAGCCCGGCCCGTCACAGACAATCTCCCCCCCCCCCCCCCTCCTCTCTCTTCAAGTGTTGATCTTTTGTTTACTTTCATTTATGGTCAGACTGTGCATGGAACCATTCGATGTAACGCGCACTGCTAGTTAGGAGCTTGACGTTGATACTTAGGCAATGAATGCATTTAAATCACGACCTCGATCCTTCAGTACGACCCAGTTAAGCCCGGCCACCACCGATATTGAATCAGAAGCCATCGTATGCCCCGCTCCCTTTTTCCCCTATGTAATGGTAATGGTAGCTCGTCCATAGTGGTGACATCTTCTGTCGGAGCATATGATGATGGGCTAGCCATACTGAACCCCGTCACCCCCCAACAGCCCTCCGCCGCAACCAACATGGCCAGCCATACGGCACCGCCGTAAAATGGGTCTCGAACCGCCACGGCGCATCCGGATTGACCCGCTCAATCTCAAAATCCCGGATGAGACAGGCCGCGACCTTGGAAATCTCGAAGTGCGCGAGGTTGCGACCGGGGCATTGGTTGTACCCTGCGCTCCACTGCCCGGACGATGCATGTCAGCAATACAAGCACGTTCTTCACAACTTTTCAAACAGATAGTCCGGGGAGCAGAGAAACACTCACGTGGATCAAAAACGGATCCATCTGTTTCACCCGATTCACATCGAGCCACCGTTCGGGGTTGAAATCATCACAGTCCGGGCCGAAGAATTCGGCGTTGCGGTGGTACACCCACGGGTTGATGCTTAAGACGGTCTGTACAGTCTCTGCCATTAGCCTCTCCGGTTTGCAAAGGGTATAGTGGACTGCACACACCCCCTCACTGAAATGCCTGTCCGCAATGGTGATTCCACCCGCAGGCACAACACGCGGAAGTCCAGTCCCGGTGGCTGGATGGTAGCGATATGTTTCCCGAATCTGGAACGCGATGGTCAGAATCCTACATATTTACACCCACTTACAGGACTCAAACTTACGCAAGCCTGGAGATAAGGCAGCTTGGTAGCCTCCGCGTACGAGACGATGGGACTCAGCTCGCCGCGCGCCTGCGCCTCGTCGAGCTCCTGGCGCAATTTGGCCAAGTACTGCGGATGACGGATCAAGTGGTAGACAAACGCCTGCAGGGTGGCACTGGTGGTATCGGCGCCGGCGCCGATATTAGCTACGCAGGCGCCCATAATCTCCGACTCGGCCATGCGTTCCGGGTGCTGCTGGCGAGTGGTCAGCCACCGCTCCATCATGTCGAGGCGTGGAGCCGCCGTGGAGGTTGGCGTAGTAGCAGGAGTCTTCGCCTGGCTCTGGCGTTGTCGGTGGGCGATGGCCGCCAGACAGGTGTCGAAAATGTGGGAGGTGGGCTGCAGGCCCAGACGGCTAAGCAGCGGGTTGCCTAGCGTGAGGTTGTGCAGCCAGACGTAATGGCCCATGACGGCGATGTAGAGGGCCAGCGCGCGGCTGTTGGCGATGGCGTGGCGGATGTCGGTGCCCGTCGCCAGGAAGTCGAACGGACTGGAGAAGGTCACCTCGCCGACCACGTCGAAGGCAAAGTAGTTGAACCATCGGTCGAACTCGACAGGCTGCCCGGAGGCGATCAAACGGTCCAACTGCTCTTCCAGCCGAACGAGGAGAGCGTCCACCTGTGGCTCGGATTTGATGATGTTGGACAACGCGTAGCCTGCTGCTATGTTCCGCGACTTGTGGATGTGGCGCTGGGGGTTCAACTCGGACATCTGGTTCACGTAGTGATAGTCGGGGAGACTGAAGATTGAATACCAGGAGCCCTAAGTGTTTTAGGCCGGGTTATGGGATGCAAGGCGCACAATCAGGGGCCTCATACGATGTAGGCTCGTCGTACCTTGGCAAGATTTGCTTGGAGCAGTAACCGTATGGCATCTGGGTGACAGACGCTAACTTCGTTCTCGGAAATGCGGACGAAGTGACCTGTGCGCAGGTCAGATTCATCTCTGCGTGGCAGATACGGGAGGTGAAATCTACCATGTTTGCGATGTAATCGAATCATTTCCAGCTCGGTGTGGCCCTTGATAAGCTGAAAGACCTGCCAAAGGCTGGACACGGAAGCTAGCCATGGCCCTGGGATGTCCCTCAGTGAAGTAAAATACCGCCGTTTGACAGCCAGGAGGACAAAACTGGTCAGGACGATGCTCGCCGAAGTGGAAAATGAGGCTAGCAGGTTGGCATGCAACCAGGACAGCAAGTCCGACGGCTGCATTCTGAGGTCTCTGATCCTGCGATCCGTTCTGTGCAGAATACAGGCAGGCCACGGTCGGTGGATTGGAGATGCTGGAAATTATGAGGGTGGATGCAAGCGCTGGCAGCGGCTGGTCGATGCTCACCCGACCCGCTCATCGGTGGGGTTTGAGGCCGGCATCTCCAATCGGTGGTGTGGGGCGGGGACACTAACAAGAAGGCCAATGCCGCCCAGCAACCCATGACTGGTCGAGCAAGTGAGCTAAACAAGAGCTAAGCTTGGCCAAGCTGTAAGCGAGATCAGGTGCAGTGGGGAGCAGTCGGTAGCCGAGAGAGATTGACTTCCTCCATTTGTGCGACGAAGTATATGAAGTGAACCTCACTTTGTCCTCAACAGAAGAAGAGGTGGAGGTGAGAGTGAGAGGACCGTGGCCTCAGGCTGCTCGTCTGACTACGAAACATTCACCTGTTATTTCTATCTCTCCTTAACCACTACTACTCTCTCGAACACCCCTCTACTCAGAGCCTAGCTATTCAACACGACTGAATTGTCATATCGTGACGGAGGCTTGGATTCTACGTCCTCACCAGGAGCATCGGTTGAGAGGGGGCTAGGGGGTGCTGCTCTTGCAACCCTGCCCAACTCATTTTCCTACCTACCGTGGTTGTTGCGTTTCTAATATCACAGTCGTTTCCAATGCCAAGGTACTCCTTGCTATTTTCCAATTGCGCTCTGTTCACAACACTTTGGCTGATTTCTTTGCCGCTGCGATTTGTCAACATAACGACCAACATATCAGCTAGCCTGGCAACTCGAGGGAGGAAGGTTGAAGATGAAATGAATACAATGAAGCAATCAAGCTTTCCCATCAGGATACTGTAGTTTTCGCGCAGCAATGCAGTTGAAGAAAACATGGAAGGTTGTCAGCACTGAGTAAATCGTCGTTGGTAACGGAGCACGTGACGGGAAACATACCTTCCCCGCACCAGTTCATGCTGGCAGACATCAGTGAAGTCTTTTCGCCTGAAACGTGAGATTCCTACAATTTCAGTGAAGTCTACAGAGACAGGTACCCTGCCTACCATATCCTACACAGATTGACACCCGAAGAAACCCATTTTTGCATTACTAAAATGTACATTACCCCCCAATAAACATGGCAGCCATCTGACCACCGGGCATCACACAAAAGAAAAGGTCTAATTGCACTTCCCCATCAGCCCGACCGTGCCAACTATGAAGCAAAATGCGGCGCATTGATGAACAACCCCATCAGACACCCACCCAGCGTCCCCGCAATGGGCAAGGTCAAGATCCACGCGGTCAACAACAGTCCCACCCGCTGCCAGTTCACCGCGCGCCATGTGCCGTTACACAGTCCGACGCCGACGGTGGCACCTGTGATGCACATCGAGGTCGAGACGGGCAGGGAGTACTGTGAGAAGACGAGAACGGTCAGAGCGGCGCCGAGTTCCATCGAGCAGCCGCGGCTGGGGGAGTGGTAGGTGATTTTGTTGCCCATGACTGTGACCCATTCCATTAGTACACGCTCGTGGGAGAAGGGATGCACTAGTAAAGAGATGAAACTTACCCTTCATGATGTTGTACCCGTAGGTGATCAAGCCAATGGAGATACACGCCGACAGCACCGCCAGCTGCCACACCGGAACTGGAGCCTTGGCTTTGGCGGCACTACCAGTGCTCCAGGCAGAGTAGATGACGGCCCAGGGTCCAACGGAGTTACCGATGTCGTTGGCACCGTGGGCGAAACTGGCCGTGCAGGCCGTCAGGACCTGGACGAAGGAGTAGGTGTGCTCGACCTCGTTGGGGTACTTGGTCGCGTGCGCGTAGACTCGTTGCATGCGGTCGCCCTCGGGAGTGCCGTTGATCCCACTCTGGGCGGCGTGGATGTCGTAGTGCATGCCGTACAGCAGTCCGCAGACGATCATGGCGGGGATGCGCTTGGCGAGAATGGCCATGTTGCGGAACTCGTAGAGCTGACCGGGACCCATCGGGTTGTCGCGGAGGGTGCGCATCGCCCAGCCCAGTGGGCCGCGTTTCTGCAGCAGGCGGGCGCGGAGACGGCTATCGGACTGGGCCATGAGCTCCTTGTAGGTGAGTTGCTGGGCTTCCGAGGCGACGAGCTCCTTCTCGCCGCTGGTGGAGGCCTTGTGGACGGCGTCCACGTCGGCGTCGGCGCCCTTGAGGGTCTCGGGCGAGCCGGGCGGGGAGGGGAACTCATCCTCTTGGATGACGGCGTAGTTGGGGACCTTGGCGGACTCAGCGTTGGGGTTGGCGGGTCGCTGCAGCAGCAGAGGTCCGTAGACGAACATCCACCACTTGACGCTGGGGTCCTTCTTGATGACACGGGCGTGGACGAAGGGGAGGAAGAAGATAGCCGACAGCACTGCGACCCCGGCACCGGTGCCCATGGTCACGGCCGCGATGTACCATCCAGGCTTCTTGCTCAGACCCAGACTGGGAGAACCCTTGTAGACGATGGAGAGGGTGCAGACGGTGGCGGCAATCAGGAACCAAAGGGGAGAGGTGTAGACCGACCAGGGGACGGGGTTCTTGCGCATGTGCACGACCACCTTGATGAGCATGAAGATGATGGAGCCAAAGCAACCGGAGATGATGGGAGCCATGCCCAGACCCGCCAGGATGGCGCCCATTCCCTTGCCGTCGTTCCACCCCCATTGTACCTGGGAGGCGCCGACCGTGGCGACACCGACACCAGCGACCGCGGAGATGAGCGAGTAGGTGGAGGAGACGTGGGCGGAGTGTCGCGTGCACCACATCACCCAAGAGGAGGCAGCGGCCAGGGCGCAGGTGAAAGCCAGCATCTGCACCCCCGCGTTTCCCTGGAAGGCGGAGTTGGGGATGATTCCGTTCTTGATGGTATCGGCGGTACGGGCTCCGACACAGATGGCGCCCAGCATCTCAAAGACGGTTCCGAAGATCATGGCTTGACGGTAGGAGACGGAGCGGGAGGAGACACTCGTGGCCCAGGAGTTCGCAACATCGTCTGCAGGGTAAGAACGAGCGGGGTCAGAAATGGAGACCATAGCACGGAGAGGATTTCCGGCAACTTACTGGCACCGTTGTTGTAGGCATCCAGCATGGCAAAGAGAGTGCCGATGGCAAAGATGTAGTCATATTGATGCAGCGTCATCGTGGCTGGAGAAGCTGGGATGATGTCGCGTGAGGGGATGGCGGCTGCTGCAGGAGAGGAGGAGGCGTGAAGAGAGGAAGGAAAGAAGTAGGAGGCAGAAGGGAAGGAAAGGTGAGTCTTATGTAGCCATGGCTGAAATGGCTGACTGGCTGACTGAGAGGCCAGGCTGAAGATGGGCTTACCAGGATGAATGTTGGTGGTGGTGGTGGTGGTGGTTGATGAATTGTGTAGACTACGTACAGTATGGGACAGTGGCATCTGACAGTGGCGTGTGTTTGACCAGTTGGAACCAGTTGAACCAGCAACTTCCCTTCCGCACGTTCCTGGCCGGCCAACGCTGATTCGAGCAGGAGATTAAGCTGCGGTCGAGGGTTGCTTCATCCACGGTTCAACCCCCCAGAACCTCTTGGCACAGGGCTTGGCGGTGTTCGGAGGCTGGCTTGGCAGCTCTTGGCGCCCAGCGGAGCATCAGGGCCAATCACAGCCCGCGCATGGTCCACGTGGGGTCGATTCAAATCCGGGGAGAAGCCAATCATCAATGCGGTTGTCTCCATGTTCGAGTCCTCAGGTAGTATACGGCTTATCGCTTCGTATCACAACCAGGATCCCTTCTGCTGTGCCCGTGCTTGCTCACCACGGTACCTCATCACCACCACCACCACCTCCTCCTCCTCCTCCTCCACAATTCCCAGTAGGAACTCATCTCGGCTAGACTCCCCTTTCAGGCAGCGCATAGTGCAGCTGAGCCCTGAGACTCTCGACCTGAGCACGTGAGGTGGAGTCCCCCTTTCCCACGTGCATGTCCTCTGTCCAATCTGACTGGTCTTCGGCGGTTGCCTCCAGGTGAGACGTTCATGCATCACGATGGAGCTGAGTTCCGGGCGTGGCGACGACCGATCTGGATCAGGGTTTCATCTGCATCACGGCGTCTGCCGAGAAACAGACCATGCAATCATCACTGGTAGTCCGTCCACTCCCATTCCTGCCATCGTGCGTTCGGCCGTCGCTGCTCCGCGTGGGCGACTCACCTCCTGCCTTGCCATGCAGGTGCTGTTGCCCTACGCGAGTGGCAAGACGCCCATCCACAGCTCGGGGGAAACCACCTCCCAGGTTAGCGGCATCCTGCACCGTTGCCTCCTTCCAGACTGGTCTGATACCCCCTGGGTGTGGCCACGGTGAAAACATGGTCTCAATGCCCGCATGCCTCAGCAACATGAGACATAAGGTGGCAGCTGTGGGGGGCGTAGCTCCTCACCCACCACAATTACCTTCTGCCACTCTCGCCAGTGGCAAGCTCTCGCACATCGGATGAAACCTTCGATGATTGAGACCACGGCCAGTCGACATCCTGCCTTGGTCGGTTAGCCTTGTTGCCTTAGGGCCGGCGTTCCCGCCTCGCTTGTGCAGCCCTGCCTTGCCTCTGGCGACAGACGGAAAGTTCTTGAAGCTCAATCCTCTCAGCGATCGGTTCACTTCCCTCTTTTAGTCCGTCTCTGGTAGCCATGGAGATGGGTAGGACTGTCTACATGGTGGAAGTTCGAGCAATAAGTCTGCATCCAACCAGTAAGTATATGACTTTCCTACCTCACAACAAGGCGGTATGCTGGTTCCCCTGGCCATCGACTGTCACAGAACCCCGGCTGCCTTCCCATTGTACCACATCACCACGATAACACATCAGAGAGAAAATTGGAGATTCGAGCAAGGATTCTAATCCAAGCCAGTAAGTTTGGCACTGCCTCCGACGCAACAAGACGGTGTGTTAACGTACCTGGTCATCTACCGCACAGATCCCCTCCCATCCTCTCCCCACCTTCCGCTTCATCAACCCACCAAGACAGTACAGCAGACACAGACACAGTCACAGCGACGAAGATCTATTACTATTATAAGTCTATCGAGAACACCGCATATGTACACATCCACTCCGCCCCTTCCCACCTCCGGCAGACCCCTTAGTTCACGGGGATGTTGCGCTCCAGATACCCGCTCCAGGTGGGCAGGCTACGCTTCCAGGGAGTCTGCGAGGACAGCTGCAGATCCTCGATGGCACTGGCGTACTTGATGAGGGTCGCCTCGGAGAAGGCAGTACCGAACAAGGCCAATCCATAGGGCATGTGCGAGTCCTCGTTGATACCGGCAGGCAGGGTGACCACGGGATAACCCGCCTGGGCGGCGATCTCGACGGAGGGGGCAAAGTCCGGCGGGGCCAGGAGAGCGGTGATGTTGCGGCCCTGGTAGCGCAGCGCCGCATCAATGCCCTCCTCGCGACTGGTGCGTTGACAGTACGCCAGCGCCTGCCAGTAGGTCTCGTTCATCACACCCTTGGTCGCCAGCGACGCCAGGAAGCCATCCTGTCCGGAGGCAAAGGCCGGGTTCACCCCGGGCAGGCCACCCTCGCTACCGGCGTTATCGATGTTGTACTGGACGATGTCCTCCAGCGAGCGGATGTTGGTGTTGTTCAGCTCGGCGAGATAATCCTTGATGTTGTTGTAGAAGTCGACCTTGACGTAGGAGTACTCGGACTGGTTGGGGTAGCCCCGGGAGGTGCCGTAGTCCCAGTTCCAGCCCTCGGGGTCGACGATCTCCTTGTAATGGGGGAGCTCGGTGCCGTTGATGATGGTCGCACCCGCCGACTCGATCAGCGCCAGCAGCTCCATCAGCTGGGCGTTCTGGGCGGCGTCGTTGTACTGCCAGAACGACATCCACGGCAGACCGAACACGGCGCCCTTCAGGGCCGACTTGTCCGTCAGGAACTGGGCGTACCCGCCGGTGGGGGTCTTGCCCTTTTGCGCGGCGGTCTGGTTGTCGCGGGGATCGACGCCGTAGATGGCGTCCAGGGCGTAGGTGGCGTCGCGCACGGTCTTGCCGAAGGTGCCGACCGTGTCCTGGTGCAGGGACTCGGGGATCACGCCCGCACGCGAGGTGAGGCCGACGGTGGGCTTGATGCCGACGATGTTGTTGCGCTCCGCCGGGTTGATGACTGCACTCCGTTAGCGACCAACCCTAGGATGGGTGTGATGCACAACATACCACTGCCATCAGTCTCCGTACCCAGCGCGAAAGGCACCTGGTTGGTGGAGATGGACACGCCGGAGCCAGAACTGCTACCACCAGGATTGACGGTGAAGTTATACGCGTTGCGGCACTGGCCACCACGGCCCGAGTACCCCTCGGAGTAGTCGTTGGAGCGCATGTCCGCCCACTCACTGAGCGTCGCCTTACCCAGCAGGACAGCCCCAGCCTCGCGCAGACGGTGCACGACGTGCGAGTCACGGGGCACGACGGAGCCCACGAGGGCCCAACTACCGGCGGTGGTCTCCATCTTGTCCTTACTGGCGATGTTGTCCTTGACCAAGAAGGGGATTCCGTGCAAGGGGCCGCGCACTGTGCCCGCCTCCCGCTCCGCGTCCAGCGCCTCGGCGATGCTCACCGCATCGGGGTTCAGCTGCATAACCGCACTGCACATCGACCACCCTTTAGCCCTGTTCTATCCCTGCCATGCTTTGATTGATTTCTGGAAAACACTCACTTGACATAAGGCTGAACCTGGTAGATGCGCTCGAGATAACACTGGAGCAGCTGCACCCCCGTGAGATTCTTGGCCTCCAGCTCGGCCTGGATCTCGTCGATGCTGGCCTCCTCGAGCTTGAAGCCATGGCAGAGACGCATGGGGAAGAGATCGGAGCCATTGGTGCCCAGCTTGGGGAAGTCATAGGGGTAGGGCTGCAAATCCAGCTGCTGGGTGACCAGGCTGTCGTTCTGCGCCGACGAGGCGGCGGCCACCACGGCCAAGCCGACGGCCAGGAGTCGCGACGCGATGGAAGGCATTTCCGGGGAGATGACGTGGGAGCGAAACAGTGAAAATCAAAGAAACCGAACGAGAAAGGTAGGATTATGAGTAAATCGTCGATTGATGGGGCTTGGGCCGAAACGGCGACCGACGATCGGGGGGATCGGGGAGATCGGGGGGGGGGGGGGGGATACAGCGATACCGCTGGATGCAAGGGGCAAGTCTCAGGAGCAGGAAACAAATTCCCTGGTCGGGTACAATTAATCATTTATACTTTGTCGACATGAGACAATTAATCTCGTTCAAGTTTCGACAAGGAGACTAGCCGATGAGGCCACCGCGGACGGCCACCGGGTGGAGCATCGGCCGAAGCTTGATCAAGCTGGCTGTCGAGACGCCGGCGGATCTTCGGCACCGTCAGAAGTACGAGTAGGTCAGGATGCAGGAGGGAGTCGAATTGAATGGGCAGGACTAACTAATTGTGTCGGTTGGCTCCGAATTGCCGTGAGATGCAGTCTATCTTCTCGAAGCCCGCCCGAAGCTTCTCCCCCCTGAGAAGATGCAAGAATGATCATTAATTAATCAAATCAACGGTTTCCCTGTAGCCGAGGAGATCCGAAAGAGTAATTTCCACGTAATCTGAGTTCTGACTCCCCAGCGGTAAGCTCCACTGCGGCCCAGTTCACAGAAGAAAGGGAAAACCGTTCCATGGATTCCCTCGTCCGTGTCCTGCCAGGCTGCTCGTTTATCGCGTTTAAGGTAATCGATCGCTTGTTGCACTCCCGGGCACGTCATCAAGACAGAAAATGCGCCATAAATAAAGAAAAGAAAAAGAAAATCATGCGACCGAGAGAAAATATTTTTTTTATTTTTTAAGAACAACCACCAAGACTGTGAAGAACCCACGAACCTGGTCGGATGGTTCGGTCGGCTGTTTTCCCACATGGCAGGATCGGCTAGTGAGAGAACTAACCAGCACTAACACATCGTGTGCTGCTCGCCTAGCCCATAGCCCTAGGCTAATGCACTTTTATCGCTCCCAGGATGCAAAACAGACTGGACTAGACTGCCTAGTTCGCCTCCGGGTGGACTCGTCCATCAGACCATGGTTCGCATCCGCATTCCTCCTAGTTCAGGGAGAACAACTCAAGGTGCTCATCTCCCCCGAAATTCTGGTTCGTCGGAGCATGCAAGATCTGGCCCAGTCTGCCCATTACTTCTTCACTTCGTCTTTTCTCTCTCCCGTCCCCATCCTGACTCACAAAACGACTCCATCCCCGTAACTCCGGTGGTCCCTGGCAAGCCTGCCTGCAGCAACATGGCCAACATCCCTGCTGCCATTGAAGCGGCCGATGCTGCGGGTCGCATCCCCGCGGGGATCAGCCTGGAATACCTCGCCCAGTCGCGCGATCGCCCGGCCAAGATCGCCATCATCTTCGTCTGCGCCTTGACCACGCTCGTGGTCATCGCGAGATGCTACGCCCGCATCTTCTTTCTGAAGCGGTTTGGCATGGACGACTCCCTGGCCGTCTTCACCCTGGTAATTCTCTCTGCGGTTACGGGTAGGGAAAGCCTACACTGACTGACTGCTGGCAGCTGCTGTACATCACCGTGGTCGTGCTGTCCATGGTCCTCATTGATCTGGGCAGCGGCCGTCATATCGAGTACATCGAGTACGTCCTCTCCTTGTCCCAGGTCAAGGAGACAGAAGTCCTGGACTTCGTCATGCACATCTTGTATACGACCGCGCTGTTCATCTGCCGCCTGTCCGGTCTGGCCTTCTACCATCGGTTGGCAGCGCGACACGACAAACTGTCCCTGGCCATCAAGCTTGCCTCCATCTTCCTCGTGCTCGCCTTCCTCACCCAGTTCTTCCTGCTGCTCTTCCACTGCTTACCGATCACGGGGCTCTGGCCGTATGAATGGCAAGCCGGGGCGAGCAAGTTCAAATGTCTGAGCTGGGGCGACGTCTACTCGGTCAATTCGGGGCTATCCTTAGTCTGCGATCTGATCATGTTGGTTCTGCCGTCCATGTTGATCTACATGCTGCATGTGTCGCGGCAACGGAAATTCCAGCTGTCACTGATCATGTTCCCGGGTGTTCTGTGAGTCCCCTGCCTAACAATGACTTTTCTTTTACCCCCCATTCCCAAGCTGACCAGACCATTCCGGCAGAGTCCTTGCCATCTCCTGCGCGCGCATCTACCTGGTGGCGGTGGGCCAATGGTCGTCGGACGGCAGCTGGGCGTACGACCCGATGCTGGCGGTCGAGACCTCCGAGATCGGAAGCACGCTGATTGCCCTCTCCATCCCCGCCCTGAAGTCGCTCTTCGGCTCCTACTTCAACCACCTCAAGGCCTCCTCCTCCGGCGGCGCCACCTCCTCCAACAAGCGATCCAGTCGGTTCCACCGCGGCTACGGCCGGACCTGGGAGGGGCATGTGGAGTTGAATAGTCTGGGCCAGGCCGCGGCCGAGGCGGGGTCGTATCACGTCGACGTGCAGACGGGCAAGGGGGCGATCGCCACCCCGGAGTCGACCTCGCTGGGTGGGCCACGCACGGGGAACGACAGCTCCTCAGAGGACCTGCTGTCGCCGCAGAATGCGAAGCATGCCGGTCGCGCGGCCGGCAAGGGGCAGGTGATCATCCAGGAGACGGTGACGGTGATCGAGAGCGGGAATGCCAATGCTGGACGGAGCTCCTAGGCTGCATTTGAGGCTTGTCTCACGGATCCATGATGCAAAGCGCATCGCCAAGGACTAGGTGCGGAAGACCACACTTTGTAAGGCGTCCAGCGCGAGAATGAGGTCATTATACGGCCAAGGGGACTGGCGCTCACTCCAGCCTCCCTTCTCATGCCACTCCAGGCAGGGCATACAGACGTTCGACACTATCGAGAGTAGCAAGCAGCCATCTCGAAACCAGCAGCACACCAGCCGCCGGAGCAACATCACCCGGCCAGGTCTCGTTTGCTGAGTCGGAACCAGACTTGCGACCGGGTAATTGAATTTGAGTGGGATGATTGCGGTCGGAACCACCGGCGGGCCTAGACCTCCCATTGACCGTGGTACGTGGTATACATCCGGGCATGGGAGCTTCATCAATTTTCAGCGGGGCAATTCGCAGTCGACAGTCTGGGGCTACCCGATCGCTGTGCAGGCTTTCTGGAGATCGGCTTGCGCCTCAGGCGATGTGATATCCTCCAGTCTATGGCCACTTGGTGCAGCCTAGATGTAGATTTTAGGTCTCTTATGGATTTATTCGAGCCATGACGCGTGGTAGCTCGAAACCCGCATGTAAAGTTCCCTCCTTCGTACAGTACATAGTAATTGACACAAAGAACCCTTTAGATAGAAGCGAGGAAAGAGGGTTAGGAAAGAATGGGGAATACTGGACTCGGGGCTATCCGGTCGGAAGCATCCGTTGTGGCAATGCCGGGTAGGACCGACCTGCCCTTCGCTTGGACATACTTCGACAATACTTCGGCTAGAATACATGAAAAAAATCCACTGGGCTTTGATTATAGAAATCAAATCAGTAAATTCTGATGTCATTATGATAACTACACATGACTCTCGTAGGACAGTGGTGTAGTACAGATTTCAGCAGACGAAATCAGTCTATGATTTACTCATACATATATTTTGATCCTTACCGGGATTGCCTTTTGCTCGGGGAACATTCATCAAGTTGCTGCTACTACTTTTATGTACATCTGTACATCTATATATACTGAAGCCTTGTACATTCTCCCGTTAGCGCTGGCCCTAATCATTAGCTGACTTCAAGATCAACGAACCAAATAAATAATTTAACAGTGAGTAATAGTACTCTTATTCTCCTAGTTGCAAAAGATGGGCCTGTTCCCACCGGGGCGGGGCGATGCGCAGTTTTCCCAACATGGTTTAGTGCCACCAGCGCTTATCTATTCCGAGGCCTGATCGCGGCATCGACCTTATCATCTTCGGTTTTTCCGCTTCAACACCGGAGGACGGAGTACTTGGTGTACGAAACTGAGTATAGTGCACTACTCACAACGGGCTTAGGTTTGTTTGTTGCGACATATTTTGGAGGAGGGAACGTAGTTTGCTGCACTTGGGTGCCATAGACTAATTTGTTGCGATTGCAACGGTCAGCCTTTCTCCTCTTTTACCTCCTAACGCTGGAATTTACGCCGCAAGAATCTTCATAACAGCTGTGAAGGGAGGCCTCCATGTAAAGGGGGAAGAACAAGAAGCTCAATGTTCCTTGGCCGCGACGTCAAAAGAGATGCACATGTCATGTGACCGTGGCACACGTGACCCCGGGTCCCAGCCTTGCTTAGGCGCCTGGAGCTTCTCTCCTTCCACAACTATCCACATCACATGAAACTTCTTTGTCATGAGCTCTTTGAGGTCGTCTCTTCCTCGCTTCTCTTCCTTACTGCGCAAGAGACCGTTCTTCATACCTTCTCACGGGCCACCTTTACCGCCGGGCATATTGGTTGATGAAGAGATCTCGCCATTCTACAATTCGAAGGGCTTCTACCCAGCTAAGCCTGGGGAAGTACTCGCTGATCGCTACCATATTGTCGTCAAAGTCGGCTGGGGCGTGTCTTCAACCGTATGGCTCGCGCTTGATCTACAACGGTAGCAGGCCTTGACTGATAGCTGTTTGATTCGAAGCCCTCTCGGTCTCTGACAAAGCATACAGCCATATCGAAGAGCCGGAGACCATCGTGGCACTGAAGATCGCCAATAACAATGCGCACTATGCCGGTCATGAGCGCGAGGTTGAAGAGCATATTTCCACCGCAGACCCCTCACATCGCGGTCGCTCACTAATCCGCACATTGCTCAACTCCTTTCAGGTCCAAGGCCCGGAAGGATCTCACTCATGTCTTGTGTACCCGCCTCTGAGGGAGCCCCTTTCGAGGTATCAGCAGCACTTCGTTGATGGGAGGATGCCACTGCCCCTTATCAAATCTTACATCCGTACCCTGCTCTCGGGGCTTGATTATCTCCACCAGGAATGCAGGGTAGTCCATACAGGTAGGTTACATTGGTCCTACTGAGCCAAGCCGTTTAGATCTAAAGCTTGAGAACATCATGGTCTCCTCCGAGGATCCGACCGTGCTCGCTGATTTCATAGAGTCTCAGCTTGCAAGGCCAATGGCGTCCAAGATTGACTCGACAGGACGGCCAGTGTACCAATCCCGTAACGATTTCGGCCCACTCAAAAGCCTCAAGAGTATTCCCCAGCTTGTCGACTTTGGCCTGGCCACCCGACTGGCGGAAGAAGATGACTGGGGCATCTGGCCAATTCAGCCAGACCACTACCGAGCGCCAGAGGTGATCCTGGGTATTGGATGGCAAATGCCTGCCGATATTTGGAATTTGGGTGTTCTGGTACATCTCGTCACTCCTCAAGGATGTTATTACTGTTGCTTTTACTGATACCAGATTCAGTTGTGGGATCTTGTCGGAGGTAGGGAGCTGTTTCAGCATATCCACGATCAACACGGTCGCTATGATGCAAAACTGCACATCGCGCAAATGATAGCCTTACTTGGTCCCCCGCCTCCCGAAATCTTGCAGAGGTATCAATCCATGCGCGAGTTTTCGTTACCGGGACATGTCCGACGAGAAGACGGCAGGGTATGCGAGACCGCGGAAGAGTACTTTTGTGGGCCGTTCTTTGACAATTATGGTAGGATTCTAGGATTTGTCATTCCGGCAACATAGAGGATTATCTGACTCGTGATCAATGGGCATTCTAGGTCGCTTTCTCTACGAGGATCTGATTCCCGACCGGCATCCCGGCGATACGGTTTCCTTCTTCCAAGGAGAGGAGAGAGAGGCGTTTCTGGATCTCGTCGGGCAAATGCTTCTCTGGAATCATAATTACCGACGACTGGCAGGCGAACTGGCGGGGCATCCTTTTCTTCAACCGCAGAATTGAGCCATCAGTCTGATTGTTTTTATCAGAGTTTGCATTAAGCTTCAAAGATAGGAGACATGAATAAAGCAGGAAGGCAACGCAGAAATACAACAGACGTGGTTACTGGATCGATGTGCGTTGCATAGCGAGACTGATCCCCTTCTTCCACTGCACACGTGCGTGGTGCTTTCAGTGAGTTCCATCTTCGCCTGACTCCGTCCAGTCGAAACCTTCGTTGCGCACATAGGCCAACATCTGAATGGCTTCGGTTTGACCCCGAGCTTGGGAGAGGTCCAGCACCTCCGAATTCGGAGCCAATGTCGGGAGATTTGACTCCAGCTGCAAGTCTGGCGCGTCGTATTTCCAGAACTTCACCTTGGTACCGATAGCCGTGGCTGCTAGGAATCTGCGGGAGACGTTCGCATTGCTGGTCGGCCGACGGCCATCTAAAATCCCTTGCCTGGAGGAAAATAGGTTGCGCAGAGCGCGTTCCAGAGAAAAAAGACTGGGGCTTCGCCAGAATTGGGTTTTATTGCGGTCAGAGCACTGTAAATACCGAGGTTCCGGGGAATGGGGCCCATGCGGCCCCTGCTGGTGGTATGTCCGCCATGGCTGAAATGGTATGGTATGATGGTTTCTTTTTATGAAAACATGCATTGAACAGCAAGAGTCAGAATGCTGAAGCGACCACGGGGGAGGCTTGACCTTTATCCTTGCCATGGGGCGTGCACATCTGCTTCCAGTTTGGCTCATATGCAGCCACAAACAACTGCACCCAATGGTTGGGATGGTGGGCGCAGAAAGGTATCTTTGCGCGCACTAATTCAAGTTATTTTTAGCCCTTGTATGCGTGATGATGATTCAGACGCAATTTAGGGACACCATCTCTGACCTTCGATACATCTAAGGCTAATATAAATGAGGGGGATCACATGACCTCACTGCACTTCTCTCAGCTTTGCCTTGTCCCTTGTTTCCACCTCCTCTCATCCATCTCTTCATTTCTTCATCTTTTCATCTCTTCATCCGTTTATCCATCCATCCATCCATCCATAATACTCTATGACTCGAACAATCCCAAATCACTACTGTCCGATATGTGGCATTCTAATTGCCCGTTCACTGGTCATGCCTGGCACCGTGCCAACCGATCTGGAATGGTACCGGCAGGTCCGTGTGATTCAGCTTCGCGGTGATACATTAGATGATCAATGGCTAGTCACCCAACTCGCCACTGTGAGCGGCGTAGGATATGTCAGTCATTCCAGTCGAATCCATGCCCCCTCGCACCATGATTGCTGTTTCAGCGACGACGGGGTTGGCAGCCTGATGTCGTACATCCGATTCCGCGACCCAGCGTCAGGTACCTGGTCATTCGACGTGCATGAATTATGCTGGCAGATTCTACTGCAGAGAGTCCCGGAGGGCCGATCCGACCTCACCAGATTTTCCACTCTTCTTTTCCAGATGCTGTTTTGTACCACATGGGGTAAGCAAAGATACCTTCGTCCTGGTCATGACTTCGGTGGCGCAGCCCAATTTCAAAACCCGATGGGGGTTATGTTTTGCGATATGATCGACCAAGGACTTGATTATCTCTCGGCTTGTCCTTCACAGTTCCGCAATCTGGCAGAGATTCTATCGTGTGCCACCCCGGACACTCAATTCTGCCCTCAACGATCCACACATAGAGCCCGGAGGCCGTCTTCACGCGATGACATATTCTCCCCACTTTCAGTCGAGGTTCTAATTATGATTGTGTCTCTCCTCCCTTCACCCGATATTCAGCACTTGCGATTGGCGTCAAGAAGTCTCGCATCCGCGACTGATCCGTCATCGCTGCCTCAGTCTTTCTGGCGCACCAGGTTTCTGGCAGATGGCGAGATGGGATTTGCTTGGCCCGCTGACTCGACGGGTTATCTCAACTGGCGTGACGCTTACTTTACGCTGAAGCATGTTTTGAGCGATACCTCCGGCTCCAGCTTTGCGCAGGCCAGAAACCGGCGGCGAATATGGAGACTTGCTGGTATCAATGCGGCTCTGCTTTCTCAGTTCTTGGATGGAACCGACCTTTGTGGCGGTATCTGTACCGAGGATGCAGGTCTGTCTCATAGCCCCAATACAACTCCTGAAAATGGGACACACGGCAAAATGCTCAGCGCCCAAGTGTCGGAGGACTCTCACCGGCTACTTTCTGTAGGAAGTCTGAGGCTCCACGATAGGACCGTCATTTTACCTTTGGACGACTTCACTGTCAAGACCATTCGTGTTTATGTGATTGACTTTAACTTGCAGTGTTTCATCTCCGGTCTGGAATTCGAACTTCTGCACCTTTCTACTCAAGCGTATTCCAACATCGCTCTGGGATTTGCGCCACCCAATGCCGGCCATCTAATTCACATTGCCCCGTCCGTTTGTGTCACAGGATTTGAACTGGAAGTCAGTTCGCGAGGCATCACCAATCTAAGAGTGCTCGTTGAAGGAAGCGACCACGGTGCATGTCCGCCGCAGTGGGTGCGAGATCAAGAGACGGACCGGGCCGATATCGCGTTGGGAAAGCTGGACTTCGGCGCTCCGAAAGCACGACGAATCCGACTGGTCGCTCAGTTTGATGTAAGTTTAACTGCCGCATCGTCCATGTGTCTACTGATTGGTGGCACCCAAGGCATTCAAAATGATCGCCTTGGGATTTACCGAAGCCAGTGACACCGTTTCGGAAGTCGACAACAGTTTCACACTCCAACCAATGTGGACGCCCACCTATCCAAGAAAAGCCGTATCTCTCGTTTCCTGAACTGCAGCCAGCATTGCAAGGGTACAACCGTATGCTGAATATTGATTTCGCGGGTGGCAACGGGGAGAAGCTTCCGCAACTGACAAGGATAGTGACCCATATCCTCAATGACTCGGCACCCATTGTAGGATTCACCTTCTATTTCGACGACCGGACCTCTACCCACTTCGGTCGACAGGGCTTGATGGAAGTATCTTTGTTGATTGATGGACCCGGTGGGGAGTATGTCACAGGTGTCACAGTCGCGAAGTCCACCAAGGATAGCCGGATCCTGTTACTTCGGGTACTCGCATCTCTTCGTTCGGCATGCCACTGAGACTGACGTGAATTCAGATGCGCACAAACCTTGGAAAGGAGCTTATCACGGGTTGGGACGAGCTGAGCCGCTCTGAAGTATCGGATTACCGGCTAAAACTGCATTTGTTTGACTCTCGCTCGAATCCTCTCATCAAACGTAAGGAAATGACTGTCGAGGCGATGCAAGCGCCCATCGGGCAGCGCATTACTGGATTCATTGCCACCCTTGAAGTAAGCCCAACACCCAAGGAATGACGAAGCTGTCCACTGAGACATGTTCAGGCATCAAACAACTCGTTTCGTGCTTTCGGATTACAGTGTCAGAGAACCCCGCCGCCGTATGAAACGCGGGTCACGGACGCGGCCTTGCCGTACCCCGTTTCAACTGCCGCACGCTCAGCTTCCCCTCTAGGCTCATATATTATCAGAGAAAGATCCAATTTTTGTAGAGCCTTTACATCTGCGAGCTTAAAATCGGTCAAGTGTATAAGATTCTCGAGCGGAAACCTCGAGCGCCCGCGGCTCGACAATGAAGTTTCCGGATTATGGTTTGAGTACTTCGAATCTCCTCATTCAATCGTCGGTCAGTGGATCTCTGAGTCTGTGTCGGTCACCCTTGAGCCCGGAGAGACGATCACAGGAATCACAATATGGCTGTCGAATGGTTGCAAGGCCTTGAGCCAGGAGTTCTTCATGGGCCGAGTCGTTCGCATCATGATAACTACTCCCCTTCAGACTGTGGTGTATCCGGAGGGACCTCCGCTATCAGCCAAGGAGCATACTATCTTACGGTTTGAAGAAAGCTACCTCGAAGAAATGGTGAGCCCGCTCTCCCGCCTCTGCTTTGCAATCCGTAGTTCTAATTCAAGTTAATGTATACCCCTCACAGTCGTGCTTTGTCTGGGTATTCAACGGCGCGTGGGACTTTCCACGGGTAATCCAAAATCTCAAATCGCCGAGTCAGAAGATGGTTTTCTGGGACCCGGGCCATACCCTCGAGGAACGGCCCTGGGCGACTCCCCAAAGCGCACTCTGGGCGGGAGGTAATGGAACGAATGGCCTGGTCTCCATAGCTGGGTATCACGGCTTGAATAAGGAGGATTACATCACTGGCCTGAGGTTCACATATAAGTCCGGTGCTGTTCAGGATATAGGCGATGTGGCCGCTGGACAGGCCCTTCGCTCTGTGCGACTTTCTCCGGACGAAAATATCCAACGGATGTCCTTGATTAAGGACTGGACGGGCCTCCTGCAAGTTACTGTTAGTGATACGGCAGCCAGGCGTGGCGCTTCTTTCCCTTTTGCCCATTTCTCACCCAGGAGGATATGGAAATCATACTGACATGGAGGATCAGTTCGATTGCATGAAACGGGGTGACAAGACAAAGACCCGGCGCGCCGTTATCTCCACGCCGTCCGCGAAGAGGAATTTACCCTCTATGACGGGGAGAACAGATCACGAGGATGTCGACTTTCTTCAACGCAGGTACACATCGCATTACCGCCGTACAGCGGGAGATGCGCAGAACGGGGAAGGAAGTTTGCCTGAGGGAGAGGCTATTGGGCTGTGGGGGTTCAAAATGCTGGATGACAAGTTGTTTGTTGGGGTCGTGATATTACAGGGGTCTGGGCCCCGTACTAAAATTACCAGTCGCTCGCGCTTCAAGTGACAGTAAAAGAACGAGGGGCTTCAAGATGGTTTGGCGATAATGATCGGCATACATTGCTTTATTTGAATAATATTTCCGGCTCATCTAGAACGTGTGTTGCACGAGCAGCCCTGTGCAGGTTGTTAAAATGATAGTGTCACATGTTAAGATTCGAGGAATCGTTTCTAGAGCAGCGAGTGAGTTGAAGCACAAGAGACTTGGAAACCCTAGTGAACCTTGAGACTGAGTTACATGGGTGAGAAAGTAAAGAAAACGGAAGCAATAAAGCAAGAGCAAGAAGTTGCTCACCCACACCCTCATATGCCAGCGTCGATCCGTCTATTTGGAAATGTTCGCCATCAAAACACACTTATTAGGGTAGAGCAATCTTTTAGATGCGATGTTCTGATCTCATTGTCCTTTATTCGCTTCTCGATGGCAAGTGGTAGGCAGTGGTACCGTGAGGTTGGCGGCTATAACAGCAGGTATGAGGGTCGAAATACGCGGGATGAACACTTGATGACAGCCACCTATCTCTGCACTATCATGCTCCAACATGCTGCTCAGCGAACATCTTTTTGAAAACAGGTTCAAGCCCCATTGTGGGTATACAATGCCCAGGACATTGGACTGTCATAATACTGCCGTCTGATTCTAAGTGTTGCATCATGAACCGCCTCTGCTACCGCACGATTCGGATCAACCAGAGTAGTAGCCAGCCGCCTGATCAGCGCCTCATAGAAAAACGCCGCCATGTACACGCAGACCTGATCGTTTGCTGGCCATAAGGAGCCGATGACATGCGGAAAGCCTGCAATCAAGAACCCAGTAGTCACATGTATTCCCTCATCGCGCAGCTTCTCGGCGCGATTCTCCGCGGTGGAACAGGCAGACAAATACGCAATCCAGGCACAAGACGTCGCTTGATCAAGGAGCTGAGAGACGGTTAGTTTGTCCACCACGAAGCCCGAACCACTCCTCTTCTTCAGAAGCATATGACTCTCAGCCGGGTCCTCGGGATCCGAGTGTCCGTGACAGGCAAAATGTACCAGCTGGCACGCCGATATTTGAGCAAGAATCTCGTCGGCAGAAGGCTCAGCCATATGCTTTACATGCATGGCGTGTTTGACAGTATCGATAATAGCTTTGGCCTCCCGGCGGACCCCATGGAGTGTGCCATGACCCGGGGTATCCGCCATCGTGGCGATCAACAGAGACGGGCTGTCCTCGGGCTGGACGGGTGCCTGGGCCGCCCTTCGCTGAGCGTTGCGCCGGGAATTTTGAAGAGTCTTGATCGTTGGGGTATATGAAGATATGACGCGGTCGAGACAATTCTCGTTTGCCGTGTTCTCATCCTGAGGACCGGTGGTGTAGTCCCCGGCGGCGTGGAAGGGGAGTCCACTCGCCGCACCCACGCCAATCCACCAGACTCGGCTTTTCTGACGAGAAGAGATGCTGTTATGCGACGCGAGCAGCTCAAGGATTGGCTTTACACAAGTGTACCAGAGCCATGACAGGAGATCCACATCTTGCGCCTCTGGCGGCAGATCACTCTCTAGATCTCTGGGCCCTGACTTCCAAGTGCACCGCATTCGCAATAATTGATGACGAAACTGCGGTACAGAATGGCTGATCATGCTATCGAGCGGTAAATGTTTGATCCAATCCGGGGTGATCAGAATAGCATCGGATGACACGCAGGTTACGTTCACCACAACAATCGGCCCCTCGCGGGAAGAGTCGATAATATCCGGAAGTGTTACCGGCTGCAGGAAGTTCTCAAAGCCCATCCTCTCACGGATGCGACTCTCGCACTGTTGCAGAAGTTGGAATGCACCACGACGGTTGTTAGTCGGCTGCGGCTCATCCACATGGATATCACGCAAGGCCTTCTCCCGAAGCATGTTATATTCCAGGGCAAGATCCTCATGCACCTTGTGCAAGTTCGACAGGTCTCTTCGAAGGTCAATCAAATCGCCAATCAGAATACCTCGGCTGATCTCAACTTTCAGAAGTGCTTCTGTCAGAGATCCACTCCGAAGTAATGCGACGCAGGTGTGACCAGCGAGACCGGACAGGCTTTGCAGATTGTAAGTCTTGTCATCATGCTTCAGGTCGCGGCTGCTGATAAGAGGTATCAGCGGAAATATGATTTCTTCTGCGAGTCTTCTAGCCGCTGTCCAGTTTAGGTGGTGTATTGCGTGATGCATGACGCATGAAGCACCTCGTACACGATCTATAGGCAGGGCTTGATCAGATTCATAGCATCGCTGGAAACTCCGCAGTCCACGACGGTAGGCTGTAGTATCGTTCGTGCGAGAGGCCTTCGCGAGCCAGAGGTTTCCCATTATCAACCGATTTGAGCTCGTATCGTCAACATTCAGACCAAAGAAGGCCTCCATTGAGTCGATTGCTTTGTCAAGGTCGGCGATATCGTGGGTCAACCCATAGAGATCCTTATATAGTCCACCAAGCGCACATAAAATCTGTTTCTTGTAGCGTGGAGTGAGACCATCATACGAATGAGCGCGTATATTCTCTACTTCCTCGATAGAGGCTCGCAGAGCCTGTGTCTGGTCAGTCCGGTCTGGATCTTCTGTTGCCATCCACACCGCCCTTTGTACGATGAACCCTATTTGTTCGGCGCTACCACTGATCGCGGCATCTATTGCTGATTTTGTCAGCTCCTGTGCCTTGTCGTAATCCTCGCGTCGTCCCTGACGATGCCACCTCGCCATGAATGAATTAGCCGTGTGCCACCTTATTATCGAATCGTTCTTTGACACCTCCAACGAGAGGGATTCTTCTGCCCTGGCGATTGCGAGATCTATGTCCCTGCTATGCCCCGTTTGAAGGTATCGTCGATAGTATTGTTCAAAAAGGTTATGAAGGAGCTGCAGATATATTGTTGAATTGACCTCCGCGAGGGCAATAGCTCGCTCCGCATTATCGATATGAGTGTCCACCTTTTCACCTATCGCCAGCTCGGCAGGAATGTACGCCATATGCTTCTCTTCCAAGCCACTTGTCATGATTTGAACAAGGAAATCCTCCTTTGGAACTATGTGGCGAACCTCTTTGAAGATATCCCGGGCGTTTTGCAAGTCGTCTGTGTTCCCGGTCTCATCGTACCGCGTGATATAGAAAGCACCAAATCCCAATAAGAAGACGAAATTACTATGCCCTCCAAGAGCCTCGATTGACTCGATTTCGGTGATGATCAGGTCGAGGTCTGTGCTTTGCTTGGCTCGTCCATATCGTATTTGCAGGTTCATAATCAGGAACATCCGATACGCGAGCTGCTCTGGCTTAGCTTGGACTGCCAATTGGGAGTATTCGATTGCTTTGTTGAGACTTTCCTCCTCCTCTTGACTTGTGGCGGGTTGTCGTGCCTCGTACGCAAATGCAATACTTCTCAAGACACTTGCCCTTCCAGGGTCATTATCCGGCAGTCTCGACAGTTCTTCCTTCTTGCGGAGGATTCGTTCGGTGGCTGTATCTGACTTCTGGTGTCTGGATCTCCCGCTCTTTGGATCCATACAAGTCCACCAATTCTTGTCAGCATTCATAGAGGCGATAAAGGCATCCCTGGTCTGCACTGCTGCATTTCCGAGGGCCAATAGCGCTTGTTCCTGGATGAATTGTTGAATAGTTTTGAGTTTAGCATGAGGCCTTGGCGTGATACTTGTGGGTGTTGCAATCCTAGTTTTCTGTCCACCCACATTTAGTTCTGACTTTTCACACCCCGAAGAGTTTTTATACACACCTCGCAACTTTCCCCATGATCTGACATCAGAACCGGAGCCGATACCGTTATTTGAGCTTCTTTGACCTCATTTCTCCACCCTGGAAACTTTGATGATTCGTTAGCAGTTCTCCTGGTGCTTGGGACTACTGCATGAGCATACCCGCACTCTTGCCCAGATCACCAGCCGATCGCCTTCCTCGATGAGGTCCAGAAAGTGCTCGGCGCTCTTCTCATCTTCGTTCCCGCCTCGCTTCCAGGTCGCGACTTGTTGCTGCCATTGGGATTGAAGATTATTCTTCACCAGGGTCGTGCTGATATCTCCACTCGACTGGGCATGGCCCATGGGCAGATTCTTGAAGTATAGCCCTTGCTCCTGAATCCACTCGCCAAATTCCTCTGGACTCGATCGGACGTAGGCCGGGTCACTCAAGTCGTGGAACAAGTTGGGATCGGGTTCTTCGGCCCAGGCGCCTAAAATCGAGACTTCGAACCAGGACCAGAGCCCATTCTGGGGGTTCCCATATCCCTGGTCGTGGCTGGTAATATCGAAGTGGATGGCAGAGACCTTGGCGGGGAGTGGGCGAGAAGCGAGGTATAACGCGGTCCACTGATGAGGGACCGAACTCGACCGATCAGGCGGGGGGAGACTCACCACTTCGTTCCTGCCACCCCAGAGTGCGAGGCCTTTCAGCCTGGGGGTAGTAGTCATCTTGAATCGGGTTTCTGTGTTATGCGGATGATGAGCGAAGGAGATGATACACGAAGAGGCGATAAGGCTGGCGTACGCAGTGTGATGGAACAACTGGAGGCCTGACTCGGTCAGGCGGATACGCTTGATACTAGATTGACAAATGAGATCAGGCAGCTAACGTGTGGCTGGGACGCAGCGTTGACGAACTGATTGGTCAGGGATGATCTTCGAACAGAAAGAGATATCACTTATTTCTACCTGTTTGATCTTTCTAGGCAGGCCTTGGCGCTGGCACTGCCACGTCATCCCATCTACTACATATTTGCTTTTACCCTGAGATATCGCTATATACATCAACCCTGTGTAGCATAGTATGACTGCTTTTGAGTATCAAGACCAACATAGTGTCTTGTAACACGCCTCCATTCCAAATGAATAAAACTACATGCTAGGCTAGAGTGGCGATCGACCGACCGGCAGACAGGTCAGCTTATACCTTGCATGGCTGTTGTCTTCAAATCTATGACATGTTCAAGAACGTTACATTTGGTTCTTCATTTACGTACAATCCGACAAATAACGCTCTCGCCACCTCCCATCAGTAATTATCCCCGCGTGGGCTGTAAAGAACCCAACCCGCCTATGTTGAATACGCTAAGCGGTCCCTTAACAGCCTTCTTCCCCAACCTCCGCGCCCCACTCCTTTCATACCCACAAACACAGCAGGCCTGCAGACTCGACAAACCACGCCTAGGCATAGGTGCAGGCGAACGAACTCCACTGCTTAGGCTGGCCAATGGTGGCAAACGCCCCCTCAAGCGCTCCGCTGCTGGAACCGCTGCAGCCAACATCACTAGAGAGAGAGAGATATCAGTCCCGTGATACACGATAGTCATCCTTCCCCAGTGATCGTATATACTTACATCCAGAAGGTGCAGACATTGCCATCCCACACGCTGACCGACTGGACTTTATCATTCCAGCTCGCGTCCTTGCCGGCGAAGGAGACTTTCGGGTGTCAGTATGCTAAGAAAAGGCGGACTGGGCAGAGTCAGGGCAAGAGTGAGAAAGTGAGAACATACTGCATTGGTTCACGTTGGTGCTCTGATAGTTCGTGCAGGTGCCTGTGAACTCGGTCCCGGTGCACATGGTGCCCCAGGTGATGGAGGCGGTGGCTCCGTGGAGGAGACTGAGGAGAGTGGCGGCGGCTGCGATGGACTTCATTGTGATAGGGGGTGAGGATGGTAGATGTAGGTAGGCAGATGTAATGTTGTAGTATGAGGAGGATTGGCTTGTCGAGTGTGATTGCAGTCAAACTTGGGAGGTTGTGAAGGGGTTTATATATCGTTGGAAAATGCCCCTGCTTACATACTCAACCTGGGTGTCTCTGCTTGAAAGACCAATATGGTAGGAGTCTTCTTTCTTCAGCCTCACGGACATGATGCGCGCTCGAGTCAGAGCATGCATACTTCGTATAGGTCTCAAAATCGAGTAGATTTAGCTGGACCCTTCAGAGCCGGATTAGGGCACGATTGACTCGGTCGTATTGCGAAGCTCCACTTGAATCTCTCATCAGTCGGCTTGGTAAGCTTATGCTCTTTCTGCACGGCTTAGCCTCGTGAACCAAGACATCAAGCTGCATGTCTTCAGCTAGACTATCTAAAAAGAGGCTGATACCCGAACTACAGAGTGGACAATGTTCCTGCGGTGGTTCCGCCGCCCGCGGGGCTCGCCGAGCTCGGCGCAGCTAACCCAAGTAAGAGCAATCCGTCTCCGTGTCCGTCAGCGTACTAAACTATCGCACACGAACCCTTCGGCACCCGACGCTCCACTCTACTGACTTTGTTCCATATGACTTGGGTATGTGCAGGTAATTAGCATCGACTGAGTTCGGGGCCTGACGATTGGGCTGGCCTGGAGTTCGCGGGGGTAGAATCAATCTATCTATGGTATTGTGAAAATCTCGGGGTTGCATTGTTGCTCTGAGATTCCTAGAACGTAAGAAATCATATGGGCAAGTGATATTGTCTTATGCAACATTCATCTCCCCGAGGTTGTACCGGTAATTGTTGCTGCGATGGTTTGAGCGTCTAGTATGTCGACAATATGCTTCACGGCTGAACTACGTGATTGGGTCATGCGAGCGGAGTGTAAGGGCGATAGTGGCCGCGTACCCACGGCTAGAGGGGTGCAATATCGATGGAAATCAAACAATGGTAGGACCATTAGTGGCTGGTGGCACTGCATTTTACGCATCGAACATGGAGATTCACTCAAGAGATTCTACACCAGTCAGAAAAGGTAACACGAGACAAGTTTCCACCAAATTGAGCTAGGCACAAACAAAGGCACTTCTAAGGAGCTAGAAATATCTACTATCCAACCAATAGTCCATAATATCATATCCCTAAAGAGCGCGAACCCACTCCAGAGCGGTCTCCGGCTCCAACCGCTTCGTGTAATCCGGGTCCAAGAACACATTGCGCACCACCCCGTCCGCGCCCACGAGCACGGTCGCCGGGATCGGCACCTCCAAGCTCTGATCGCCGTACTTCCTCTCCCAATCGACCCCGAAGCCGGTCAGGATCGGACCGAACGCCTCGGGCTGCTTCCACACAATCCCCAGCTGCCGGGCGAGCTGGTTCCCCACGTCCGAGAGCACGGGGAATTCAAGGGCGTGCTTCTCCGCCACGGACAGGGAGGTGTCCGGGAGGTGCGGGGAGACGGCCGCGAGGGTGACGCCCGCGGCGATGAATTCGGGCAGGCGGGATTGCAGAGCGCGCAGCTCGAGGTTGCAGAACGGGCACCATTCCCCGCGGTAGAAGGAGAGGAGGAGGGGGCCCTTGGCTAGGAGGCTGGCGCTGGTGACATCGTTGCCGGTGGCGTCTTTCAAGGTAAAGTCGGGGAGCTTCTGGCCGGGCTGGATGGCTTTGCTGGCGTCGAAGGAGTCTTGCAGGGCTTGCACGCCGGAGTTGAAGGTGTCGATGACGGGGGCTGGGGCCGCCTTTTGGAAGTCGGCGTAGGCGCTTTGGAGGGAGGCTTGAAGAGACATTTTGAGGTTTTCAGGCGGTTTGAGCTCGAGAAGAGTTTGGACTAATGGGAATGGAGACTTGGGATGTTCTGCACAGGTGGATTGTGTTATGCGATGGTGAGAAAAGTGGCATTGGGCCGGATATCGCATTGCTCTTTATAGCTATCATCCTGCGACTAACTTAGAGCCGCACAGGGTCTTTGGCATGATGCACTCTTGATGCTTAGCAAGACGATGCTTGGAAATCCATGCGACATGAGAATTAGTAAGTCTCGTGAAATCTACCTCAGCCGCAGCCGAAGCGTTGACGGAGATGTAGATTAGATCGGGGCCGTGGGGGCGGGAGGGTCCCTGCCCGCCATCGGCGTCGCTTACCTAGTAGGGACTAGTCTCGCCGAGCTCGGCGAGGGCCCGCGCTGAGCCAATCACCGCACATTCTTGGACCCGGCCTTTGGGGAGGTTGGCAATGCATGCTTCATCAGCAGAAAGTGAATACGAAGAGTTGGGTGTGGTCAATTCATGCAGACGTAAGGATTTGAGGCTCTTGGACGCTTTCCTTGATTACCAATGCTACCACGAGAGAATGAAAGGGTTGCTGGAAGTGCCTCATGAGCCTCTGGTCGAGGTAATTCGACACGAAAGTTATTCCAAAATGATATAAGAAGCTGCTTGACCTCGAATACCGAATAACGAATCATTCGCCTTTCAGCACACCCAAGCTCTATTGTTTTCGGCCATAAAAGTCCAGGAGAAATTGCTGAGATGTCCAAGTTGATTGCCATCACAGGTGTCACGGGAGTCCAGGCAAGTGTGCTTTCCACGAAACCAGGGCATCTTACTTACAATCTACAGGGAGGCTCCGTCGCAAGCACATACCTCCAGCTTCCAGGATGGAAGGTCCGGGGTGTCACCCGCAACCCATCTTCTCCCAAAGCCATGGAGTTACAGGCGCGAGGCGTCGAGATCGTCTACGGGGACCTGAATTACCCTGACAGCCTGGAAGCAGCATTCCAGAATGCAACCATCATCTTCGGCGTGACTGACTTCTGGACAATCTTCCAAGACACCGAGAGCATGACGAAGAAACAACCAGACCAGGACCTCACGGAATATTGCTTTGAAGTAGAGGTCCAGCAGGGAAAGAATCTGGCGGAGGCCGCCGCCCGGATTCCGACATTGGAACGCTTTGTTTTCAGTTCCATGGCGTCCGCGAATAAGTGGAGCAAAGGAAAATTCCCCAGAGTCTACCACATGGACTCGAAAGCGGTGGTGGTCGAACATGTTCGAAGTCTGCCAGGCTTGAAAGACCGCTTCTCGCAGATCCAGGCACCGATCTACTTCAATCTGCTTTGGCAATGGGGTCTTCCGACAACACCAAAAAAGGTTTCGTCATCACTTGTTCTTCGTGAGGTTACGTTTATTGACGCTCTTCTCTAGCAAGCCGAGGGCTCCTATCGAATCTCCGGGGTTGGCCCGGCTGACATTCCCGTTCCCTTTGGAGACGTGCAAAATGACTTTGGTCGGTGTGTTAAAGCGGTAGCGGATGGACTTCCCGGCTTGAACCTTTTGGCTGTCGGAGAGTTCCTGTCATGGGAGGCGTATCTTGACATCTGGTGCCAGTCGCAGGGAGTACCGAACGGTGGCTACGAACAGCACACCATTGAATCATTCGAGAAGCTCCTGCCTGGTGGACTCGGTCGGGAATTTGGGGAGAACGTGCTTTTCGCGCAGCAGTTCGGTTATGACGGAGGTGATCCCACGGTGGTCCGACCCTCGCAGGTAAGCAGATTGCCTTTGCCCGGATCCTGGAAACAGGACCAAGGTTCTAACAGGACATAGTTCGGCATCGAAATGACTTCCTTCAAGGAGTACTGCGAGCGAACCGACTTTTGCTCTATTCTCTAAAGCAAGCAATATGTATTCAGCTAGTGGTGCGATGGCCCATAGCATCTTTACCTTGAGCATGATATCTGCAATTTCTGGCATCCTTTACAAGGTCTCTGTCCATCACATCTGACTTTCCGCTGGCGGCACACACCGCAGGCATGCGTCATCCCCGTAGTTGAAGTTTCAACCTGTTCCTCGAGTGTCGAAGTCGTGTATTTGCAAGTATGGTTATGCTTGACACAGTTCTGACATGGTTGCTGCTTGTCACATTTCACCCTTCGTCGGCGGCAATGGAGACATGGCTGGAGCCTCGTTGTGTAGCGATGGGTACCTGGCGCATCTGTCAAGGACGGCGGAGAGGTGGATCGTTGGGCCTCCTCCCACAGCCTTTCTCCGGCATGATCGCATGCACAATCCAACCAAGGGAAGGCCTTAAGCAGTGCCCGCAGAGAACGCCAGCTTGGGATTGAGGTAAGACTGACGACGGTTGCAAGCTTCTGTGCGAACCACGATCTTTCGATGGTGTGCTGCGCGGCTATGCCACCGATCGTAAGGAGCCACACGAGAAGCCCATTGTCCGCATCGAGTGTGTAATGATCGAATAGAGGTTCCTCGCTCAACTCCCGGCGCAGAAGCCCTGCGAGACGGGGAAGTGGCGAGCCGACAGGAGGAATGGGGAAAATGACTCCGACGCTAAATATGAGCAGGCCAAGCCTGCAGGCTTCATATCCGGGGTACCATTCTCTGTCGTCGCATTCCGCTCCTGTGGGCAGCGACATGACATGGAAGTGGACTAGGTTCCGGATGTCACACAACAAGCTGGTGTCGTGTGGTGCATTGTCGCCGTTCACATATGCATGAACCATGCTGCAGTACATGACGAAACCCTGCAATACGCATGCGAGGGCAAATGGTAGGCCAGCATTTTGGAATTTCTGCACCCCATGGTCCCACCATCCCCCAGACGAACTGAAATGGAACCGCCAATCGGAATTGTCATGCCCGCGGTTGGAATAAAATGGAATCTGAGGCTTGGTCAAGGTCAAAGTGGAGTTCACCAAGGTCCGGCTAAGTGCAAGATTAGCGAGGCTGCTACCAAAGAAACACATTAGGACCTTACTAGAAAATCGCCAAGGAGGCTCCCGGAATCCTGATCCTTTGGAGCCCGCCCTTCAGGGCCACTAGCTTGCAGAGGCCCGCCTGATGAGACATGTGCGGCACACGCGCCCCGTGAATATTGAGCCATTGTAGGCCTTGTAGTGGCGAATTGAATGGCGAAGAGCCGGTCCAATCTCGATCTTGAAAGGCATGATCCACTGCCTCAGTTAACATGAGAACGGCCAGGATACTTGCGTCTGTTACTGCAGTTGCAGCGTGCTGCAGCGCCTTGTTCGCTCTCGTCGCTGCCTCTTGCTGACATAACATTAACAATTGCTTGTTCTCCAAGACCATCGAGGTCGGTGTGTTCTTTTGATTCACGAGGCAATGCGTGAGCCTATGTGTGACGGCTGAGAACAGCAGCGCATTGAACAGCGCTGGGTTCTCCAGGGAGACGGGCAGCCAAGCATCAAGATAAGGGTTCTTGGCTCCTGAGCTCGGGATCATTCGAGGCGTCATGATGCTTAACCCTACAGCCAAGAATCAGTGGGGAGTAGACTTTCGGGGGGGGGGGGTCCATAATGCAGTATACATACGATACTGCAAGCAATTGCTGACGATGTCCGAGGGCAGTGTGGAGGGATATGTTCTGAAGGGGTCTATCTCACTCCCTGTGGCAGCACCCATCATCGGAAGGGTGGAAACACCATCTTTGGACGAACTCCGGATTTCCTCCACCTTGTTCTCGTGCTCGTTGAAAAAATCGTGGTTCTCCATGTGGGTGATCAGTCAGTGGTGATACCGATCTTGGTACTCCGTACAATACTTCCGCTTGGCGTTATCTGGCTCGAGATAGCAAGCTTTTATGTGGCTGATGGATGGAGATGAGGGGGTGCGGCTGGAAGACGCTCATGCCCCACGCTAGTCCTTAAGAGCGGCCGGTATAGCCGTTCAGCTGGTGCATATAATCCATCGGTAAGGCGGCGCTTTTTATATCGCTGATCGCTGTGGAGGAAGGACTCTGAAAAGTGTGAATTAAATTGGTGTTTCATGTCGGACAGCCTGAGGTAGGTAGGTAATGAATAGATGCCTCTGTCATGTAGACGAATGTAAGGGAAGCTGCCAATGGCAGAAACAGCCAAGCCAAGAAGGATTCCGGCTCTACGGGCGCCCAAGCACGCCGTAGATGCAGTCACATGATCTGAAAGCGGTGACACCCTCTTCTATCATGGGATCCGTAGCGGTAGCTAAACTAGGATGGGTGACGATGCCTTGCTGATTTCCTTGTTGGTTTCTCGCCAACGCCTCGCAGACCCCATGAATCTTGATGATTTGGATAGTGTGTGGAAAGACTGAGGTTTGTGGGCTGCGAAGGCGCGAAGGCCACGTGTGGCTGATTGCACCGGCAGTCGTTTTTGTATGGGAAATCTCAGGGTACCTTCCTGATCTGGGATAGAGCTAGCGCCCCACTATCATTTCCTTCCAGGGCCTAGCCAGGTGTCCACGGTAGTATCCAGGATCATTATCCATGATAGCACCGTCATTTCTTGATCTTAATCTCAACAAAATCAAAGGCGGTGAGCAATATAGGCAAGAAGTCATGTGAGCCTGGAGGAGCTGGAGAATCAATTGCTGTAGCATCACTCAGCTTCCTAAGCTTGGCTTCCTCAGCTTAGGTCGACTCTCAACAAAAACCGCCGCAAGCATGTGATTGCGAGCCCGGACCAACAGTTGACCCGCAATCACATGTCAGAGGCCCCACCTGTCAGCGCCTTCGACCAATCGATACCCGACGATAATAAGACGGAGGTCGGGTGGAACCGCTTGGCCCCCAACCAGCAACAACCAGCAATGCGGAGAGACCATGGGTAAGTTAGAGGTCAGGTGACTCGGCAAAAGAGGGGGAAGACTCGGGAGAAGGAGTGCAGTGCCCAGTGAGTCCACGGTGAGAACGAAGAGGGGCATCCGCCACTGATGCATGCACGACAGGGGACAATTTACGGCCATTTGCTACCATACCACCGTCATCCTTAATAAACCCAGTAACTAAAGTTATAAGTACCTGGCTGAAACTTTATGACACCCACCCTGATGAGTCGAAGACGACTCGAATTCCTGGAGCAACCCACTTCACTGAATAGACTGGCACTGGCGAGCCATGGATACCCAGTTTCCCAGATACGATCAATGGATCCATGAATATGGATGTTGGGAAGACTAACCCAAACCGGTTATGCCAGGATGTCTCGACTCTCTGCCCACAAACACACACCCCGGGGCCCTCCTCCCTCCTCCCTCCTCCACCGCTCTCAATTCTCTTTCTTTCTTTCTTTAAACACTCTGTCACTACTTAATCAACAACACAACACCTTCTGTCCTGCTCGGTGAGAAGAAAGCTCTCCTCCAATTCTTTCATCAATCTGCCGGTGAGTCTGCAGTGTAATGCAATCCTACCTATCACTGCATCAAGCTGACAACGCATGCCTGCCCAGTCCCTTTGAATACTCCCCGAGCTCCACCTTTCCTCTCGCCGACTGCTTCCTCCCTCTCATGCGTCCACCTTCTCTCTCAATTTAACGAAACCATGCCCTTCCTCGATACCACAAAAGACCTGTCGGCCCTATTCTCTCGCCAAGTGAAAGCGACCCCCGACGCGGTAGCCCTCGAGGATGACAAGACCACTTTCACATACGCGGAGCTCGATCGCGAGGTCGACTGCCTCTCCCGCCGCCTCCGCACATATGGAGTGAGCCGAGATACGCTGGTGGGCGTGCTGTTGCCAAGAAGTGCCGATTATGTGATTGCCTGCTTGGCCGCCTTGCGGGCGGGGGGCGCCTTTCTCGTCCTGGAGCTGGCCTACCCGCCAGAGCTGCTGGCGGACGTGATTGAGGACGGCAATCCAGCTGTCGTGATCACTCACCGGGCGGAAGTGGGCAAGATCAAGAGCAAGGTGCCCTTGATTGTCCTGGATGAGCCGGCCGCCCATGCAAATGGTCACGCGACCGAGCCGGCTCCGCTGCCAGCCGACGATGATTTGGACCGACTGGCATTCGTCTCCTACTCGTCTGGGACGACAGGCAAGCCCAAGGGTATTGCCAATCCTCACCGAGCTCCAGTGCTTTCCTATGATCTGCGATTCGGGGTTCAGGACCTGCAACCCGGCGACCGTGTGGCCTGCAATGTCTTCTTTATCTGGGAGATCCTGCGGCCGCTGTTGCGAGGAGCCACCGTGGTGACAGTGCCGGACGACGCGAGCTACGATCCCGCAGCATTGGTCGACCTGCTGGCAGCGAGAAAGATTACAGAGACCTTGATGACGCCCACGTTGCTGGCGACCGTGCTGCAGCGTCATCCCCACATCGATGAACGTCTTCCCGAGCTCCGCACGCTGTGGCTAAATGGTGAAGTGGTCACGACCGATCTGGCCCGTCGCGCGATCAAGGCTCTCCCGCAGACTCGCTTACTTAACTGCTACAGTGCATGCGAGACGCATGAGATCGCCTGCGGGGATATTCGGGAGATCATTGATGAGGAAGCGACCTACTGCCCGGTCGGTCCGCCTCTAGATCCAAAGCAGATTTACATTTTGGACGAGAGTGGCCAACCGGTCGATGCGGGAGTCAGTGGAGAGCTCTTCGTGGCCGGCCCACTGCTTGCCCGTGGATACCTCAATTTGCCCGAGACCACCGCCAAAGCGTTCTCTCCCAACCCCTTTGATACACAGCCCGGGTCTCGCCTCTACCGCACCGGTGATTTGGCCCGGCTGCTGCCCTCGGGACTCCTCGAAATTACCGGTCGCGTAGGATCGATGATCAAGTTGCGAGGATATTCCGTGGTGCCGGCCAAGGTCGAAAGCGAGATTGTCAAGAACCTCGCGGTCGGTCACTGTGCAGTTGTCGCTCATGGCGAGGGTTTGGAACGGCAGCTGGTGGCCTACATCGTGCCAGACAGGAACGCTGCCGGCCGGCCGACGGTTGAGGTTAACGAGGCCGGGTACAGCCCTGCGGCGCGTCGCATTCTGGCGCAGTCCCTTGCGCACTATATGATTCCCGCTTTGTGGGTAGAACTGCCGGAACTCCCCACTCATGATGTGACGGGCAAGGTCGACCTCAAGCGCTTGCCTCCCCCCAAGACTGATGTTCACACCAACGGTAACAGCAAAGCGGCGGATCAAGACCCGATCATTTTGGACCAGGTCGCAGCCTGCTGGGCTGCAGCTCTCAAGACATCCAAGACTCTTCTTACTGCTACGGATGACTTCTTCGACCTAGGGGGTCACTCTTTGTCGCTTGCTGACCTTTCTTCACGCCTGTCCCGGCACTTTGGCTTCCGGGTCCCCATTGCTCGGCTGGCGGAGACCACAACCCTGGCTGGCCACTTGGAGACCGTCCGTGCGATTCGTGATGGACACACAGCCGCAGTGCAAGCTGATCTTCCAGCTGTTCTGCGTGCGGACGCTACTCTCGACGATGACATCCGACCTGCGAACCCTGCCACGATTTGCTCCATTGACAAAGCCAACACTGTCCTTCTGACGGGCGTGACTGGTTTCCTCGGCGCTTTTCTGCTCCACGATCTGCTGGAAAACACCTCCGCCCAGATCATTTGTCTGGTGCGGTTTAATGAGCCTGCGAATGATGATCAGCCCGGGGGCGTGGCACGCATTCGCCGGAACCTTCTTGATCTCGGCTTGTGGCGCGATTCCGTGATGGAGCGTGTAGAGATTTTGCCAGGAAACCTTTCTCGCACACGGTTCGGTCTTTCAGCGAAGGCGTTCGATGAGCTGGCTGCTCGTGTCGATGTGATTGTGCATGCTGCGGCTACCGTTAACCTCGTGTACCCCTATGCCGCCCTGCGCGGGCCCAACGTGGGTGGTACGCGTGAGATTCTCCGGTTGGCGAGCAAGAGTGGCGCCACAGTGCAGTACGTCTCCACGAACGGGGTCCTGCCCGCCTCGGGCGAGAAAGGCTGGCCGGAGGACACGTTGTTGGATGTGGAGGATGTTCCGACCAAGCTGCTCGATGGATACGGACAAACTAAGTGGGTCGCGGAGCAGCTCGTTCTCGAGGCCGGCCGTCGCGGTCTGCCCGTGAAGGTCCATCGTGCCGGCACGATCAGTGGACATAGTACTACCGGTGCTGCCAACGCATGGGATCTTCTCTCCGCTTTGATTGTGGAATCGATCAAGTTGGGCTACGCCCCTGAAGTTCAAGGTTGGCGCGCGGAGATGACTCCGGTGGACTTCGTAAGCAAGGCCATCGTCCATCTAGCCACTCAGACCCATGCTGAGCAGACCATTTTCCATTTGGGTGACCCCAAACCCGTTGATACGCGCGATGTGTTTGCTGCTCTGAACGAGCTGGGCTACCCCACAAAGCCTCTTGGCTGGGATGAATGGGTTACCCTGTGGAACGAGAAGCGCAGTAACGTCAAGGGTGGTGACGGTGGGTTCACCGTGGATATCCTCCGCAGTGGTATGCCGACTGTGGAATTCCTGCGGGACATTGTCGTGCTAGATAACGCGGCCACCCGACCGTTCCGGGCATGCGTGGAACGGCCGAAGGTGGACAAGGCGCTGCTCGAGACCTACACCCGTCACTGGTTTGCCAGAGGATGGCTGTCAAAGCCTCCTGTGCGCCAGCAGGCGCTGAACGGAACTGCGCAGCTGGTCAAAGGTCCGCTTAGCGGCCGTGTGGCTGTTGTCACCGGCGCGTCATCCGGCATTGGTGCAGCAGTGGCTACCGCTCTTGCACGCGAAGGTTGCCATGTTGCTCTTGCCGCTCGTCGTGTGGAAGCTCTCGAGTCGTTGCAGAAGCAGCTGGAAGCCCACGGAGGCAAGATTATTGCTAAAAGGACAGATGTCACGAACAAGGCACAGGTGGACGCCTTGTTCCACGATGCCACCCAGGAACTCGGCCCTATCGACATCCTCGTCTCCTGTGCGGGTGTAATGTACTTCACCATGATGGCCAATGTGCAGACGGATGAATGGGAGCAAACGGTGGATGTGAACTGTAAGGGTCTCCTGCACTGCCTGTCGGCTACGGTCCCGGGCATGCTGTCCCGCGGCGCCGGACACATCGTGGCCATTTCCTCTGATGCCGGTCGGAAGGTGTTCCCGGGTCTGGGCGTGTACTCCGCTAGCAAGTTTTTCGTGGAGGCTACTCTGCAGTCTTTGCGTCTGGAGACCGCCGGAACGGGACTGCGCGTGACGAGTGTGCAGCCTGGCAACGTTGCCACGGATCTATTGGGGATGAGTACAGACGCGGAAGCGCTTAAGAAGTATGGCGAGCCGTCGGGGGCGGAGGTTTTGGCTCCGGAGGATATCGCCAATTCGATTGTGTATGCGCTGCGCCAGCCCGCACATGTTTCTGTTAATGAGGTGTTGATCGAGCCCCGGGATGAGCCGATTTAATGGGTCAATGATGATAGAGTATAGACATGCATGAGTGCTGCAATGAAGGTTTCTTGTTTTCCCAATGCTTGGTATATCGCATCACGTATTAATATCTCAGAGTTTATTTTCGATAACCAAGAATTTTACACTTTCTCTTTCAACTTAGGTCTCACCGTCTCTTCGGCTAATCAGTATTTCCTACCTCCTCTTCAAATAAACACAGTACACCACTCACCGCATTGCCTATATCCCCTTCAATGGGCCTAGACTCAGACCCATATTCGAGCAGCCCCGAACCCAACAACCGACACATTCCACTCAACATTCCTTCCAACCACCCCGATATGTTCAACTCTGACGATACATAAGACAACAGAACCCACCGCGTTCTCCACGTATGCACCTACCTCCCATCCACTCCAGCACTCGATTCAAGATGTACCTCCAATCCCTAACAACCACCACCCTCCTCCTCCCCCTCCTCCTCCTCACCAGCACCCACGCAACATCAACCACCCCATCCCCGAACGCCGACGAATTCACCCAACTCAACTGCCCCAACACCACAACCCCCACCGCGACCCCCGCCGAGCAACTCGCCGCGTGGACCACCTTCACCAACCTGATGTACACCGAGCACCGCCTCACCGACGCACTGAGCCACTACGTCGCCGGGAAATACATCAACCACTCACCGCTGGTGGCCGGCACAGGCGTGACCGAGACGGCCGCGGAGCTGACGAACCTCGTGCCGGACGTGACCTCGCAGCTGCAGCGGGCGTTCGTGGGGTGGGACGCAGCGGGCAATGCGTTTGGCGTGGCGCATACGCGGGTGATCCCGAATCCGAAGGAGGATGGGGCGGAGGGAGGGGAGTCGGCGCTCGTGGATATTATCCGCATGGTCGGGACGTGTATGGTGGAGCATTGGGATGTAGAGCAGGCGGTTGGTTCTAAGGGGGAGGGGGGGAATCCGATTGCTTTCTTTTAGGGTGTTGATTGTGTTGGTTCTGGGGGTGTTAGGAGCGAGCTGGGGTGGGTTGGGGGTGAAGGGGTGGTGTTATGTTTAAGTTTGATGCTATATGTTGGGTTTGGGTCCTTTGCTGGGATTGGGTCGGGGGTGTATATCATATACGTGTATACCGGGGAGATGGTACAGTGATTCAATTAAGGGTGATGCTTGATATGTTTGCTCTGTGGGTGGTGGTATACTACAGTTCTTGGGTAGCTTACATGCTAGCCGTCTCTTAATTTCTGTTCTTGTGAACATACTTTTTGGTGACTCTATATGCAATTCTGTATGACATCTGTAAGGTCATAAATAGTGGACCTTGGGATTGTAATGAGAGTTTGGAGAATCTTTCTAGGTATTTGATATTATTGACTAGTCTACACCTGAGAATATATAAGTTGTTGATCACGAACGTAATAATGATGCATTTACTTGCTCAAAGAGAAAAGCTTGATGCGTCAAGAATCGTTGGATTATTAAGGAAGGAGGAATTATCCACAGATTTCATGGTGTTTACATACATCCAGTTCAATTTGAAATCATGTGACTCGTTGAAGCGAGGCGTTACACGCACACGCCGATATAAGTACTGTACAGTACTCACCGGATTCTATGGATGAGGTAACATTTTATCAAATTGATGAAGCACTGTGGGCTACCTTAACGAGTAGATGCCAGGTAACCTGTATACAACTAAAACAACCATTAAACATGTAAAATAGCAGTCGCTTCTTGCCAAAGGTAATTCTACTCTGGTTGTGAACTGAATCCGACCGCCTTCTACCCGTGCGAGGTCCGATCGGCCCAAATAAGGGTCGGACTTGAGCTGGTCTCCCGGCACGCACCCGACGTCGGACCAAAGCATCGGAGATCGGAGATCGGACATCTGCCATCCACCCCGCGTGCAGCATCCGCATCGTCGGTCCTGAGGTAGGGCTCCCCGCAACATCTCTGGGGAAGCGATCTTTCAGAAATGGAGATAAAATGAAAGACCTCCCACACAATCCATCACTCCTTCCTCCAGACAAACCACAACACACACAATCATCAACATGACCACGCAACCGCGCCTCAAACTCGCCCTGATCGGCCTCGGCCGTCTGGGAGCCATCCGCGCCGAAATCCTGGCCTTCAGGCAGCCTCGTATCGAGCTTGTCGCCGCCTGTGACACGAAACCCGGGGCTGACGAATGGGCGGCGGCCAATCTGCCTGCCTCCGTGAAGTTTTTCGCCGATCCAGAGGACTGCATGAAGAACAGCGGTGCCGAGGCCGTCCTGATCTCGACAGCAACCGCTACCCACGCGCCTTTGATTATCAAAGGCCTTGACCTGGGTCTGGTGAGTTCTACTGCCCTTTGTCAGTCTCAGAACTGGGTTGCGGACTGACACACTCCGTCCAGCATGTCATGTGCGAGAAGCCGATCTCGGTCGACGTGATCACCACCGAGGAGGTCCTCGCCAAGGCTGCGTCCAAGCCCCACCTCAAATTCCTGGTTCCCTTCTGTCGACGATGTGAGTGGACTTCAGCCCCCTGTGCTGTGGCAACTAGTGTTTAGGGGTGAGCTGACCCGCGCTAGATGATGAGTCGTACCGTCAGGTGAAGCAGATGGTCGAGGCTGGCGCACTCGGAGACGTCCACGCAGTCGAGAGCTCTTGTCTTGACCAGCAGGACCCTACAGGTAAGTTTTCACCTCTCCTTGTCAGTTCGTACCTGTGAGCCCGTCCACCTAATCCACCATGCCCCTAGGCTTCTTCGTGCGCTTCTCCGAGCAATCCGGAGGTATCTTCGTCGACATGGGTGTTCACGATGTCCGTCCCCTTTCCCTGTACTTCCACCTACACTCCCCCATGCTAACCATAATCCTGCAGATCGACATCGGCCGGTACTACCTGGACGTCAAATCCGGCCTCACCAACCCCAAAAAGCAAGTCAACCGGGTCGTCGCGGTGGGCCAACAGGCCGTGTACGGCGAGCTCTCGAAGTACGGCGACGCCGACAACGGCTGGGGGCTGGTGGAGTTCGCCAACGGCAAGATCCTGACCTTCCACCTCGGGCGGACGCTGACCAACGGGTTCGAGGGGATGACGCGCGTGTGCGGCACCAAGGCGCACTCGGTGATCAACGCCAACTCGACCATCAACCGCGTCGAGGTGCGCGACGCCCACGGCGTGCGCACCGCCACCACCCCGGACGCCTTCGTGCTGTACGACAAGTCCTTCCTCAAGGACCTGGAGGAGTTCGCCACCGCCTGCCTCGACGGGGCGCCCTTGACGTGCGCGCCCGAGGACGCGTACGAGGCCGCCAAGATCGCCACGGCGCTGCAGTTCTCCTTCCGCCACGGCGTGCCCGTGTACTTTGACGAGAATGGGTTGGCGATTCTGGATGCGGGCAGGAAGGCATGATTTGAGCATCTGGGACGTGGTGGCTTGGGTTGGTCAGAGTAGCGTTTTGCATTTTTGTTTTTGTTATGAGTGGTGGACGCATAGAACTGGGGATTACGAATCAAAAATATGTGCATGACATTTTCTCTCGGTTCGAGGCACCTAGAATTCGTAGAATCGACACTTTAGGCTTGATCTTTCTAGTACTAGAGTCAACATATCTCAGAACAACATGGCGTTACTCAAGGCTGGATTTGCTTGCACGTGGCCAGATCTTTCACTTATTTAAAAATCCTTTGTTATAATCTTAAATCTTTTGACCAATTCTTTGGACCGGGCGAAACATTTTCAAGACCAGGGAGAAACACGCGAAAATACAAGTGTGTTTCTTGTCGATACTGGAATGTGATGCCGTTCGCTTACGCCTCGCATTTCACTCACTCTTCTCCTATCAATGAATCCCTAGAATAAACTAATGCCTCATCTTCTCCGTTCACCGACACACTTGAATCCAGCATGTCATGTAGGTGTTTTCCCCATAGGTCCACAAGAAACACAGATCGAGTGATTGACTGGCCATACGTAGAATTTATATACATATATGCTATTTCATTACAACGTATAATGATAAGCTCGGAAATCCGGCAAAAATGCACCTCACCATATCTACAGGCTGCTAGTAAGAGGTATAAACGAATCATTAGTAGCTACACAAAACAAACCACTCCACCGCCAGAGTCTAATGCGATCCATCCGCCTAGCCCAGCGGTATACTTCCCAACAGATCCTGAAGAAGCATCGGATCCCAAAAGTCTTGCAACTACCCCGATACGGAACACGTTAGCCATCGCACACCCAAGCAGATAGAGGACAAGACAGGAGGATCCCACCAGCTCATTCGTCGAATCCGGCGTCACCACCGGCAACGACGAGCCCGCCACAATCATCGAAGGATCACCCTGCAGCACCCCGAAAGGATGATGATGGAGGTCATTCGGCGACGGGTTCGAGCCCACGTCAATGCCATGCGGCGAGTCGGTGGGCGTTTCATCCGCCAGCTGGATCGTCGTCCGGATCGTCTGCCGGCCCTGGCCCGCCCGCTCGATCAGTCGCGTCCGCCAGCCCAGCAGCTCGACGTCCTCGCTGTCCTCGCGGTCTCGGTCACCCCGCCGGCCCACATCATCCTGCGCAGCAGCCGGCTGCGTCGACGCGGAGGCGATCTTGGCCGACGCCCGCGCGCGCAGCCTCGCCAGCCACTGCAGGTTCCGGCCGTAGCGTGGGGTGTTGGCGCCGTGTTGGATCAGCGAGGTGAAGAGGTTGATTGCGGCGTCGAGCTGGGTCAGAGCGAAGGCGGCCATGGGATTGCTGGGGTCGCGCAGCACGAGGGTTCCCAGGCAGAGAGCGGAGCCGAAGACATGGTACTAGAATAGAAAGGTGGTTGGGAGAGATGTTCTGGCCCGAAGAGAATGGGGGGGATGCGCCTACCCAGAAGTTCCATTGTCTGGTGCTGACCGCGGGGAAACGGGTGTGAATGTCGTCGACAATTGCGATGATGATCTGAGAGTGTCAGCTGGAGCGTCTTGCATGTTGGACGAGCGAAGATGGAAGGCTCACGGCGCAACGCTCTATCACGGTCAAAAATGAAGGCGCGTAGACGGATCTCATCCGGTCGTTGATATCGTACAGTGCTTTCGCATAATATGGTCGATGGAGGTTGATGATCGTCTCCGAAATGTTGAGCGCTAGATTCATTTGCTACCGAGTACTTAGTCAGACAATCCAACTTGCCATGGGAAAAGGACGAACTTGAAAAGAAATGGTCATTGATCTCCGGGAGGGTTCGGGCGATGCCTCGATTGCCGCTTCGACGTGAGGGTAGCGAGAGGGCATGGACAGAAACGCGGCTCGACAACGAAGGGAAAACGGCAGATTGCGCTCAAATTCGCCGCTACAGAGCGTCAGTTTTCAAGTCAGACTGTGGCGGTGGGGCACATACAGTCTAATGTCGAGGTCGGTCACAGCCGAGTACGGTGGTTTGTGCACCTTCATCGCCATATGGAGAATTCTGCGGGCTGGTTAGATGTGAGGCATCCTCGGGACGACAAGAGAAAAACACACTCGGACGAAAGCTGCGAGAGCTCAAATCGAAGGATCGAATAGCTCTTTTCACCGGTTGCGTTCTCCGGCTCGGAAGGGAATGCGACATCGCAATGCTCCGGATTCATGGCGCATCTGCCTGAGATTAGACATATCATAAGACCTGAACGGGGAACCCATACGGCCTCGAGAAGCAATGTGCCTGGAAGGTGTCGGCGGCATTCAACTCCCAGAACACCTTGCGTCTTTCCTCAATCACATCCGGCGGAAGATTCCAGCGGGCGCCGTCTCGATGCATACCCATCTAGACATATAGATTATCCATCAGTGGTGAACTTCACTTGGAGCAGTTGTGCTTACCGCTTGAACTAACCGCATGACCAGGCCCCAGAGCGGCCAGGCATTGTCCCCTCGGCCCCCTTTATCTAAATGTCTAGACCAATGTCAGTGAAAGAATAAAAATTGCGGAGCCACTCAGTAACGTACAGATGCAGATGCGCCATCAAATGCTGCTGATCGTTAGCAGTGAAAGATAGCGACAAGCTCAAGACTCACTAAAGTTTGTAGTCCGGCGACCATGTTGTTGGAAAAGAAGCGCCCTTTCACCAGAGCCAACTCCGAGAGATGCAGCCAGTCCTCGGCAGATGGATCATAGTTAGGCATCTCAATGTTAAACAAGGTGCCTTGGGCCAGGACGATGAACACCAGCGCAATCTCCTGCGGATTGACCCGCGGAGACACGGAAACTCCCTCGGCAAACTTGTAGACGCGGTCGAAGGTCTTCTGGAAACTGGCTTTGGGAGCAACATCATGGCTGAAGCATTGTCAGCGTTGCCTCGTAAGCCCCGTCAATCACACTCACTGCCAAGCACAATAGCGATAGTACGATCCCACCAATGTCTCCGCCTCCTCCTTGGTGGGCAGGCGGGAAAGCAGCTCCCGAGTACTGACGTGTGAGGCTGCCACATTGAACGGAAAGGCGATGGGAGTGGTACCGGGAGTCAAGCGGTAGGGCTGGGATGGAACCGAATCTGGGATCTTTGGGGAAGGAGCGCGGGTCACCGGGGGACTGTCCGATGCGTCTTGGGTTTCCGACTACATAGATACACATCTCAGTGGCTGTGAACGAGGCTCCAGCAGAGATGACCTACCTCTTTCAACCATTCACTGCCGGCCGTCGGGCCCAGGTACTTGGACCGGCCTCCTTTACCCAACATCAAGGTGCCGTAGGAGCCGTTCTGCCCGGCAACGCCAAGGGGCTGTGGGACGGGATTCTGGTAGCCACTGTTCCTTCGATCGCTGCGCCCAGATAGGCTAATTCGGCCCGAAGCAGCTGAAGAGGATTCGTGCAAAGGGTCGGACTGTAGCGCGTGGGCGAAAAGGGCGAGTTGTTCAAAGTCATCCCGTCTGTTGCCGTTGTGCGGTGGTTGCCGTGAGTTGCGGCCCGAATGGTCGGCGGACCCCTGCTCCGCGGCAGTGTTTTGGGCCTGACCGCGATGTTGTGAAACATCATGTTGAGAGGGCGTGTCCCAGATGTGTATGGATGGATGATCCAAGCGAGGAATGTCGGGTGAACGGGGTGCATTGTCTTCCTGGGTAGGGGGATGTTCAGCTTGTGCAGGACTCTTACGCTGCTTTTTGGGTGTATCAGATCCTCTACCATAGCAGCCAATCAGTATCATGCAGGCATGCATAAGCACATGGAACGTGAACAAACCGGGACGGTGCAGTGTCGGCTGCACCTGGGTTACAGAATGAGGTCCGGCGTCGGCGGACACAGTTTGAGCACGGCACTGCAATGTTCCTTCTTTCAGCCGGTGGGCACGGTCTCCATACATCAAACTCAAGTTACTGACACTGCCGATCACATTTCATCTTCAGCCGGCGACATTCTGCAAGGGTTATTGGAATCAACCTTTCTATACGTTTGACCGTCACATTCTACGAGGGAAGCAGCACTGACCTGCACAGCTGAGGGATGGGCGCTGTCTTCGCTGTTTTTTGGTCGGTCTGGGATCGTCATCGGCCTCATGGCTGACTCTTCCCGATGGTTGGGAGCGGTCCGATCCTGGGACGTTGGCCATCATGCCATATGAATCGGGTTGCATGAATGAAATGCAGTGAAGTGACAGGCGGGTGTTGTCGATGACGGAAAGCCGAGGAGGGAGGCGGGAGAGGCGAGAAATATGTCCGGTCATGTGATGAGCCACCCCCACCCCCACCCTCACCCCCACACCCCCGCAAAAATACGAGAGATTATCTCCGATGCCAGCCTTGAGCCTTACGACGTAATGCATCCCCGATTCCATCAATTCCAGATTGCTTTATCTCCGGTCCCAAGATGGAAATGGCCCGATCTACCCGAGAGACGAGTCTCTTGAAAAAGGTATAGAAGACGCGACTGGAGAAGCTATAAATTGAGTTCGACAAACAAACATCACATCCTTGCTCATCAGACTTGTTTTGAATTATCGTTTCAATTGTTCCGTTTGTTTCATCAGCCAAAATGGTTCTCAGAGTTCAAGAGTCGGGCCTGGACCACCCGATAAACCAGGTCAGCCTGACCGACCTCAAGGCCCAGGTCGTGGTCAGCGAGCTGGATACTCCCTCCTCCAAGCCTCCTGTCGATGACAACTACATGTACGACTTCAAGTACAACCACCCTCTTCCCACCTCGGACGTTCTGGGAATTGAGATCCCCTCCGACTGCGACGCTCAGAAGGAGGCGGAGACGATTGTTGCCCGCCTTTCCGAGAGCATGGGAGCTGGCGGTGCGCAAGCATTCACCGATCTCTTCCTCCCATATGGTAGGTCCTTCTCTGTGCTCCCATATGGCATGCATATGCAACCAACTGACATGACAATCCCTCAATACAGGTGTCTGGCGCGACAAGCTGTCCTTCACCTGGGACTACCGCACATTCAACTTCCACCCCGCCATCTTGAAGGCTGCCCAGGACCTTTTCCCCACTACGAAAGCCGACAGCTTCAAGTTCTTCAGTCCCGCTCCCGCGGTTTCCCGCCCATACCCCGATTTTGCCCAGCTACAATTTGTGGTGTCATTTGAGACTGAAGTCGTCAATGCTTCAGCGGTGATCAATGCCGTTCTCACGAAGGAGGGGTGGAAGATCTACACCATGCACACTGTGGCCGAGAAACTGAAGCAGTTCCCGGAAGTGCCCCCGGCCGACGGGCATATGACCGGTCCCATCAGCTGGGAGAAGCAGCGGGCCGCAGAAGTAGAGGCTGCCAATCCGGAGGTTCTGATTATTGGTGGTGGACAGAAGTGAGCAATTCCCTTCTCCATGCCTACATTGCAGGTGCTGACGCCCTTACCCCACACCAGTGGTCTCGCGCTGGCCGCCCGATGCAAGGCACTGGGCATGGACAGCCTGATCATCGAGCGCGGCGACGAAATCGGAGACGTCTGGAAGAAGCGCTACGAGTACCTCTCGCTGCACTTCCCTCACTGGGCCGACGACCTGCCCTACTTCCCCTACCCCAAGCTCTGGCCCACGTACACTCCCGCCCAGAAGCAAGGCATGTACATGCAGTGGTACGCCGAGGCGCTGGAGCTGAACGTCTGGACCAAGTCGGAGGTGGTCAAGGCCGAGCAAGACGAGCAGAACCGGTGGACGGTCACAATAAACAAGGGAGGCCGGGAGACTCGCGAACTGCGCCCCAAGCAGGTCATCATGGCCACCTCGCTGTGCGGCGTGCCTATGACCCCCCAGGTCCCCGGCATGGCCGACTTCAAGGGTGTCATCCGCCACTCGACCGCGCACGACAGCGCACGGGATTTTGTCGGGAAGAAGGTCTGTGTGGTCGGCACCTCCTCCTCCGGCTTCGACACGGCCTTCGACTGCTCGCGCCGTGGCATCGACGTCACCCTCCTGCAGCGGTCCCCCACGTACATCATGTCCCTCACCCACTCCGTGCCCCGCGCGATCGGCAACTACGGCCCCGATGCCGAGGGCAACCGCCCCAACCAGGAGGAACAGGACCGCTTCTTCTTCGCGACCCCCACGGGCCCCGGAGAGGAGCTGGCACGCCGCAACGCCAAGGTGCTGGAGGACCTCGACCGTCCGCTGCTGGATGCGCTGCACGCGCGGGGGCTGCGCACCTGGCGCGGCCAGCGCGGCACCGGCGGCTCCACACTGGGCCAGACGCGCAACGGAGGCTTCTACTTCGACGCGGGTGCGTGCGAGCACATCATCAACGGCAAGATCAAGGTGGAGCCGGGCTACATCGAGCGCTTCACGGAGGACAAGGTGATTCTCAACGACGGCCGCGAGCGCGAGTTCGACCTGGTCGTCTTCGCCACCGGCTTCTCCAACACCATCGACTCCGTGCGGGCCACGCTGGGCGACAAGATCGCCCGCCAGTGCGGGCCCATCTGGGGCATCGACGAGGAGGGCGAGTTCAAGACCGCGTACCGGGAGACCGGGGTGCCCAACCTCTGGCTCATGGTCGGCTACCTGCCCTACACCCGCTTCCATTCGAAGCTCATGGCGATGCGTATCAAGGCGCTGATGGAGGGGGTCTCCCCCGCGCCTTACACGGCTTAGACTTCGACTGGTGTGCTTTTTTGGGTTGCCTGTATATACGTATGGATTTTTCTCATGATCACGAACTTTCCCTGTAATTGGTTCTTATTCAATGTCAGATTTCTTGATATTATTTCTCCGAGTGCGATATTGTAGGGTAGATGTCTTTAAGAAGAAACTGTGTCCGACGCTAGTCTAGACATACCTCACGTCATAGACCAAGCTTCATTTAAAACACTCAGAAATGCTTCAGGATACACTGTATAGTTCAATCTCACTGCGGATGAGTCTGAAGTAGCCCAGGTCATGTAGTGTCCATTATACGGCAACGTGCTGCCGCAAAGGGTTCCTTTACCCAAATTCGAAAAAAGCTTATGATTGAGCTACCCTGGAACGAGCTCATAATGCCAGGGCGGAAGGTATTACCATCAAAATCCGCACTTACCAGTCTTTATACCACGTGCATATACCTAATTATTATAACAACACACCCGGGGGTTTGACTTTTAGAGAGGTCAACGCAAACGTGTGCCGAATTTTCTCCGGATTCCCCCGAGCTACACATCCGCATGAGACCTGTATTCTGACAAAATGGAATTTATTCATTCAGAGGATGTGAGACCCTTCAATTTTATATATACACGGTAGTGGTGGAAAAGTGGTGGAAAGCAACTCACGTAGAGAAAGAGGTAGAGAGGTATGGCGCTTCGCAAAGTGCGAACAACCGAACTACGGACTCAGGCCCTTTATCATATGAAACTTATTTTGTGAACGTGCAACAAGAATTTCTCATTTTAATTCGGTACAGCCTAACACCAAAGACTCGCTTTTTGAATGATAAATCTATACGGCATGCCCTCACCAACGGCATCACTGCGCCTTGACCGGACCGTACCAGTCCGCAAAGCCCAGGTCAAACCCCCACAGCGGCGTGTTCAGCCGTTGAGCCTTGCCCTTGGCCGCCAGCCCATCGAGCACGGCCAAATCCTCCTCGGAGAGCGCAATGACCTCGCGGTTGCTGGCAATGCGCTTCTCGGTCACCGACTTCGGCAGCACCACCACGCCCTTGTTGACGTGGTAGCTGATGAGGATCGTGGCAGCCGAGACGCCGTTCTTGTCCGCGATCTGCTGGATCTCGGGGTCGGACATGATTGGGGCACCTGACCACACATGTTAGTGACTTGGTTGACTGTGGAGTCTTTTTCTAGAGTGAGCGCAAGTGAAACCCACCAGTAGAGCCTAGAGGCGAGTACGCCTCCAGAACAATGCCAAGCTTCTCGCAGTACTCGCGGAGTTCATGCTGCGGCAGGAACGGGTGCAGCTCGACTTGGTTGACCGCCGGCACAACCGTCCACTTCTTGCGCAGCTCCTCGAGGTAGGGGATGGACCAGTTGGCCACACCGATCGCCTTAACTTTGCCGGATCGGTACACCTCCTCCATCTGGCGCCAGGTCTCGTTCTGGTCCCATGACCGGTCAACCGAGCGGGTACCGTCTGGGTTCACTGGCAGGAGCTCGCTAGTTTCGTTCTGCACGCGCATAGGGTTAGCCCATGGAGAGGCTAGGGACAGGGACCAGGAGGACTCACCGGAACAAGCCGAACGGGCCAGTGCACCAGCTGATAGCAACGTGGGTCAGTCTGGTTACCATACAAGGTATCACGCGAGTGTCACGTGTTGGACAAGACCTACGTAGAGGTCGAGGTAGTCGGTGCCCAGTGCCTCCAGAGTCTTCTGCAGACCCTCCTTGACGTTGGGGTGGTGGGTGTTCCAGAGCTTGCTGGTGATGAAGATCTCCTCACGGGGCACGCCGCTGTCTCTAATCCCCTGACCGACTTCGTTCTCGTTGCCTATTACGTAGGCATTAGACTAGTCATGGAAGAGGCGCAATGGCCCGTCGATGTATGGGAGCTCACCGTAAATTCTGGAGGATGTTAGCGGGGGCGACTTGACACAGGGAGACAACAAGACTTACAATGCTGCGTCGATGTGACGGTATCCATTCTTGAGGGCGAAGGCCACCGCCTTGGCCACCTCTCCGGGCTCGGATTTCCAGGTTCCTATACATCGAAACACCAGGTCTTAGCAAGTACTGTACCGTATCACGACAGTCCACAAACATAGGCACGTACCGAGACCGACGGCGGGAATCAGGGCGCCCGTGTTGAGCTTGAAGTGAGTAGAAGGAGCCATTGTGTTATTGCTATTGCTATTTTGGTTTGTGAGAGAATACAAGAAAGTACAGTACATGCAAAGTAGCGCTGCAGGGACCGCCTCTAATAAGGCCCTGCGCTGTTAATGCAGTCGGAGATACTCAGCGTGGGGTCGGAGATTGGCTTAACCGCCATCGGGTTTATCTCAACCTCGGTAAGTGCTTATCTCCGGCCCTGGCAATGAGCTCCGGTATGACGTCGGACTAGGTTTGTTAGTCGTCCCTGTCCGGCGCCGTGATCGTAATCAAGAATAATTGAGATATGAAGTCAACGGGAGTCACCCATTGGGTCATTGATGCCTATTGTTCATGGTCTCGCTGATGCAGAAATTCACCTTGAACTGGAATATGAAGCATCAGAATAGTTCTTAGGAAGCAAGTCATATATCAGATCTCAATCATACAAATGGTCATGTCAATCTACCTTAAATTCTCAAGTACGAGTAAAAGATAATGATATCCAGCCAGGGCTCGTCCCATGACTTCTATAGCCAGACAGCATGTTTAATGCCACTCTCCAATCCCTCATTCAACCCAGCCACCAGGGTCCACACATCGCCTCGATCCCCGCTAATCTCGTAGACCTCGACACCACCACCCTCCTGCCCTGCCGCCACGACGTACCTGCCGTCGTCGCTGACCCGCATCCCACGGATGACATCGAGCTTGGTGCGCACGTGCTTGATCGCCTTGACACTCCTGCCGTCGTCCGATAGCAAGATGATGGCAATCGCATCGCCGGGCGGGGGCTGCTGCGGGACGTTCTGCAGATGCGGTTCGCGGGGCGCGATGTGCCGTTCCCACCGATTACTGACATAGAGAACGTTGGGAATCGAAGGATGCAGACAAATCTCGGAAGAGTCCATCATGAACTGGTGGTCGGGGTGGACCTCCGGGGGGATGATGTTGGGAGCGAAGCCAGCGATGGGCGGGATGGCTTCGGCGGGGCCATCGGAGAGGTCGAAGGCGAGGACGGTGTGTGAGAGCTCTCCGATCACGTACATGATTCTCTCTGGGAAAGCTTCCGTCAGCCAACCTAGCCAGGTGCTATGAAGCAACTGGGGGCTACATACCATCCGGACTGAATACGGCATGCCGAGCCCCTGTTCCCGGGGGACACTGCAGCCAGCCGCAGATGTCCAGCTTCTGCACCCCCTCGCGCCGGAGGAGCCACACTCGGTCGGATCCCAGGTCTGGAGCGTATAGTAACCCGCGTTGGTCTTCAAGGATCTGATGAACATGGCATTGTCGCTGTCGGCCTTGGTTCGGGCCGTGTCCCGCGTCCCGGTAGGGGAAATTTGGGATGATCTCGGCTCGGGGGACGTCGTCGAGCAGTACCGTGCCGGACTTGGTGACTGAGATGGGGTAGAGAGCAATGGAACCTCCTAGATACTGGATACGGTATGTGTATGAGTATCCGTTCTGACAAATGCGAAAGCGAAGGGGGTGGGATAGACGAACCGTCGCCAGCGCCAGTGCAGATTTATCGCGCAGTGTAAGGACTACACCCGAGTGCGGTTAACATCAGTATTGTTTCTAGAAAGAAACATTGCAGCATGGGGCAAGACTCACAGTGACCCGGCGCTCCCAGGGTCGGCTGCTGGCTGGTGATTTTGCAAGCCTTGTGTGCATGATCAACTTCGAAGCTGTAAAGCAAGCCGGCGTCATCGTCCTCGGATAGCCCGAGTAATTGGTCAACGCTGCCTTGCGAAGACACGGGCTCGACCCAGGAAGCATTGTAAGGGGCGGCGTAGTTTGCGAGGATGCTCAGCTTCTTCTTGTCGAGATCGAGTGCGAGCGTGGTGAAGTCGGCTCGGTCGCCCGATAATAAAAGTTTGTAATGCATCGTGTATCAAACAGGAGTCATACGAGCGAGACAGATTCAATTTGCACAACTAAGCTAATCTGATATCTAGTATAATGTTCCATCCATTCCCTCCCTATTGTATTTCTTGCTTGATTGAATGAGGAGAGAGCCATGCGTGCCCTAATCTCCGATGGTCACGTGCATCGGGCGATGGGACCCCATCACTTCATTATCTCCGATATCAGATTGCTCCGATCCGATGTCATTTGGGCATAGAACACAAGCCTGCCCGTGGTTTAGATCGACTTTGCAATACTCCGGAGGAGCAGATGTATATTTTCTCACAGGCGAGCCCCTCAATGACAATCAGAGACTCCATAAATCCCACCCGAGGCAAGGCAAACGTCATTTCCTCGTGCGTCCCAGGTCATTTGTCTGGTCTCTGCCAGGCTTCGAGTGACAACGGCATATGGTGAATACGAAAGCCGTGCCAATCCTGTATTTTGCCTGTCCCGATAGGAAAGGATGGAGCAGCAGACGAAACTCTAACCTCTTTGTTGGCCACAGCGGTGAGGCAAGGGAAACGACATCTCGATGCTTCCAAACAGGTTGACACGGGTGGAATAAGCTGCTAACATGCCGTGTACTACTAGGTGATAAGGCCTTCTGTCAGGATTTATCTTTGAGCATCCACAAAGCCTCTCGTAGGCTATATGACGCAGATGACGTGGCTGCAACTATCATTGCTCGTGATAGGTGCATTCGCGCCCATCTATTTGCCCTGTAGAACATAGATCCATACTCCGGTCACCCGGCTGCTAGTCGGAGTAGGGATCCTCCAGTCGGATCAAGAATCTTCCAGTATGCACAGTATGCCCCCCAAACTGAACGGAGGACGGGGCTAACCCCCACGCGCAGTAGCCCGATGTCAGCGCCCAAGTGAGATGTCCGACGGGCCGTGTCGATATTGTCATTGAGCCCGACTACGGGTCTGCATATCTGATTGGCGTGGCAGGGATTAATGGTAGCCCTTCTGGAGAATCTCGGGCAGGTCCGGGGTAACCCCAGCAAGATACGAAATGGTTCCCCCCACCCCCACGGGGTTACTTAAAGTAACCATGTTCCTGCCCTCTTCAACCTCCGAGATGAAATCAGGCCACTATTTCGACCGGCATGAATTATCAATCAAAGAACCCAATGCAGCCACGAGCCAAGGGAGACGACTCCACAACGGTGGAGCACGATGAACAGGGCACGATCCTTGATGTCGACGCCCTCACCGTGGAGGAACCCTCCTACGGCCCGGACGGCATCCGAGGGCTCTTCAGCTCAGGCTACGTTCTAGGGGCCGCATTTCTGGCGTCACTCGGCGGTTTCAGCTTCGGGTATGACCAAGGTGTCATCTCGGTGATCAACGTCATGCCGCAATTCCACGCAGCCATTCCGGGATCAGCGAGCGAGTTCGGTAAGGGCTTTATGACCGGCATGCTGCTCCTCGGCGCCTTTGTGGGCTGTATCTTCATGCCGTACCTGGCGGATAAGATCTCCCGCAAGTGGGCGTTGACAGTCGTCGTGGTGATTTTTGACATCGGGGCGATCATCCAGACGTCCGCCCAGAGCTACGGGATGTTAGTCGCTGGGAGAGCTATTGGTGGGATTGGAGTTGGTACGCTAGCCATGGTACGTACTTGATGAGAATCTTAGTACCCTATACATCTGATTGCTAACTCAGTCTGGCCACTCAGGGCGCACCGCTGTATATCTCAGAGATCTCGCCGCCAAACCTACGAGGAACCCTGTTGGTGCTAGAATCCATCTGCCTCGTTTCGGGCTCAGTTATTGCGTATTGGATCACATTCGGAATGAGACTGGTGGACAGCGAGGCATCGTTCCGTGTCCCCTTTGGACTGCAGATGGTCAGCGCCACGCTGCTCGGAGTTGGCATCCATTTCTTCCCCTACTCCCCGCGGTGGCTGGCTCTGGTGGACCGTCCCGACGACTGCCTGAAGAGTATCAGTAAATTACGCGGCCTGCCCACGACCGACACGAAGGCCCAGGCGGAGTTCCAAGCTATCATGACGGAGATTCGGATCCAGAAGCTCACCGAAGAACGCCTGCGTCCCGGGGTCACCGGCTTCAAGCGAGAAGCGGCCCTATGGATGAGCTTGTTCAGCCGGCGCACCTGGAAACGCACCGCCGTCGGCATCGGAGCAGGATTTTTCCAACAGTTCAGCGGAGTCAACGCTTTTGTATACTACGCCCCGACGCTCATGACGACCCTCGGCCAGACCGGCGAGATGTCATTGATCCTATCCGGGGTCTTCAATTGTCTGCAGCTCGTCACCGTGCTGGTCTGTTTCGTGACCATCGATAGGATCGGTCGGCGGCCGCTGGCGATCTTCGGGGGCTTTGGCATGGGCGTCTGCTATATTATCATCGCGGCCCTGACGGCGGTCTATGGGCCGGGCTGGTCCAACGAGTCGGCGGGGTGGGCCTGCGTGGCGATGGCCTTCCTGTTCATGCTCATCTATGGAAACACCTACTCGCCCCTTGGCTGGGCTCTGCCGTCCGAGGTCTTCCCGACGGCCCTGCGGTCCAAGGGCGTTGCGCTGTCGACCTGTGTCAACTGGCTATCGAACTTCGTGGTGGGGATCGTGACACCGGCGATGATATCGAACATCACGTACGGGACCTATATCTTCTTTGCGGCATTTTGTGTTCTTGCGGGGGTGTGGGCGTTCTTGCTCGTGCCCGAGACGAGCGGGAAGACGCTGGAGCAGATCGACGAGATGTTTGGAGATGGTGGTAGTCTCGAGGAGAATGAACTCAAGCGAGAGGCTGTTTTAAAGATGGGCTGTAGTGGAGCAAGCTCTGGAAGGTCTGAGGTCTGACTTAATTGAAGTTTAGTATACCAGGTAGTTAGAGAAAACATCACATAAAAACATTAATTTTTTCGGGATGCCTCTCGACTACCGGTCCCAGACTTGATGATGCTCACCGGTTCTTCAAGCATGCATAATCACATAATGGGGGTGTTTCTGAAAGAAACTAGTTAACTGTAAACGTGTTTGTATCCTGAAGTTGTAGGAGGTGGCTGTCAAATCAGTAGTCAACCCCCACCAACACTGGACCCCGGTCAAGTCTGACACTTCAGGCTACCACATTACCAGAGGAGCAAGATGCCGGGAGTGTGTGCAAATCGAGTAAAAATCTCGTGCATAGCCGCAGCATCAAATCCAGCAGCCTGAACTCCGACAGCACGTCAGCTTCACACAACGGTCGGTGTGATTGGCCCGAGCGTCTATCAATCGAACATTGGCCTGAGGGTCCAGGCAGCCACCACACTAGTCCCAGATAGGGCTAGCGCATGCGAGCCAGCCAATGAAGGCATACTCACTCCCACTCCCAGGATCGCCGCCCTGAGATCGGGCTGCATGCAACATCTATATTTGCAACAAAGGATCAAGGCTGCCTGGATGAGCCTCATCCTGGCTAAACCTGGAAGAAAACAGGTCATATATAAGAGGCAATAGTCGTAGAGGAGAGAGTAGTCAAGCAATTAACCATTAGCACATCAATGAGCACAACCACATCCATGGCCACGGCCACCAGTGCCCTAACCTCGGCGACAACCACCGAGACATGCACCCATCCCCAGCCTGGCAAAAACGGCTATCTGCCGCCTGAAGCCTGCGATGCAGTCCTGATGTACGTGCCGTCGTTTGCAGCCGCCGTACTCTTCGGTGTCTTGTTCGGCTTCACCACCATCTGCCACCTCGTACAAGCGGTTATCTACAAGAAGGTGGCCTCCCTGCTCCCCGCTGATTCCTGCCTTCGCCCAGCCACCATGCTAACAACACGCAGAGGTACGCCTGGGTAGTGATTATGGGCGCTCTTTGGGAGCTCCTAGCCTTCATCTTCCGCGCCCTCCTCACGCGTAAACAAAACAGCGACATCTACGACACGCTGTACACGATCTTCTTTCTGCTGGCACCGATCTGTGAGCAAGCACTGCCCTCTCTATACCACTCCCTCTCAGCTATACCCCTCCCAACCATAGCCCCACCATCCACCCAGTCCCATCCACTAACCGAGCAACGCCAAAGGGATCAACGCCTACCTCTACATGACCCTAGGCCGACTCATCCACTTCTTCCTCCCAACCCGCCGCCTCGCCCACCTCACCTCGACCCACTACGCGCGCCTCTTCGTCTGGCTCGACATCGTCGCCTTCCTCGTCCAACTCGCGGGTGCCTCCATGACGACAGGCGAGGACCAACCGCAAAGCACGATAATGCGGGGCCTGCACATCTACATGGGCGGGATCGGGATGCAGGAGTTCTTCGTGCTGATCTTCACAGGACTAACCATCCACCTGCACCGGAAGCTGCTCGCCATGGAGCGCGCCGGCACCCTGGACGCGGAGCGCGTCCACCGCGCGGCCGGAGGACCGTTCCGACCGACGTGGAAGAAACTGCTGGCCGCGATGTACCTGGCGCTGGGGCTGATCACGGTGCGGATCGTGTTCCGGCTGGCGCAGTACGCGCGGGGCTCGGACGTCAACAACCCCGTGCTGACGCACGAGTGGTACGAGTATGTGTTCGATGCGGTGCCCATGTTCGTCGCGCTGGTGGGGTTGAATGTCGTGCATCCCGGGCAGGTGCTCCGCGGGGAGGGGTCGGAGTTTCCGCGGCTGAGTCGGAGGGAGAAGAAGGCTTTGAAGCGGGAGAGGAAGGAGCGGAAGCGGGAGGAGAGGATGAGGAGGAAGCTGGGGAATGGCGCCGGGGAGTCGTTTGAGGAGTTGGGGGCGCTGGAGGGGGGGGATGTTGGGGTGAGGGGTTAGGGTTGGCTTATGTTGTACGGATTGTGTTTGATGCTGGTATGGATTATACATGGATCCCTGGTTGCTGATTCAGAATATATTCAGGAAGTTTCAGTCTCATATCGCGTGCCCGATTGAGTCTTTGGCGACTGAGATCAGGCGCCCAGTCCCCGTCTAGAAGAGAGTACGGGCCATCGAAGGTTTGATGTAAGCCTAGCAGTAATGGTTCGTCCGAACCGGGGCCCGTGAGGTTCATAGATTGGCCACCGGTGGTAATACATTATGGTTTGACATTTGACCACCTAGACCAGTAAGCAGCACCACACGCGTGCGCTGTGGAGCCAAACTCTTGGCCCAAGCGCATTCAACCTAGGCAGGGAGTATAGATGTCTCAGTTGCCTAGAATCTAGACTGTAGGATGTATACGTCTATCGACTGACTGTGCCTGCTATCTACTCACCGTTCCTTGGATCATTTTCTGCGCCAAGCATTGGCATCTGCCACCATGAACGGTTCTACAGACAACAGATATACACCCCTCTACCTTTACCTTCCTCGAGCATATCCAGACACCATCACCTCTACCCCTAGATTTCCTCATAAAAGACCCAAAATGCCCGACGCCCTCTGTCCATGGGAGGCGCCGATCCTCCTCGCCGCCGCGAGCGGACGAACCGTCGACCTCGAACCACTTCTCAGAAACAGCGACGAGGTCAATGCTTGTGACACGGAGTACGGACGGAGCTGTCTGGCGTGGGCCGTGGCCAATGCTCATGGCGATACGGTGCGACTCCTCCTACAACACAACGCCGACCCCGACGCCCCCGATGCGGGCGGTCGGACGCCCTTGTTGCACGCCATCGCCAACAGAGACGAGGAGACTGTCAAGCTGCTGCTGAACGCGGAAGCCCGTGTCGACCTGGCTGACTTTCAGGGACAATCGCCGCTCATCGCAGCGGCGCAGAGGGGATGCTCGGAGGCGCTGGTTAGGATGCTGCTGCAGGCCGGCGCGGATCCGGACGCGCGGGACTGGCGCTACGGCGGGACGGCGTTGTCCTGGTCGGCCAGACGGGGCTACGAGGGTATTTTCCGGGTCTTGCTGGAGTACAATGCCGCGGTCGACGTGCGGGACGAATGTCAGCGGACGCCGATGGCGTGGGCTGCACGGAGAGGACATGCGGACATTGTCAAATCGCTCCTGGAAAGACATGCATGCTCGGAGGTCCAGGACAGCGACGGTCAAACGCCGTTCGAGGCGGCGTTTGAGGCAGGACATGATGGTGTTGTTCGGCTCCTTCGCGGGAAGTCGATCCAAGAGATCAATGATGAGTTGGCTGCACGTTCACCCGCTGCGAGGCTGGCCGACTTGCGGGCATTGTACAGGACCGTCACGCCTGGCGTTGATCTGAACGATCCCCAAGACAGCGAGATCTTGATCTGGGCCATCCGAAACGAGCGCGAGGAGGATGCACTCTTGCTGGTGGAGCAGGGAGCGGATGTGGATCAACAGGATGAACGCGGTATGACTGCCCTCGCGTGGGCGGCAAGCTATGGTTTGGTGAATGTTGTAAAAGCCCTACTAGACGCGGGTGCTGAATCCGATCCCGTGGATGAGGATGGTTGGACTCCGCTCATGCTGGCGGCCGAGAAAGACCACTCCGAGGTAGTGCGCATCCTGTTGGGCAAGAACGTCAACGTCAACAGGAAGAATGAGGAAGACATGACGGCGCTTCTCTGTGCATCGGGCGCATCGGTCGTGACCCTGCTCTTAGATGCAGGAGCCGATCCAAATGACGCGGATCTGAACGGACGGACGCCAATCAGCTATGCTGCCGAGAGAGGCGATGAATCGTCGGTGTTGCTGTTGCTGGAGAGGGGTGCGATGATCGAGGAAGGCCAGGAGTCGTCGCCGCTGATGGAAGCCATCAGCCAGCACAACATGGCATTGGTCAAGCTGCTCCTTGAAAAGGGGGCGGACCCGTACTCGGATGAGTATAGCTGCTGCGAGTATCCTCCGCTTCGACATGCGGCAGATCATGGCCAAGTGGAAATCGTGCGGTTGCTCCTGGAGAAAGATGCAGTCTCTGCCAGAATCAAAGAGGATCATATACTCCGAGCCATTGACTCAGCCTGTGAGGCAGGCCATGACTATATGGTCGAATTGCTGATGGGTCAGTACCCCTTTGGGTGCTCTGACGACGAGGGTTCAATTCGAGAACTCCAGCGTGTCGCGAACGAGGTCGCGGAACGATACGGGTATGACCTACTGACCGATCTGGTAACTGCGAGGGTGAATGAACTGCAATTGGGAAGACCGGGTGAAACATAAGCGAGTACGTGAGTCTTGCACGAGTCCGAGCATTGGAATTCCCGGACCATCACTTTTTTTGCAAGGGACGCGAGTGAATTAACAAGCATGGAGCTATCTCTCAATCTGACACAACCACCACGGAAGCTAGAAGTTGTAGACCTACACCTGACAGCCCGTGACAATGGCTAGGATACCAAAGTGTGTGAAGTCAACTATTGACCATAGATATATGCTGACTTACATATCACAATCTAATGTCTTCCCCGGAGTACTGAGCCAACCACGTTAAAATGCTGCCAGTTGGCGGATTGGTATAGCCTTGCTTCTGTTGAGTCGACTACAGTATAGTAGTAAAGAAAAGTGAACTCCTGATTTGCTTTTTCGTCAGGATACTAGTCTGCGTCAGGGTGTATATTAGACTATGTGCTCCTTCCAGAAGGCACATCACCCAAGCAGCCTGAGGCCTCCCTCGCACAACACAGTCAGGTTCCAGGTGTTGGAGATCCTTATTTCTCTTTGAGTGCGGGTGGATCCCGTCGGCTCGGGCATAAATCGGAACCAAGAATCCAGCTCCTCGGCATGCCGATCTTATCCCAATTGAGCTGCTCCGGTCGCTGGTCTCATGCAACAAAATCAGTTCACTATGTCCATTATTTCACCTTGAAGAATGTCTATATATTCAGACTGCAGGGCAACAGCGTCAGCTATCCAAAGACCTCCGATCAACACTCCCTCAAACAGCCCATCCCACGGCTCAGCATGTAAGAGACCCGACACGAAATGTCCCAACCTGTTGCGGCATGAAACCACCGCCCCACCGGGAGAGAACTCTTCCCCGGACAATCCCCCGATCCATGGCTGCCTGCCACAATAGACTCTGGTCTGACCACGGACTTATGAACCGTGGAACGGCACCCTACGAGAGGCTGGAGAACCCTCCTCTTTGTTCTGCTCCCGGGGGATGCCGGGATCGCTGTGCTGTGACATCATGAGCACCTTCACAAAAAAAAAAAAAAAAAAATCTTTTGGGGTGAGACTAGCGGCGGCTTGGGGTTTTGATTAGCTTTTTTACCCTCGGATCCTTGTGTCGCATAGTGCAGATTTGGATTGTATAGGATTGTGCCAGATTAATTTTACGAAGGATTGAAGGATCACAAGACACGGAACGGTAGAAGAGAAGTAAGATTCTAAAGGGGTATCATTGACATTAAAATTGGATGCTAGGGAAGGGTGATGTTCATAAAGTGAAGGAGTGGATGTGGACACTCTCGGGGGGTGAGCAGTGTCCACCAACTGGTGGTGGTGGTTCTGGGCGGAAATGACGGGCTGAGCACAGGCACATCATCTGATACGGTCCAGACCCCAGATACCAGCACAGGAAATTGCTGTTTCGCATGATCGCGCGCGCGTCATGGAGAGTGAGGGTGAGGGTGGGCGGCGCTCATCGCGGCCACCCGTGGTTCGACACCGTCTCCGACGAGGACAGCTGCGGATGGTCATCCACGTCCTGCTCGATGACGGTGTGCACCGCAATGCCCTGCAATTCCACGTCCGAGCTATTGCGACTGGCGCTGGCGGCCACGTTCGCCCCCTTGGAGAGTTGCGACCCGTGCAGCTCGTTGATCTGCAGGAACCCGTCGTGGTGGGTGTTGCTCGTCGGGTAGCCGTACAGCTTCGTGCCGGAGGAAGGGTGCGACCGGCCCTTCGACACCCCGGACTTGACCTTGCCCAGGAAGCCCTGCACCAGGGGCTTCAGCAGCGGCAGGCAGCCGCAGATGATCGCGATGTCGAGTTCCAGGCAGGTCCAGAGGGATTCTTTGGCACTCGATGCTGTGCGGAATTAGAACTTTTCTTTGGAACATAAAGCCAGGCATATAGGGTGGGGGTTTGGCTCACAGGCAAGATCGGTGGTGATGAACTTGCGGAATTCAATCAGTCGCATCAAGCTGAAGATACAGACCCTAAGCACGATTAGTTGGAGGTTCCCTCGCCCAGTGAAAGTGAACTCACAATCCACCCAAGGAAAAGACCATGGTCAAGGCGATCTTCTGTCGCGTGGTGATTTGAAGGCCCCAGACCACCGGCGCAGGAAGGAACAGGATGATCACATCCTCGACGAGGGCGATCGAGCCCATGGCCTGGAAGAACGCCCGCTGGCCCGCCATGCAGTGACCGTTCAACGTTTTGTCGTAGTAGTACTGGACCGGAATGCACTGGAAGATATTCACCAGCAAGGCCGTCACGGCCCAGCAGGCGATGAAGATAATCAACCCGTTGGAGACGATGGTGTAGGTGCGCAGAGTGCCGAGCAAGCGTCGCAGAAACACGACGATGCTGATCTTGATGAACGCGGCGGACGGCGCCCAGAATTTCTGAATCATCCATGATCCCTGTGGGTGCGTCGGTTAGAAAAGGAGTCAACAAGGATTGTGGCATGCTGGCTCATGAACATACAAATTGAATCCGATGACGCTCCTTGGGAGGGAGGGACGCAACAGGGATTCCAACCCCATTGAAGGCAGCTGCAAAATCCACCGTATCAGCATTTCATTCCAAGACTCCCTCAGAACACACAGGAAAAACTCACTATCCACCACGAAGGCAGTTGCGCAGTAAGACAGAATCAATCCGACGCCCATCAGCCAGTCCTCCAACTTCAACCCAGCGGTAGTATACCGCCGCGAGTACAGGCGCAGGGCATAGGTGATAGTCGCGAAGGCAGCTCCCACGATGGGGACGATGGTCAACGCATTTTTCCAGTATCTGTTCTCTTCCCAAGTCATTCTGCGTTGCCAAACTATGCGAGTCAGCCCTTCGAGATGATGGACGACACCAGGGCACAGCGCAGTTCCATGTAAGGAAATTCGTGGGAGATTTTTGGCGAAGGGGAAGTTTAAAGTGAATCGGGCTGTTCCCCTTTGAGGATCGCTCGGTGGCCTTAATTAATATTCTTAGATTATTAGAATTGTGCTGGCGTCGCCACCAAACCTTAACAGACAGGTTTGGGTCTTTGACTGTTTGGTTTCTGGCACAAAAAGGCGAATCTCCGACCGGAGGATGAGAGGGAGGGAGGGAAGGGGAGTGGAAAATGCACGCTGATTTGTCATGGATTTCCTTTGGGCCACGCACCGCTCGCAAGGGAGGGTCCGAATGGGCTCTCTAATCTTCAACTATTGGATTCCTTTCCATGGCTGTCGCTGCATTAAGCTCGTGGGAGTTCCTCCAGGGCGGAGGTTAGTATTTTCTGTCTTCTACGAGCCCTGAACCGTGTTTTGAGGTGGTTGATCAAGCCGTGCTGCCCTGGAGCTCTGGGTTTCCCCAGTCTCGTTTAGTTTTACAGTGCTGATCCGCACGATTCTTCCATCCCCAGGAACGTGATTCTTATAGAGTCTGGGGATGCTTAAGATCGTCATGCAGCATCGCAGTCTAGAAGGGGTGGAATGATCGCGTGGCAGTCGTGGCAGTCGTGGCTAGACAGGGATGCGGTGCCTTTCAGGGGGGAAAGAAAGCGAGCTTTCCATGCAGGAACCATCGCACCAGGGCGACAAGTGGGAAGCTGTGTGCATGGGATGATCTATCTGAGACACCGGTTGGCTGGCAGGATTTCCACTTGACTGCAAAGGCATGCAAGTCCGAGGCTATAGAGGCAGTCTAGTATAGTGGCTATATCAGTCGATTGCGGAGACTGGCCTTTTCGGAGGACGGCCGAGCCCTAAAGACAGTTAAGCGTGGTGGCGCCCAACGAAGCCCACGCCACGAATCATCGTTCGAAACCTTAAACAAACCCGCTGGAGAAGACAGGCAAGACTAGAAGTCGGTGGACTTCACTGTGGGTCATCGTCCTGAGGTGGTGGGTCCAGTCTAGCATCTCCTGGTGCCTCCCTGTTTCTCTCTGCTCACGGCCTCTGGCTCCCTCAGCAGCCTCGAACCCAGTCGGATGTCGGATTCTATTACAACAATCCTCATCCATACCAGTCTCCAGTATTCCTCCACTTCCTGAGTCGTGCAATTCAATAGCCTGCGCCATCCTACGCGATCGGGAGAAACACTGACCAGCCAGGCCTCGTGCGGAACGTGCCGTTACCCGACTTTCGTTTTTTTTCTTGCCTTGCATTGCCGTGCAGTTTGGTCCCTTTCTGAGAAATAAATTGACGCGGGATCGTCGGGGGGATTGCCCAATTTTTTTCTCCCTCAACCCAAGCCATTCCCCATCTTCATTCTCGATTCGATTGTCTCATTCTCGCGTGGCAGTCAACAAAAAAAAGATGGCGTCTTCGGGGTACAAGATGTCGTATGCCGCATTGGCCGTCCAATTTTTGGGGCTGGCCTCTGCGAGCTGCAGCAATTGCAGCCTGAGTGCGTTGAACACGACTGTCGGCGGTCGTGTCCAGCCTCTCACGCCCTTCTCCCTGCCCTGCTTCTCCAGCTACAATGGCCAGCCCGTCACCCCCAACGATGCCGCCTGCGCCACCATCCAGGCCAACTACAGCGACCCCTACCTCCGCACCAACACCCCCAATGGGTACATGAACTACCAGGATGAGATGTGCTCGTCCAACCCCCAGGATCAGTGCGTGCTGGACAGCAGCGACCCCACCGACCCGCTGGCCTTCAATGGCACCGACTGCCGCCAGGGCAACATGCCCTCCTACTACCTCGAGGTCCACGATGCCACCGACGTGAGCGCCGCCCTCGAGTACTCGCGCTGCTCCGGCGTGCGCGTCGCCATCAAGAACAGCGGCCACGACTACCTGGGCCGGAGCAGTGGCAAGGGCACTCTGCAGCTGTGGACCCGTAACCTGCAGGACATGAGCTATCAGGCGACCTTCGTTCCCAAGGGCTGCCCCGCCAACACTACCTACAACGCCATCACGGCCGGTGCCGGTGTCAACTTCGACGAGGCCTACGCCTTCGCCCATGACCACAACGTCACCATTCTGGGTGGGTACTCCCCCACGGTCGGTCTGTCTGGCGGCTGGGTGCAGATGGGCGGCCACTCCGTGCTCTCCCCCGTCTACGGTCTGGGTGTCGACCGCGTCGTGCAGTACAGGGTCGTGACCCCCGACGGCAACCTGCGCATTGCCAACGAGTGCCAGAACCAGGACCTCTTCTGGGCCCTCCGTGGCGGCGGTGGTGGTACCTTTGGTGTGGTGCTCGAGAGCACCCACCGCGTGGAGCCGCGCTTCGGGTTCACGGCGGCCGTCGTCAAGTTCACCAGCAACTCGACCAACGTGCTCCCCTGGATGGACATCATCGTCAACAACACCCTGCGCTGGGCCGAGGAAGGTTGGGGCGGCCACATCACCGGCAGCACCCTGATCAACGTCTCTCCCTTGATGACCGTGGCGCAGGCCCAGCGATCGCTCGCCTCGGTGATCGCCTACGCCAAGGCCCAGGGCGGTTCGGCCGTGGTCGAGCACTTCGCCTCGTGGTACGACTTCTACACCAAGTACGTGACCTCGGAGGCCGTCAGCGTGGGCGTGACGCACTTCGCGGGCAGCCGTCTCGTGCCGCGCGCGGTGTTCGAGACGGCCGAGGGCCGCGAGAACCTGATGGACTTCTTCAAGCTGATCCAGCAGAACGGGCAGACCCCCTACATCCCCGTGGTGGGCCCGGTGCTGTACAACTACACGGAGGGGTCGACGAGCGCGACGCCGGCCTGGCGCCAGGCCGTGTGGGAGCTGGGCTCCGGCAGCGCGTGGGCGTGGAACAGCACGCTCGCGACGCGCGAGGCCAAGATCGCCACCCTGCAGAACATGACGGCCACGCTGGAGCGCATCACGCCCGGCAGCGGCGCCTACAGCAACGAGGCCAACCCGTTCACCGAGGACTGGCGCGAGGCCTGGTGGGGCACGGAGAACTACGACAAGCTGCTGGCCATCAAGCACAAGTACGATCCCTCGGGGTTGTTGAGCTGCTGGAAGTGCATTGGCTGGCAGGAGAGCCAGGCCAACAGCACCTGCTTTGCTGCATTTCAGTGAGCCATCTCCAGAAGATCGGATAGATTGCTCGATGCTGTTTTCGGTCGCCAGCATTTTTCTCCCTGCGGAGTGCGGGCGCAGGTCACTCGTTCGCAGCGCGGATAGAATTTGCGTAATATTAGATAGACTTAATGTTTGTTAATGAGTTCAGGACATGTCGATAGGTTGGTTAATGAGATAGTCTTAACCCTTTACTAAAGCCTACTCTTTCCTGCTCTGTACGAATGAATATTGCATAAAGCACTTGTGCGTGGCGGTAGTGCTCAGTAGAGTGGCGCTATTTGCCAGTCGACTAACTAGCACGGAATCGGTTAGTGAGTGGGCAGTGGAGTTGTTTGTCATTTTTGCAGCCGCTGTCATAAAAAGCGTAAGGATCGGCGTGGCTCACTGTTTCCATGGAATTGGACGATGCGTGCTGGATCGGGCCTAGCGTATCTGAGACGTCCTGAAAGGGTCCGATCCGGCTCCGGTCGGCTTTGCACTTCCCGACCCTGAGTCCGGCTCTCTTTTAGGGAATTTCTTCGAGGCTCCAGGCTCTAGGCTGAGACATTGTTCTGTGCAACTGTGCTACACATAATTCTTTACTTCCTATTGACGACTTGGCACAATAACATGTAGATGGAATCCAGTGTTGTTTGACTGTACTACAGAATTGGCCTCAGGAGATAAGGCAATAATTTTGAGAAATCACTTTCAGATGTCCTCTCCTCGTGAATGTGCTGGACTGCGGGTGGAAATATATCGACACCCTCCCACGACCGGATCATCTACACCGGATACGGACAGCCATTGACCGTTTTGTGCATCTTAAACTCGAATAACGCTACTTGCATACTTAACCTAACATCTGATTTGAGGCCGACTAGAGAGTGGTTGGAAAAATCCTGCCTGAATTGATATGGTATGATCGATATCATCTGGGTCAGGGTGCATTCTACTCATATGATGCTCACCATCCAAGGCAGTGATGCTCGACGCTCTGATGCAGAACGTCATAGCATATGCGACACTGAAGACTAGCGGCTGATGATGCATATGTGAATATCCCCGCGCCTACTTCAATGTGGTTAGTTGACTCCTCAGAATTAGCCGACTATCTTGGACTGCCTACAAGCAGGCTCGGCATGGCAGCGGGAGTGGTGGAATTACCCTTTGCCAAGCCCCGGCACTGCCGTGAATAAACCCCCCCGCATTCAGCATCCGATCAACATTATACTACGAAGGGCATCTCTCCGGTGGGAGACATCGACGATGGACATCATGGCAACTGAATCCCCGTGGGGTGAATCTTGGCGACCACGATGTTGTCTATATAAACAGCTGCAATAGTCGTGAACAAAAAAGTCGTAGCGGCAGACTCCAACCGACCATAATGCAGCTTCAATCGATAATCACCCGCCTGTTGACGGCCCTGCTCGGGTTGTGGGCCCTCCTGCCTACAGCTGGGGCCTATACAAACCCGATCCGTAACCCCGGGGGCTCCGACCCCTTTTTGGTGTACACCGGTGGATACTACTATCTAATGACCACCACCTGGACGGACCTCGAGATCAGCCGGGCCACCACCATCGACGGCCTCAAGTCCGCCGAAAAGAAGGTCGTCTACTCCACCTCCACCGCCGGCCGCTGCTGCAACGTCTGGGCTCCGGAGGTCCACTACCTGGGTGGCAAGTGGTACATCTACTACACCGCAGGGGAGACGACCGACCTGGACGGCCAGCGTCTCCACGTCCTCACCGGTAGGCAGCCCACCGCTCCTCCCCTAAAACCCCCCACTAACAGTAACCGCAGGTGGTTCCACCCCCTGGGACGAGTACACATACACCGGCCAGCTGACGACCGAATGGTCCATCGACGCGACCGTCCTCCGCACCAACGCCTACGGCAACTACCTCGTCTTCTCCTGCTTCCACGGCGTGACCTACCAATCCCTCTGCATCCAGAAACTGGGCGACGACTATGTCAGCCTCACCGGCAGCATCAGCGTCATTTCCGAGCCGACCGAGAGCTTCGAGACCCACGGCACCCCCGTTAACGAGGGGCCCGCCGCCCTCTATATCTCCGGAACCACCTACCTGGCCTACTCGGCCTCGTACTGCTGGACCCCGTACTACTGCGTCGCCCTGTTGACCTGGGACGGCACGACCGATCCCACCTCCCGCAGCGCCTGGACCAAGGGCGATAGCTGTGCGCTGTCCTCGGCCAACGGCAACTACGGTACCGGCCACAACAGCTTCTTCCAGAGCCCCGATGCTACAGAGACGTGGATTGCGTACCACGCGTCGAACAGCAGTGCCGGGGCGTGCGATGATACGCGGTATACGATGGTGCAGCCGTTGGGGGTGAGCGGGGGGAAGCCCGTGTTTGAGACGCCGGCGGCGTTTAGCACCGTGTTTAGTGAGCCGAGTGAGTAGGTGTGGTGGAAACTAGGTTTCGAGTTGGTATGTATATAGTTTGCTGTGGCTTGTTCGGGGGCTTGGATTAGCTGGCGGTATATGAAATGCAATTATGTCTGTTGATAGCTTTCATGTGCGTAGATATATGGGAGAGGTGACTCCAGTCAGTGGACAGACAAGTAATACTTCCTCTGGTCGAGGTCGACAATGTTCAGGCCTCCTCTAGACCACGTCACCAGCAGTGAGGCTAACCCTCATTCTTCCCACTTGACCTAACCTAACAGCTGTATGCCAGCATGAGTCTGCACCTTAGACATTAAACATCTTTACCTCCTCCGCAACCCCTCATCCACCGTCCCTTCGTTCTCCCCCTCTCCCTCCCCCTTCTTGACTAACACCCCAGCAATATACGGCATAACCCCCTCCCCAAAATACCTCCGCAGCTCGACCCTGCCCCACCCGCCATCCTCCGCAGCCGCGCCCCTCAACGCCCCCTCCGTATCCCTGGTCAAACAACAATCCCCAACAAACCACCGCCACCCCAACAACTCATACACTCCCTGCACGACCCTAGCCACGACGGACCCTGCCCTCTCATCTTTCCCCTCACCTTTCCTCCCCCCGAACCCCCGAAACCCCGAATTAACCACATGCTCGACCACAATGACCCGCCCACCCGGCTTGAGCAACGAATACAGCCCGCGCACCGTCCCCCCCAAGTCCGGCACCGAGCACAGCACCCGCACGCAGAGGATGGTATCGACCCGTCCCGCCCCACTTCCATCCACCAAACCCCGCTCCCGCAACACGGGACCCAACTGCTCCGGCGCAGCACTACACCCGAGAACCGTGTACTTCTCCCCGACGCCCTCCGCCTCCGCGCGGGCGCGCAGGGTCGCGTGCAGGTGATGGCAGGGTTCGACGCCGTAGAGGGCGGTGATGGCCGGCGAGCGCAGGTGGGGCATCTGCGTGCCGGTGCCGGGGCCGAGGTCGAGGGTGATGCCGCGCGCGGTGGCGAGCAGGGGCGGGATGAGGTCGGCGGAGCCTTGGATTTCTGCTGGCGTGTCGTCGTGGTGTTCCTGGTTTGAGGGTTGCGAATGTTGTTGCTGGTTTGGCTCTGGTTGTGTGGTGGGTTGGGTGGGTTGGGGTGGTGCTGTTGATGGCTTAGTATGCATACATGACGAGATTAAGGAATGAGGGCAAGGTACCGCTGAACGCTACCCAGAACCGGCCGAAGGCTTCGTCGCGCAGACGCTGGGTCTCGAGGAGAGGGGCTAGGATGCGGCCTTCGAGGATGGCCTCCAGGCATACGATTATGTAGCCTGGGGTGGTTAGTGAGGTTGAAATAAGAAGGGGAAGACGCAGACGTACTCTTCATGGCCATGGACAGGATTTGGCCGGGTTCGAGGAGGGATGCGAGCCATTGTCGGGTTGTTGGGGGGGTCATTTCTGTGGCGGTGTAGTGGAGAGGGGTGAGGTGACAGGGTGTAAATTGGAAGGGAGAGTGAGGGATGAAGATCAGTGTATAATCAGCTGAGGTGAACAAAGTGCCAGTTGAACTGGTAACCAACGCGGGGAAGCACTCGGGAAATCCAGAGATGAACCCATCTGAACGGCGACCCGATAAGAAAAAACACATCGAGAGATCCGGAGGAAGGAGAGGAATTGACCAATCGGAGTGGGTGGGCTGGGCTCGGCCTTTGGTCTTTTTAGGTCTTGGCATTGCGATCAATCGCCGAGTCAGGATCCTCTCAAAACCTTCAGTTCCAACAAGATGCGAAGGAATACTCACTAAATATAGACTGCATTTGTGCTTGGCCAGTACTTATTACGCTATCTGATGTTCTATGTCTGAAGTCTAGTTCGAATTATGTCTAGGCCTCAAGGTGAATCGGCCGCCTGCATGCGATCGGTGTCTGGTCGGTCTTTGGCGGTTGTTATCGCCCCGCCTTATCGCGCCTTACCAGAACCGAGTGGGGGTTGGCTGCTATTTAATGCATCGTCCTCTTTTACAGACTTCACAACAAACCAATAACTTATCAGTCTCTGAATCTCTCCAATTTCCGAAATGACGCGCGGACCTATCCCCGCCAGCGCCGACTATTTCGACCTGGGCACTCATTCACGCGCTGTCACCACCAGCAGCGAAGATGCGCGCGTCTGGTTCAACCGCGGCCTCGTGTGGGTCTACTCCTTCCACCACGGTGAAGCTGTCCACTGCTTTGAACAAGCCATCCAGCATGATCCGTCCTTTGCTATGGGCTACTGGGGTCTCGCCTATGCCGTCGGACCCAACTACAACAAAGCATGGGAACGCTTTGACCGCAAAGACCTGCACACCTGCGTCCAGCGCGGCCACGAAGCATCCCAAAAGGCCCTGGAGCTATCCAGCAACGCCACCCCCCTCGAGCAAGGCCTTTGCAGGGCGCTCGTCGAGCGGTTCCCTCGCGACACTCCCTTGAGCCCGGAAGACTACAGCACCGTCAACTGCGCCTACGCCGACGCAATGAAGCCAGTGTACGAGCAATTCGGCTGCGACCTGGACATCGCCACCCTCTACGCCGACGCCCTCATGAATGTCACCCCCTGGGCCCTTTGGGACCTCTTCACCGGCAAGGCCAACCCCAAAGCCCGAACTACGGAAGTTCAGGCCGTGCTCGAAACCGCCCTCACGCAAACAGGGGCTTACCGCCACCCCGGCCTGTTGCACCTGTACATCCACTTCATCGAGATGTCTCCGACCCCCGAGAAAGGCATCTACGCTGCGGACCACCTGCGCGACCTCGTTCCCGACGCCGGACACATGCATCACATGCCCACGCACCTGGACATTTTGATCGGAGACTGGCGCGCCTCAATCCGGTCCAACTACCGGTCCACCCTGGCGGACGACCGCTACGCCGCCAAAGCCGGCCACAACAACTTCTACACCTTCTACCGACTGCACGACTACCACTCCCTGGTCTACGCCGCCATGTTCGCGGGCCAGAAGCGCACCGCCCTGGACGCCGTCACCCGGATGGAAGCCAGCATCCCGGAGACTCTACTCCGCACGCAATCCCCACCAATGGCCGACTGGATTGAGCACTTTGTCGCCATCCGGCTGCACGTCATGGTCCGGTTCGGCATGTGGGAGGAACTCAAGCAGATACCACTCCCCGAAGACCAAGCCTTGTACGCCATCACCGCCGCCACCACACACTATGCCCGCGCGCTCGCCCACGCCGCCACCAACGATATCCCCTCCGCCCGGAGCGAACAGGCCCTCTTCCTCGCCGCCCGCGAAAGGGTACCCGCGACCCGCCGGGCGTACAACAGCCAAGCCCTGGATATGCTGGCCGTCGGCATCCCCATGCTGACAGGGGAGATCGAGTACCGCGCCGGCCACTACGGGGTGGCCTTCGCGGCGCTGCAGGAGGCGATCGAGCTCGAGGACCGGCTGCCCTACAGCGAGCCGTGGGCGTGGATGCAGCCCGTGCGGCACGCGTACGCCGCGCTGAAGCTGGAGCAGGGCGAGGTCGAGGAGGCGGCCCGCACGTACCGCGCCGATCTGGGGCTCGATGAGTCGCTGATCCGCCCGCGCCGGCACCCCAACAATGTCTGGGCGTTGCATGGGTATCATGAGTGCTTGGCCAGGTTGGGCAAGCAGGAGGAGGCGAAGGCGATCGAGCCGGCGAAAAATGTTGCGCTGGCTGGAGCGGATATTCCGATCCGGGCTTCATGTTTCTGTCGGTTGGAGGTTTTGCAGGATGCGAAATGCTGTGGGGCGGAGAGTTGCTGAGTGCAATCGTGGAGATGATAGTGGCGTGGAGGATTAGCTGTTTGAAGATGTGTGAATATATATTATTTTGTATACATTGTAATGAAAATGAAGGCTGACAGTGTGTCCAACTGTGCATGGTGCAGATTATCGAAGGGGTTTGACACCTGCGGCAAGTCATGCATGGGTGCTACCTGATCCTCCCACGGTCGGAGACAACAGTCGATGAGGCTTCGATGACAAGAGACTATTGAAGAGGATTACTGCCACGATAGACAAAAACAGACAATGGAAAGAAATCCGTGGTCGAGCGGGGTAACTGTGGACTTATAAACCATGCCGAGGGATCCGAGTAGCACGACAGGATCTTATCAGATGGGATTCTCATCTGATATCCTCATCTGATAATCTTGCCTTTGATTTTTCGGTTCTCCCGCCAGTGACCGCCCAATTGCACGCGACTAATGCCGGGATCCACCTCGGAGAGACTGAGTCACGCGTATGATTGGTTGCCTCACCCGCACATTGCAAGCTCCAGGCAGTCTCTGCTTTCTCTTCCGCAATACAAGCGGTCAGCATTCACTCCAAGCCTCCCCTACCTATATCTCATGACGCCCCCCTCTTGCGCAGTCCTATCGATTTCTGCTGTTCTCATGTAGTCACATCAAGCGCTGGCCGCTGCAACTTCCCTTTCTCGCGTCTTCTGCAATCTTCACGGTAAAATCTCTGGTTCCGTGGAACCGTCTGCGCGCTTCACAACAGACAGCAGCAAACAGCCTCCCACCATGCTCGGGTTCTTGCGGAGCAAGTACTGCGAAGCCCGGCAGATTCTGGAACAAATCCGCCACACGCATCCTGCTGACGTCCCCGCGCCACGAGATGATGGCTACGAGCCTATCCCCGATGGCCCGGATCTGTCCTCCCCGGAGCATACCTCTCATGGGGTTGCGGAGATCGAGGCCCTGGCTTCGGTCTGGTCCACCCGAACCCTGTATACGGGTTACGCTCTGTAAGTTAAGTCCCCCGCAGTCTCGTCGAGTCCCCTCTAACTCCGCAGGGTCTTCATCATCTTCTTCGTCAACTCCCTGCAGCAGCAGACGACCAGCAGTCTGAGTCCCTATGTCTATTCCGAGTTCACCGACCATTCGCTCATCGCCATGACCAATGTCTTGACGAGCATCATTGGCGGGGTGTCGAAACTGCCGATCGCCAAATTGATCGACATTCTGGGCCGCCCCGAGGGTTTTGCTGCTATGGTCGCATTGTGCACCCTGGGTAAGTTGCTCGATCACAAGAAACAGGCTGCATACTGACTACGGCTAGGCCTGGTTCTGATGGCTGCCTGTCGGAATGTCGAAACCTATGTCGCCGCACAGGTAGGCTCTTCCCCGCTGCACCCCTCCGTAAAAGACCAGCCCACCCTGACTCAAGTCCAGATCATCTACTGGGTCGGCTACAACGGCATGGACTACGTCCTGCACGTCTTCATGTCCGACACCACCGAGCTCGTCAACCGGGCCTTCGTCTACGGCATCGCCTCGTTTCCCTACGTGATCACCACCTTCATCGGGCCAGCAGCCGCGCAGTTCCTCTACGAACGCGACGCCCTGTACACCGGATTCGGCATCTTCGCCGTTCTCACCCCCCTCGTGACCGCCCCTCTCCTCCTCCTCCTCTGGAGTACGCGCAAGAAGGCCCGATCGGCGGGTGTCATCAAGCCGAAGCCGAAAGACCGGACACGGATGGAGACGATCATTCATTATGCCGTGGAGTTTGACCGTATGTGATGCCTGTTTGGGACGATCCACAGCACCGTACTAACGAACGCAGCGATCGGAATGCTCCTCATCACCGCCGGCTTCGTCCTGATCTTGCTGCCGTTGACCCTGGCCACCTCGGGGACCAACATGTGGAGCACCTCGCTGCTCGACCGGTGGATGGCGCCGGACATCATCGCGATGATCGTGCTGGGTGCCCTCAGCGTGATCGGGTTTCTGTTCTGGGAGCGATCGGGGGCCCCGGTGTGCTTCGTCCCGTACAGCCGGCTGCGGGACCCGACGCTCCTCGGCGCGTTTCTTTTGGCCTGCGCGATGTTCATGAGCTTCTAGTACGCCTTGCCCTTCCGGTCCCAGTTTCCCCTACACCACTTCAATCCACTAACAACCCGTACAGCTGCTGGGACCTCTACTTCTCCTCCTACCTGCAGGTCGTCTTCAACACCAGCATCCGCGACACAGGGTACATCTACAACATCTACAGCATTGGCAGCTGCATCATCTCGATTCCGGTGGGGATGTACGTGCCCCTCGCATTTCAGTTCCCCCCCCCCCCTATGACATGTGTACTAATCAAACCAGCCTAATCCGCAAGATCAACCGCTTCAAAACGCCCGCCCTAGCCGCCCTCCCCCTCTTCATCCTCGGCACCGCCCTGATGATCCCCTTCCGCTCGCCCACGAGCCACATCACGGCCGTGATCGCCTGCGAGATCCTCAAGGCCGTGGCGGGCGGCACGCTGGTCATCTGCCAGGAGATCGCGGGGCTGGCGACGGGCAACCACGAGACGATCGCCGTGTCCTTCGCGCTGGTCGGGCTGGGGTCGAAGATCGGGTCCGCAGTGGGCGCGGCCATCTCCGGCGCGATCTGGACGAGTACCGTCCCCGCGTACATCGAGGAGTATCTCCCACCCGAGAAGAAGTATCTGGCGGCCGAGTTGTACGGGTCCATTGCGCGGGTGTTGGAGTTTGCGCCGGGGACGGAGGAGCGCGAGGCGACGGTCAGAGCGTACGGGGTGGCGCAGAAGCGGATGTTGATTGTTGGGCTGGCGGTGTTGCCGGCGGCGGTTTTGGGGGTGACGATGTGGAGGGATATTCGGTTGAGGGGGGTCAGGCAGGTGCGGGGGACGGTGTTGTAGATTTTGTTGCATTTGTGGAGGTATAGGGGTGTTAGGGTCTGGGGTTTAGATTGTGTATAGACTAGACTACGTACTACCTGGTAGATTACGGCTACGGTTACGACATATCAGATGAGCGATGCACACAGATGATGAAGGAAGAACAATAACTCTTCAGCAGATGTATAGATATATATTTAAACTGCCCTCGTAGCATCAAAGAAACACCACCGCCACCACCTCACTCATCACGCACCCCGCCACTCCGCACAAACGGTTCCGTCAAGACCCCATGGCTCACCAACCGCTCCCGATCCAGAAACACATACCCCCACCTCCTGGCCTCAGCGGTGCGCCTCCGCCCCACCAAGACAGTCCACTCCGCCTTCCCCAGCGCCCATCGCCACGCCGCCTGCGCCCCGCAGCCATCATCGCGAAACCGACCCCCCGTCCACAGCACCGCAGTCCGATGCCCGCCGACCGTCCGCAGGAAATTCCCCAGATTCTGACTCGTAACCACCCAAAGACACCCGCGATCCGCCGCCTCCAGCATTCTGGCCCTGCACACGGGATCCCGTTCCGCGCACGCGCGGTACAGCAAGGCCATGCCCTGGAACTGGCCATCGTCGGGGGGAAGCGGGCGCATCCCGTCCTCGAGCCGATGCAGCCGCGCGCGGTCCAGCCCGCGGTCGAGGAGCGCGTCGAACACGCCCCGGAGATACGTGGCCACGCAGAACAGCTGCTCCACTTCCCAGGCGGCCAGCTGGGTGATCTGGTGGCGCCAGGAGGCGTCCAGGCAGACGTTGTATCTCTCCTTCACGAACCCCCGCGCGGCACCGCGGGTCGGGATCCGTCGGCGCGTGAGGGCCATCTCCCGGGTGCAGATTTCGTGGAGATAGAAGATGCGGAGGACGCGGAGGTATTCCGGGCGGGAGGGGGACGGGGTGAGGGTTAGGGAGGGGAAGCGTTGGGCGAAGGTGGACCAGGTCTGGGTCATGTAGTCTTCGACGAAGTGCATGATTTTGGTGTGGAAGTTGGTGATGGTAGTTAGGGCCGTGGGGTCGGAGGTGAGGAGGTGTTGGCGGATGTCGGTGGTTGGAGACGACGACCAGCCCTGCATCTGGGCCAGGTGGCATTCGCAAGTCGTGGGGTCCGTCTCGGGGCATTCGCGAGGGTACAGGAGTCCGTACAGCCGGGCGGCAAGTGGGAGGATCTCCTTCGGGATTTGAGTGCGTAGGGACTCGAGGAGGGTGGGATCGGGCGCGGGGATGCTTTGAGGAGGATGGTTAGGGCGATTGAAAGTGGTGGGGTTGGTCACGGCTACAGAGTGCAGAACCGCAGCTTTGGGGATGGTTTGCTGCACGCTGCAGAGCACGGTGGGCTGCAGTCTTAGGACATGGACACGAACAGGAGCATTCACCTGTCGGGGCTCACCGAGGCTGTGTCGCCGAGCTGGAACCCGGTGATACTGGACCGGGGCTCGCAAGGTCCATTGGACATGGACTGAGCCCGGTGCAGCCTCCTCGTCTTTGTAGTGCAGCTGAGGCAGAGCTGTAATGCCGTACTCTGAGAGGTCGAAGGACGGTCGAGTGCAAAGTAGTGGTGCACTCAAAGGCGCCGCAGCATGGCGAGCGGAGTCGTTGTGTCTTATAGGCGGCGGTTTGTTGGAGCCAGCCCTGGGTCTTTTGGACGCCCGACCAGGCTCCTCATCGTAGGTGAGTCCTCGCTTTCTGCTTGTGCAAGGCATAGAGCTGTTGGTTTGAGTTGTCATGTGGGTGTCGATCTCGTTCGCCATTTCGACTGTTGACGCGAAAGGTGTCTATGCGATTGGATGAAAGCTGCAGGCGATAAAAACACGCTTGAACGACAGGGTGAGGTAGGCAAACGAGTTTGTGAGACCGGGCGAGTGGCCGCACACAATATAACGTTTAGGTGGTAATATATAGTTCCAGAATACTTCTTTCAACCATAAAGGTGGCTTGGTCAAAAGACCAGACAATGCCGTTGTTGGATAGTGTCGGTAACCTCAAAAGGATGCCTGAGACAATGCCTTTATTGGTTGGCGGTGCTGTAGGCGTTTGTGATCTGTACCGTTGTACACATGTTTATTTCAAAGAATGCCAATGTGTATTCAGGATAATCATATCAGTAAGCGAACTTCTTTCATCGCTGCCTTGACCTCGGTGAACGCTTGTTGCTAGGTTTGGTTGATCCTGTACTTTTTTAGATGTTGACCACTTTCGTGCTACAAGCTCTAGTAAGCTCACTCGCTCTCCTGCTCTGAGTCCGGTCTTGCACAAGTATGTATATTGGTCACTGGACATGCAGATACAGGCTCCTCCCATATCACGTGATATCATGGCCCTATCTTAAGGTTGGAGAGATGGCTTGTCATTCAGCAGCTCTGCAGTTTATTGCTTCGCAGAGATACAACCCTATCGGTGTTATCTGAGCCAACGCTCTCATTCTGGCTGAAAGATTCCCGTCCCGAGATCTTCCTAGGGCTCTCAGATCGAGCCCTTGCAGTAGCACTGCATTCCGCAGGAATCACGAACGCGGACTTCCTGTTGAACGACCTCCAGGACACCAGTGGGCTTATCAGCGACCCCGGTGTGTCCCCACTGAACTTACGCTTTCCATTCCCTGACGAGGATCATTCCGAGAGTATCATGCCCGACTACTATCGCGCCCCTGAAGTCATCCTGAAATTGAACTGGGATTACAAAGTCGATATCTGGAGTGTTGCCATGGTGGTAAGCCATTCCACTAAACACCTCCTTTGTCTCCGATGAGTACTGACAGATCTTGAAAGGCATGGGATCTAGTCAGCCCGAACACCATCATTGAGGGTAAAGTCATCGATGGCATCTTTGACGACGGGGCTCATATCGCAGAACTTATTGCCTTGCTTGGGCCTCCACCGCTGGAATTCCTCAAGAAACTGGACATGAGCTGGGTGTTCTGGGATGAATCCGGGAACTGCAAAAACTTGGTTCCAATTCCCGACCGAACGTTCGAGAAGTTGGCCGTCAACATTCAAGGCGAGGATGTTGAAGGGCTTTTGGGGTGGTTGCGGCGAGCCTTGCAATGGGACCCTGCAGATCGTCCAACGGCGCTGGAGCTATTGATGGACCCGTGGCTAATGAAAGGGCTCAAGCTGCGAAAGAAGCTCGAGGATAAACCTCATGATGAATGGTGTCTTTATCTATCTCGTGTGCACACGAGCCGAATAAGTTGATAAATTTGTTAAAGCCCTTGTCTTCCAGATTATGAACCCACCATTCACATGGAAAAGCAAAAACAGATGTAACTAGCACCAAGCGACCGCCAGATAGAGTGCTTGATATGTTTTTGTTTCTATCTGGTTCATCTCCCGTGAAGAAGGCTACCCGCCTAAGCTGTTTGGTCGCCTGTGATTCCACAGCTTTTCCTATTCAGTTTTATTTCAGAAGGGTAGACTGCATTTTTTAGAGAAGAAGGTTGCTTTAATCCGACAGCCATCCAAACCGACCTCATCTGGCGGAAGTGAGGGATAAACCAGATCCGCCTATGAGCCCAGCGCCATGGGACTAAGATCTTGGCAGCAAATAGTCTCTATCGAGGCTAACTGGATCGGGCTAGCTCAGGCCGTCCGCGAACCATTGCCGTGCCTTGGCATTTTCTAGACTTCCAGGTTTCGTGCTCTGATTGCTGGAGAAGGATCATCTACATTCCAGCTAGCCTGCTTTGGAACAATTCACATTGAGCACAGCCTCGGCTCGATGCTGATGCTTGCTCGGGCGGTCCAATCGCTACAGTGCCCACCAGAAGCCACAATTTCTGCGCTCAACGCCTGATTTGCAGCGGAGGTGCAGCTAATATATTCCTGTATCATGCCACACTCCCTCTGATTTATATGAACGGAATTAACCAGAAGAAGGGATGAAGCCATCGTTCAACTCTGTGCACACAATGTCGCCAAATAGGCAGATGGCACTGATGACGCAGGCCCGTCAAGCGGCTACGTTTGACTCTGTGCTATTGACGCACATCATCTATGACGGGTAAGTTGGTATGCAGTCCTCAGACTATTTTCCATAAATGCGCCTCCTGAACCAATGCACTGTATGAATAGAGAGGAGAATGTTTCCTCCCGCCGTGCAGCCCTCACCCGCGTTGAATCAGCCCTAGAAATAACCAACACTATGAAGCTTCCTCACCTCCACACTGGCCTCGACCGGAGGGAGCAATACCTGGAGGGCCTGCGCCGCGGCCGGGCCATCGTCACCGACATGTTAGAGCACAATCATACCCATTTCGTCAACCTGACCGAGCGCAGCCAACTCACCAACGCTACACCCTTCGGCCTAAACTTCCTCATGTTCCGCCGCACAATCAATCTCCAGGGCACCGATGAACAGAAACGGTACTGGCTGCCGTTGATCGATCGCATGGAGATCAACGGTTGCTACGCGCAGACGGAGCTGGGACACGGCAGCCACGTCCGTGGCATGGAGACCACGGCGACCTTCGACTCAGCCACGGGAGAATTCATCCTCCATTCTCCGACGGTAACCGCGACGAAGTTCTGGCCCGGGGGCCTGGGACTCAGCTGCTCTCATGCAGTAGTTGCAGCCAGACTGGAGACCAGGGGAGTGGACCATGGCGTGCATTGGTTTGTCGTGCAGATCCGCGATCTTTCTGACTCCACACCCCTAAAGGGAGTGACGCTGGGGGATGTAGGCCAGAAGATGGCGTATAACGGTACGTGCAATGGCTATGCCCACTTCAATCACCTGCGCGTCCCAGGAAGTAGTCTGCTGGCGGCGCATGCACGGGTGCTACCAGACGGGGCATATGTGCGAAACGAGGCAGAGTCTCAGGATTCCATTGCGAAACAGAGTTATGCGACAATGCTGGAGGTGCGGCGGGTGGTGATCTATTGGGCGGCGTTCGGGCTGGCGCAGCCTCTGACCGTCGCGACGCGGTATGCAGTGGTGCGCGAGCAGGGCGCTCCCATGCCCTCCTCATCTACCTGCCCCGAAGTCTCCATTCTCGCCTACAAGTCGCAGCATCAACGGTTATTGACGCTCATCTCTCAGGCGTATGCTATCCTGTTCGCCTCGAAGGAGTTTGACGACCGGTTCGAAGAGTATCAGCAGGAGAAGAGAGAAGGGAAGCTCGGTCGCTTATCCTTTACCCATGCTGTGAGCGCCGGGCTGAAAGCCTGGGCTACACAGGCTGTTGCTGCGGGAGCGGAAGAGGCGCGCAAGATGTGTGGGGGACATGGATACCTCGTAATTTCGGGGCTACCGGATATGGTGGCAACGGCGTGTGCAGCGGCGACCTTCGAAGGGGAGAATTATGTCATGTGGCAGCAAACGTTGCGCTACATGTTCAAGCAGATTGACGATCTTCAAGCAGGAAGAATGCTGGACTCCGACATGATTGAGTCTCTGTCGGGATACCAGCAATGGCTGCAGGTTGAGGGAGAGAATTCCCCACCATCATACATTTTGCTTGACAGCAATCACATTTCAGAGCCAGCAACCCTGTTGAAGATCTTCCAACACCATTTCCACCGACTCCTATCCACAGCACACTCCTTTTACACACAGCAAACCCGCACGTCGTCCCCAGCTGAAGCATGGAACACATCTCTCACACGGCTTCTGCCCGCTGCACACGCGTACGTAGAGTACCTTGTGCTGGAGTTCATGCAGCGCCGTGTGGCTGCCATCGGGAGTGCGCAGCCGAGCTTACTCCCCGTTCTCTCACGCCTCACGGAGCTATTCGCTCTGACAACCATCACCAACCCAAGCCCATCATTCGCCTCTATCCCGTTCGCCGAAGACCGAGTTTTGACTGCCAACCACTTTCTGCAGATGCGTGCGCGCATCGACGAACTTCTGACGGCACTGCTGCCTGATATCACCGCTCTGACTGATGCCTGGGACTTCACAGATGCGAGTCTCTGTAGCGCGCTCGGATGCCGTGATGGGAATGTGTATGAAAGGTTGATGAGCTGGAGCCAACAGTTGCCGGTGAATCAACAGGGTCTGGCGAGAGAGGCATGGACGATTGAGGGCGGGATCGGGGAGTTCCTTCGAGGAGATATTAGACCGGTAGCCAAAGCTAGACTATGAGGACCATGTCAGATTATTCCATCAAGTCTCCAGGTTTGACATGTCCCATGTACAGTAAAGCCACATGTGGCCTCTATCACGATGATCTCTTGTTTTCATATCTTGTGTCAAGGCGTCCTGTGAAGAAGTGCCGCCGAGATAGCATCGGGACGACCCCTTCTCGAGGGTCTGCCCGGCTCTTGTGATGCATGCGATCGGCTGGCCTTTGGGAAAGATTGGAGTCGCGACAAAGAAGTCGTGACAGAATAACAAAACGCTGGAAGATTTCAAAGATCGGAATCTTCCTTGTTTAAGAATAGAATTCCTACACACATCGTAATCTATTGCAGTGGGTCTATGGATCCGCTGGCCCTAAGGCAGAAACGTTTTTCCTAAACGGGCGCAGACAAGCGCCGCAGGATGGAGCCTCTGAGCTCTCCGATAGATCATGACCTCTCCGAGGTTATCGCGACAGTCAAATAGAATGTGGTGATCAGAGTGACCTTGTGAAATATGCCCGTTAATCCCTCCTGTAGTACAGACTAAGAGTTGAGGTCGTTCGATGACAACTACTTAGCCTTGATGTGTGCCAATTTGCACTGCCTTGAAGACTGGTCATCGATCAGCATTACTGATAAAAGAGATTCACCATGCACCAAATGTCATTGCTCCTCAAAGAAGACACCTGGTCCGTAGGGAACTCATGGTCGCAGCGCACTGCTATCCGTGTGGCTTGTTTGACTCACCCCTGCATACTAGGTGGAGTCAGGGGGTTACAGTGATCTTGGGTACTCTTAAAGTCCTATTAGTATCTATCCTGCGGCCTCATGGATTGTTTGGCCTGCTGGTTCTCTTCACAGTTCAATATAGGTGTACTATATTCACTCTTAGCAATCTGTTGACCGACCGCACCACCATGACCGAGACTGCTTCATACCAGCCTGTCAACAACCTAAAGCCAGTAGCAACCGCTAGATCAGTTAGCAACACAAGCCGGGATGAAGAGGTATCATCACATCAATGGCTTTCTCTAGCACGACCAACTTGGAAAGTCATAGAAACACTATGTCATACAGCAGCCCGAGGGCAGGACTGGAACCGTCCCAAATCCAATATCTGGAAAGTCATGGCGTGTTGCTGGAGCTTTTTCGTGATGGGCGCGAATGATTCCGCTTCTGGTGTACGTCCAATGCAAGCTACATGGAACTCTGCTTCCCTTGATCCGGTATACTGATACGTACAACATTAGCCACTGCTCCCAGAAGTAAGTATGTGCTCATTGTCCCGCTGCTAGTGCTTACTCCTTCCAGCTCCTTTCATACTACGGACTCTCCTATATCGCCGTCTCAGTCATTTTCCTCTCTCCACTGATAGGATACGTTGTGGCAGCAGTTCTGGACACAAAGATATATCACTGCATGGGACGAAGGGGCGTGGCGATCATATCCCCCGCATGCCATCTAATCGCCTACTTGGTCAACTGCTTTCATCCGCCGTATCCGGTCCTCGTGATTACCCTTGCATTGGTAGGGATTGGAAACAGATTGATAGATTCCGCCTGGAATGCTTGGGCCAGCAGCATGAAGCACGCAAGCCAGGTCCTTGGCTGTCTTCACGCAGCCTTTGGTCTGGGTGCTGTCATGACACCTCTTGTCTTGAGTTCGATGCTATCACAAGGTGGTCTGCCATGGTATTACTTCTACTATGTTATGGTGAGCTTCTCATTCGAGAGGAACAGTACACAACACTGACATTATCAAGATCGGCTGTGCTGCAGTCGAGCTTCTCACGTCAGTTGCAGCTTTCTGGAACATGTCTGCTGCTGCTCCAACACAGTTCTCAGCAGATCCATCGAAGGCTGAACCCTTGATTAAGCAGAGTGGGTTACGAGAGACACTATCCCGGAACCCATCCGCTCGAGTCACCTGGACCTGCTCAGCCTTCCTCTTCCTCTACGTTGGCATCGAACTCGGTCTCGCCGGCTGGGTCGTTACATTCATGAGCGACGCCAAGCATGAAGCCCCATTCGCGAGTGGTCTTACCGCCGCCTGGTTCTGGCTCGGACTCTCTCTCGGAAGAATAGCTCTGGGATTTGTCACGCCTAGGCTCGGCGAACGGCTTGCCGTCATCGTAAGTCCTCGGGACTCCGCGTCAGGCTTCTGACATGCTAAAGATCTCATAGCTGTATATTCTCTGTGAGATCGCGATTGGTTTCGTCATCCACTTCGGTCCCATTGTTGTTGTCGCGGCCGTCGCGACCGCGATGCAGGGATTCTTCCTAGGACCCCTCTTCCCAGCCATCGTCTATGCAACGGTGAGGCTTCTTCCCGAGCATATGCATGTTACTGCTGTCGGTGTGGCCACCGGATTCAGTAGCCTGGGCTCATCGACTTTTCCGTTTTTGGTGGGTGTGGTTGCCGAAGCTCATGGGGTGACACTACTTCAGCCCTTTGTTATCGTTCTGTCTGCTCTGATTCTGGCTTTGTGGGTGAGTCTCCCTCGCCTTCCGAAGATCGACCCGGTGCGTGGAGCAAATGAGGGAATTTGTATGCAGCATACGTTTTATCACGGACCATGAGCGCCGTGATTGGGGAAGTCAAGACGTGCTATACACGCGCTGTGGGCAGCCCTTGGACGCAGCTCTGTTCGGGCTATCAAGATACATTCATTACAATATCCAAATTCCTTCGTTTGGGGAGATTTTATATTCGGGCAAAGCTTGTACGCCACCATAGTCCTCGCCGTTCCCAAGCCATCCCTTGAAAGGGTGACTTGATTGAACATCACTAATCGGTGCATCATACCGATGTTTCCAGACAGTCCTTAGGTTTCCTATGCATGCTGTCTGCTTGACTGGAAACAATGGCTCCAACAACAGTATTTGTTGTACTCTGTTTTGCGTATCTGGAACTCGACTAAGTCATCCGAACGTTCCGAGCAGGACTTAGACTTATGTTTTCGCCAACCTAATTTTAAGCTTTGCTAGGATAATAGGTAAGTCTGGATGAAGATAGTCTTTTATCCTGTCTCTGATTCTCTGGATTTGTAAGTAGATCTCAACTCTCGTAAGAGGTGATTATCTTACAAGAATCCTTTCAGCAAGTATTGTCGCGATGATATGTACTCTATGATTAGACCTCAGCTAGCATCTTCTCCAGATCGTAGAACTTAGCTGGCATTCATCAATTCTATATCCGGTTGCAGCTTTATAAAGAAGAAGTCTACATTTAATTTAGAGAAGATACGATTTTTCATGGATTGACACTGATTTTCGGACAAAGGGAAACAAGGAAATCATCTGTGGTCTTCCTGTAGGGCCTTGCTAGGCCTTGCTAGGCCCGGTCTCAAGCAGCACAGGGCCGCTCTTTGTCCCAGTGCAACAAAGACAAACAATGCACATTGTTCACACTGAAGAACAACAAAGAACTAGAACTAAACATCTCTATAGCTCGCGGTAATTACAAATACGGACCCCACTTCTTGTTCCTCAATCTTGAGTCAACCTGTCAATCACCGACAACAGCGACGATTGTTTGAACTTTCGATCCGTACGGGAAGCGCACACAGTATTTATACTTGCACAATTTTCTATCCGGACGAACACATTCCCGAATCACAATCAATCAATCACTAACCCAGTATCCTATTCCCCTCTACCAGCATGCGTGTAAGCATCAAGCCCCTTCTTGTGGCCATCTTCGCCCTCAGCAGCGCGGCAAGCCACCCCATTGCGAAATTCCCAATGCAACAGAGCGCAGAGATCATCGATATATCTGAACGCGACCTCGACGCCCGCGCCAAAATCAGACCGGTCAATTGCGGTGGCCAGCGGTTTGATGGATCTGATATTAACAGTGCGCGCAGACAAGCCTGGGCTGTAGAGGAAGCCAAGGCGAGAAAATCATACGGATACAACAAGTACCTGGAACTGTATGAGAACCATGAGAAGCTCTTTGTCTCAACCAGTAACCTGTATGAGTACCCTCTTACCTCTGGTAGCGTCTACTCTGGTAGTAAGTCGATTTTCTTTGGTTTCCATGCCGCAACCTCAAAGCACTGGTTCATTCAAGGCTAATACTTGTCGGACAGAGGGCGACGCAGGGGTGGGTCGTTACCGAGTGGTTGTGAACGAGCACAATAAGTACACGGGCGCCATGTATCATCCCACGAGACTAGATAATAGGTTTAAGTTGTGTGATGTCGAGTAGAAAGGTGCCAGCGCCTTATCTCTGCATGTGCAACTATGTAGAAGTATGTGCGGAGTTGCCTTGTACCCTTCGATTGTAGACAAGCAGCCATAATCTGCATAATATGATTTCGACGATGTGTCACCAGTGTTTATGTTCATCTTCAAGGGTAGTTTTCTGCATGTTCAATCAACCCTTACAGCTACTTCTAGCATTACTCTAAGCATGAACGGCGACTTTGTCAATGGAAGGGTGTTCTGTATACGTATAGAGCCCAGCATATGTAGCTCGGAATGTTGCAGGCCAGCCTGTTATCCCCGTTTCCGCCTGAGTCTGTGCCCATTTAGTTCCTTATGTACGTACCGGAGATAACTGTTCCATCCCCACGTCCAGCGGGCTTAAGCATCGGAGAGAGAATTTTCCACAGTGGATGATGGTCTATCGGTGTTGTCTTAATCTTCTATGAAACAATCCCCTTCGATTCTCAACCTTTCGTCGCACTGGCGTGGCCAGCCCCAATAGGGCTGTATCTCCGCGTGGTGATGGAGAAAACCACATTGCCCGCCGCTGCTTCGATCACACCCCGTGCGTACCGGATCTGCGCCTCGCTCAGCGCACCCGAACGACACAAACTCTCCAGCTCCGCATGGATCCGACCTTCTGTCTGCGTGAGCAGGCCGCTGATGAGTGTTTTGGCGGAACCCGCGTCAATGGCGAGGACCTGCTCCAGATATCGGGCCGCGTTCGCGCACGTCTCGGAGTCGCGTCGCTCCTTGTCGTAGGAGAACAGGTCGTTGGTCATGATGATGTGATCCATGGCCAGTGCGATCAACGGGGCTAGCGGTGTCTCCTCAGCGGATGAGAGGTGGATTCCGTTGCCGAACTTCACGGCGGCCAGGATGTAGCTGGGCGGAGGGGATGGGATCAGTTGTTGATTTCTGACGACGGCATGAGGATATTAGATACTTACTCTCGTCCGATGTCAACCGCCCGGTAGTCGAGATAGTCTCTGAGGGAAGTGAACTGATCTCGCATTGTCGACCGCATGAATGCCATCCACGTTAGGTATCCCCGAATAAGCCCTTCCCCTTGACCGTCGATGCGCAGCATCTGTTGAGCCAAGCAAACAAACATATCTGAAGAGTTTGCTGCGTATTTATATGGGTGAGCAAGAATGTCGGCCCAGCTCGCCGTCACTTTCTCGATGATCGTTGCACTCTGGTCACGCATGTTAGCCTCCTTCACTTGCATAAAGTGCTTGCATGATTACCTCGTGTGGTGAATCCGACGACTCGAGGATGTCTGCCAGTGAGGATGTCAGCGACTTCAATCGGTGCCGAAAGATGTAACACGAGCCATACCATCATGGATCCAGAGTATCAGGTTAAGCTGCGAGATAATCTCGATCTCCTCGCAAGAACAGTTGGGGTTCATATACACGGCCGCGCTCGACGCGTTCACGATTCGCTCCACCTCTTTGTTCGAGAGCTCTATCTCCTCTTCATTCATGTCAATCTTGGCCGAACCACCCTTGGTGCTGTTTGCACGGTTGATCCGCTTGATCTGTTGGAGGAGTGCCTTGCCGGCATTTTCTGCCTCGCTCCAGAATCGGCACTGTCGCGCTGCGGGGAAGGAGCTTCTCCAAGGAAGATGTAATGCGACCGGGTCAATCGTGACTGAGTTCGGTCTTGGGTCATTCTCGTTTGGGATGCCTTTTGCCAGGAAATTGTATTCGGAATGAACTGGGCCCGTACAACCAATCGTACCCAGCGGGTCATTCCGGTAGGAAATTGGTCGCAGTGGTTGAGGTGTCATTGTGCTTTATATGACAAGTTGGAAGTGTGTGGAGTTATTGTCAAGGTCTTAATATCCTGGTAAGCTCCTGGCAGGGAGAGAGGGAGCTCTCATGGCTTTAAATACCGGGCGAACATGTTACACAGAGAACGCGGCTACGAGGTGGCGGCGTCGCCGATGTACGGTGGCTTTGGGTTCTGCAGTCTATGTTTGCGATATGTTCAGGGCTGAAAGCTGAAGTAGTGACGATGGATAACCCAAGCTAGCTGTTAATGCCGTTATGTGAGAGATAAGAGCTGAAGTCCGGGCGCAGTCCATCGGCTTTGATGTCCTGCTTCAAGACGCACCATCGCAAGCCACACCGGATCCGGGTTAGTTGGTCTGACTAGGTGAATCGAAGAGATCAGGAGTGCAGATGGCCTTCGGTCCTTTCGCTCGATCGCTTACTCGCTCTACCCTGCAAGATGTGTCTTTCGATCCTATCCAAAGATACACAAACAACAGGCGGAGACGCGATGTCATACTTTGCGGTCCCGATAGTGACAGTGAAGACTGTCCTCTCCCTGGTCTGGAGGAGTCTGAATCAAGCAACACAAAATTTGCCACCGAAGCTTGTCAAAGCGTTATCAACACGGCGCAGGCCTTACTGGACTGGTAGACTCAAGCGACAAGATGGAAATTCGAAGCGATCACGACGTGCCGCAGGCCAGTGGCGGACTAGGGCTCGGGGCCGGACAACCCCGTTGAGGCTAATGTAGTTTCTGTGCTGACCGCATGAGAGACCTGCAGGTTGATCACGGACGAGATAATAGCCGACCAATCCTTTGGTACAATTCCTAGGATCTGTAGCAAACACCTGTTCTCTTGTTACTTTTTCCCAGGGCTGGCTGAATGTTGATGACTCGTGGTGGGAAGATTTGGCTTGCTGAACCGGTGTTTGCCATTGTCCATGTTCACGCCATGACCTTGTCGCCTTAGCTCTTTTGTTATCCACGATGCTGCTAACAGAAATACGCTTGCTCGGGCCATCCGTGATTCGACTCATGGGTCCAGCATTTGCCATCTATCATCGCGTGCTTATTTCGCCCGGATTGGTGATTTTCGCCACCGTCGGCAAGGGTATCCCAGATGGAAAGCGTGCCATGTCGGCGTAGCCAAGCAGCTGAAAATATATTCTATGACCTCGCAGACTACGTTAACCTAACGGATCTGGTACTAATACGGTCGAATCGAGATGGAGATTGGAGCATCACACTGTTCATTCCGGTTTTCTGTCGCAGCCGGACAACCTCGGCCTCCTTCGGCACCTTGCGAATATGAAGATGAATAGTGTGCCTGTCTCTATCCTTTTGATGCAGATATTTCTTGATCTCTGCTGTTTATATGCTACTAGAAACGCGCGCAAGGTCCGCCCCGCCCTTGCCATCTCTGTCTGTCGAATGACTGGACACCCGCGCCCACGCAAGGCAGATGCTGGACATGGCGAGCCTGCATCGACGCAATGCTTTCATTGACTAGCCATACCGCCGCTGACCCTGTGATCCTTCTCCAGCATATAAGAAGGGCTGGGCTGATTAGTGAAGGCTTGGTTGAGCCAGTTTGGCCGTTCAGTGTTGCGATCTCTTGATATGGGTTGAAATCGAGATGATGTATGAATAGTGGATAGGAAGGAACATTCGATATGACCTATCTCGAGATCGTCTTTAGCAGGTAACTACTATGTTATCTGCCTCGGTGCTGCGCAAAGCCACCAATTGCATTCCCCAGTCGCTATCCGAAAGTCTTACTCTCCCGACAATCTACAGGATGAGGTTCACCGAACAAGCATCCCATCAATCCCCCGAACTGGGACACAGTAGGATGCGAAACGGACCATGAGTAGGCAAAAAGCTCATGTATCTTGATAATGAAAAATATGCGACCGAAATAGAGGTGGTACGCGGGGTGCAACTGTCCAGCCAAACAGGCCTTGTCGGTTACCGTGAAGAAAGTGGCTGCCGGGATGTGGCCGACTGTTAACACTACAAAAATTACTGAAATATGTGACCTGCAAAGTGATCGACAGAAGTGACAGCCTGGAGCCCACTTCGACGAAAAATGGAATGGTGGACTACGTTCCAAAAGTCGAGACACTCAGGACCCCATCATTTGAGACTCCACGGCTTCACAATTCGGAACACCGAGCCTAACCCCGTCCCCATCATACTTGGGAAATTGAAACCCACGTCGGCGACCGGCATGACAGCGAACAACCCAGAGAACAAGAGTGGAATGGTGGACCTCGTGTCAACAGTAGCGACACCGAGGACCAACATTTGAGATTCCACGGCTGCCTGCACATTTCGGAACCCCGAGCCGAACCCCATACCCGCGATGATCGGCCTTTTTGGAGTTGTGACACCCTGCCTCGGCGACCGACCGACCGACAACAAACATCAATAATGAGGCCGGAGTGGTCAATGCATACCTTCTCGATTGAATACTCGGTACATTCGTTGCCATTGAATGCAGGACGTGGCGGCGCTCCTCCGGCGGACAATACTCAATCCCGGCAAATGTGGGGTGCGACGCCACGCCTAAAATTGAGACCGCGCCTGGTTTTCCAGCAACCGTTGGGCGGGATTAGGATCTTGCACTTGCACTACTCGGCAAGAAGTATCAAACATTCAAGTTTAGGTATATCGCAGTCATAAGTGCAAGTGGACGTTGTATGAGTACTTGCATGGTGTCAGGGACTCTTCCGAGCCCTCCGGTCTCCATCCCGTGATCACCACCGACCCTACCTTCCCTCCGCATCGAACCCACCGGAACCCAACAAATGGAATGACAGCCAACAGACAGCGGGGCATCAATCGATCGGCGCTCATCTTCGAGGCTATCATGGCTCGGTGATCCAAAGGAACAATGACCTGCCGGTCACGTCACCCACAATAGTTTCGGGTCGAGACCGGAGAACCAAATACGTGATGTAGGAATGAACAAGAACAACACAATCACAGCAATCTCGCCCACCTGACACGCTGTATCACTTACATGCACCTTGGCAGGGCTGAATAACAGGGCCACAGCAAGGCTGGTGCGTGGCCGAGCAATCCCTCTGAACCCGAACCTAATGAAATCATCGCTCGGGATCTTGGCTGATGCAATGATGCAGTATACCTCTGAGTCCCACTTTTCGTAGTCTCGGTGAGGCCTTCATCCTGAAGCCCATCCTAGGCAGCATGCGACATGCGGGGTAGAAGTTGATAGGAAGAATTGCTAGCCACGTTACTTTGCGAGTCAGCATCTGGACAGAAAGAAAAGGCAAGGGGGCCAGACTGGAATCTGCGGGGAAGAATAAACCATGGACAAAGCACATGCCCCTGGGACACAATAGGACGAACCCGCAGGGGTCAGGGAGGGAAGTGCCCAACACCAGGGAACGCAGAAAGGGGTCAGAAGGCAAATTCACTGCACCCAAACTTGAGATATGAATGGATGAGACCAGTGATTGGCAATCCGTTCATGCAGCCCAGTCTCAAGACCCCATCGGAGCCAAAACCTGCTTCGTGATCCGTGGCCCTCATTGGGTGATTTGGCTGAGTCAGCGCTCAGGGCCCGATGCAGTGATTTTGACTGTCAGAGTCTCTTACCAACTCACCCATCGGTGGAGAAGATACTTGGAGACTTGGAGAAAGAAATACAGCTCCAGAATCCTCAAATTTGGCAGGTGGCGAGCGATTTAATCTACACGTACTCGGACGCAGATGGGACATGGCTGTCAACCATTCGGCCCGGTTCATCACCCATGGCTTCTCCCCGAGTCCATCCACTTCGCGCCACAACGCTGGGTTGCCAAGCGATCAAGTGATGGCCGGTGGAGCACTCCAAGACCCTACTCCTGTGCCTCTGGCGTCTGCTCAATATCAGGGCTTCTGTGTCCCCATCATCCCCTCTTATCGTGGGGCTGCCATGACAATCATGCTGACCTGAGTGGGTCAAAAGCCCGATGACATGGTGTAGGATCAGCTGGCTCAGGCCCTCTTCGGCACTTGCTGCTTTGCCTCCAGCATGAATCCTAGGTAGCAATCGCAAGGGGATAAATACCCCAGGCGGTAATTCATATCTGGGGGATATTTGCTGCTGCGCTTCAGCTGCATACTTTTTGTACTAGACATTAACAGCCGTCATGCATTGGGTTTCCACTTGGCTTCTACCCCTTCTAGCCTCCGAGTCTCTGGCACGGAGTATCGGCAGTATCCAGCACCTTTCCACGCGACAGACGACGAAATATGCGGTAAAGCAGCCGCCGTTGACGACGAACTGGACCGACCAAGTGGGCACCAACCCCTGGCCTGAGTATCCTCGACCGCAACGACAGCGGTCGGATTGGAAGAATCTGAACGGGATCTGGCAGTATCAGGCTGCCACAAGTCTGGATGCGGTGCAAAGTCCGCCATTCGGACAGGCGCTTGCTCAGGAGGTGTTAGTTCCTTCTTGTCTCGAGAGCGGGCTGTCGGGTGGGTTGCACCAGCTCCTCCTTTGAGCGCAGAAGCTAATTCAATTGTTGTAGGCATCCAAGCAGAGTCGGCATTCTATTCTTGGTTTCGCACCAACTTCACCGTCCCCGGTTCATGGAGTGGACAGAACGTGTTGTTGAACTTCGGGGCCGTGGACTATGAAGCCACTGTGTTCGTGAACGGACAGCAAGCGGGCTTCCACCGGGGAGGATACTTCGAATTCACAGTGGACATTACGCCGTTGGTCAACGCAACGACGAACAATGAGCTGTACGTAGATCACAGCTCCAGCCCTCGATCCATCCCAGCTAACAGAGGCCCTACAGCCTGGTCTATGTCCACGACCCGACCGACAGCGACGACTATGTGATTCCCATCGGCAAACAGCACCTCGTCCCCAGCCACATCTTCTACACCCCCTGCAGTGGAATCTGGCAGAGCGTGTGGATCGAGTCCACGCCCGCCAACTACATCACGCAGCTGGACTTGAGCGGCGACATGCACGGACAGGGTAAGCAGCTGTCTGCCTTACACACTCCTTCAATCACTGTTTACTAACCACCAAACCAGTCAACGTCACCGTTCACAGCGCCACCGGCAACAGCACCTCCGTGCGCATCGCCATCCACGAGGGCGACTCCGAGATCGGGTCGAGCAACGGCACCTCCGACCAGCCGTTCCAATTCAACGTCACCAACCCCAAGCTCTGGTCGCCCGACGCGCCCAATCTCTACAACGTAACCGTGACCCTAGGCGAGGACACGGTGGCGAGCTACCTGGGATTCCGGACCATCTCGCGGGGCACGGTCGACGGCATCGAGCGGCCGCTGGTGAACGGCAACTTCACATTTCTATTCGGCACGCTGGACCAGGGCTACTGGCCCGACGGGCTGTACACGCCGCCGAACCGCGAAGCCATGGAGTATGATCTGCGCGTGCTGAAGGATCTGGGCTTCAACATGGTGCGCAAACACGTGAGCTGACCCTTCCCCACTCAGCCCCTCGAAAAGACACTCACGATACCAGATCAAACTCGAACCGGCCCTGTACTACCGCGCCTGCGACGAGCTAGGCCTCCTCGTCATCCAGGACATGCCGTCACTCCGCCCGCTCGAGAACGACGCCAGCGGCGCGACCATCTTGCCGAACGAATCCCAGCAGCAGGAATTCGCCCGCCAGCTCGAGCTGATGATCCACCAGCTGAAAAGCTACCCCAGCATCTTCGCCTGGGTGATCTACAACGAAGGCTGGGGGCAGATCACCTCGTACTACCCGGAGGTGTCGCTGACGGAGCGCGTCAAACAACTCGATCCGACGCGGCTGGTGGATTCCACCTCGGGATGGCACGATCACGGCGCGGGGGACTTCCATGTACGTTTGCCAGCCCTACCCCTCCTACCTTTCCCATCCCCTGTCTCCCTGTCTCCACAATTTACAACCATAGCACCCGAGCTAACACGAAGTGAATCAAGGATAACCACCATTACGCGAACCCCCAATGCGGCACGCCCTTCTACTCCATCGACTCGACCCCCTACGACCCGACCCGGATCGCGATCCAGGGCGAATTCGGCGGACTGGGCCATAACGTCTCGATCGAGCAGTACGCTTCCCTTTTCCCCAATCTCCCCGGGCAAATACCCTTTCCTGCCCCTCCCAGCATTCTAAACACCCCCTAACCCCACCCAACCCCCCCTTGCCAACTACACATCCAACCCCAGAATCATACATCTAACAAAGTAATAGCCTCTGGAACAACCCCACGGCAATCCAGGCAATCAACCAAACCTACGAGATGGACCTGGACCTGACCGCCTGGAACTACCGGAGCCACCAGCTGCTGACCGAGCTGCAGGAACAGGTGCGCCGGTACGCGTGCAGCGCGGGCGTGTGGACGCAGACGACGGACGTCGAGGGCGAGGTGAATGGGTTGATGACCTACGATCGCCGGGTGAAGCGCATCGACGAGGGGCAGTGGCGCGACGATATTCGGGGGTTGTATGAGGCTGCTTCTTCTAGAAGGAAATCTTAATCTGGGGATTGGGGTGGTGGACTCGCGGGACGAGGACACCTGCTTCGCATGCGGTGCGTTTGGTTTCTATGGTGGGTGGAGGAAGGCGTTGCTTTTGCGTAGCATATTGCATAGCATATTGCATAGCATGTAGCATGTAGCATGGCATATCGCATACCAATTACTTTCAATCGAGCATGGTGTCAGGCTTACTGAACGTATCGCAATCTTCACCAAACCCTGTCCAAAGTACAAGGCAAAAGAAGTCTACCTCCTGGAGAAAGATACATCTCCTGTGTGGATATGCAGTAGGTAATATGAACTGTCTGATAAGTAACGAGCACGCATGGCCGGTTTCATTCAGAAATTACGGTATTATCGGCAAGATCATCAGCCATGCTACAAGAAGAGCTGAAATACAAATGCCCTGGACTAGTCACGAGATTATGGACAGCCCGTCAACCACTTCACATATTGGCAACCCCACTGTCAACCCCACTGTCAACGTCAACTCAACTCTATGCCTGGTTCAAACCTCCCCGCGCTCTTGTGCCCGCTTCTCACCAGCTGCGACCGTCTCGGTGTGAGTGTGGCCCGGCTCCATCTTCGACTCCAGATCCACATGGCCGCGCTCCATCTCGCGGACTGCACTGGTCTTGACCCTGGTCTTCCAGGCTGGTGTCCCGAGATACTTGATGCCATTGGGATCTTCGAACATCGCCTCCGTCTCTTCCAGGGTCTTTCCGGCGGTCTCGGGGAAAATGAAGTAGAAGTGGATGAACATGGCAGTGTTGAAGACGCCAAAGATGATGTACGTCTTCCAGCGGATATTGGCAAAGGCCGTCGGGGTGAACAGTCCCAGTGCGGTGTTGAACGCCCAGTTGCCCGAGGTCGAGAGAGCGACACCTTTTCCACGAAGCCGAAGCGGGAAGAGCTCGGGCGGGTAAGTCCACGAAACGGGGCCGAGGGTGGGGGCGTAAGAAGCTAACGGAGACGAGATTCAGATCAGATCATGTGGGGTTGAGCATGGGGTAGACAGTGGAGCATGGCAGGAAACAAGTATCGTACGTACCGACGAACAAGTAGGTGCAGGCAATCAATCCTCTGGCCGCCGCCCCATGCAGACGCATCGATTCCGCCGCAACACCGTCAATTCCACCCGGAACCACCTCCCCATGAACCGCCATAATCCCCGCATTCGTATACATCCAGATCGCCATCAAAGCCGACCCCACCAGCAAGGGAAGTCTGCGACCCCAGCGATCCATCCAGATCAGAGCTGGAAGAGTCATCAGCACGTTGATGATGTACTGGATGGACGAGGCCAGCAGAGTGGAATTGCCCGTGTAGCCGGCCATGGAGAAGAGGTAGGTGATGTAATACACTATGGACACGATCAGCCAAGGCAGACTGCCACCACGGGGTCATACATACTCATCACATTCATGCCCGTTAGCTGCGACCAGATCTGCGTGAACAAGCCGATCAGGGTCCGATTGAGCATTTGCGGCTTGAACAGATCTAGGTAGGTGACGTTCTTGTACTGTCGCTCGAGCTCACACATGTCGCGAATGTCTTGCATTTCAAGAGCGACGAAGGGATGATGCAAGTCGCCTTTGGCATGAACCAACGCCAGGACGCGATGGCATTCCTCCCACCGATCTTTGCGTGCCAGCCAGCGAGGTGACTCGGGCAGCAGCATCATCCCTCCGAGCAAAAACACGGCCGGGAGCATCTGCAAGCCCCATGGAACACGCCATGAGGCGGTGCTGTAGTTGTAGGACTTCTGTCCCCCGATGTAGGAGCATCCGTACGAGATACTGAAACTTCTGTGAGCAAAGAGTCGAGGCAGAGGACGGTTGAGTGAGAATCGCCACGACTTACTAGAACATTATCAAGATTCCCCATGTGATGGCCCACTGCTGCATGCCGACGAACCGACCACGCTTCGAGGGTGGAGACAGTTCGCTGATGTAGACCGGGACCTGGGCCGATTCGATACCGACCGACAAGCCGTTGATGATGCGACCCACCACCAGCATGCCGATGTTCTGCGATGCACAGATGATAATCGATCCGATCAACCTGCAAATAGATGACGTGTGATTAGCATGAAAGCAATTAACACATACTCCCGGAAAGTAGTGAAGAGGTAGTACTAGGTACTCACCAGATAACACAGCCAACCATGATGGAAGTCTTTCGGCCAATACGATCCGACAGCGGTCCGGAGATCAAGGCGCCCAGCCAAGAGCCGGCGGCCATGGCAGCAGTGATCCCACCCTGATTCAACGAGGTCGGACCCGAACAGTCCTCATCATCAGTAAAGGGAGGTCCCTGCGGACCCTGGTTAAAATAGCATTTGTAAGAGTTCTCATTGAGTTGGGCGGACAAGGAAGAGATATCGAAGCCAAAGAGGGCGCCACCAACGACGGAGACACCCGCAATCACGTAGATGTTGCCAACCAACATGATTTTGAGTGAGGGGATGGATGTTGGAGTGAAGATGGGAACACGGGGGGAGGGAAAGAAGAAGCCCAAGGGACCGGGAGAGAAGCCATGGGCTCAGCTTCCTTAAAATAGTGTTCGACTGTCAGGTGGCTGTCATTCACTCCTCACTTCTTCCTTCCCCATCATTCACACTTCCGCTGCCAACCTTGAAACCCCGCAGCCCGTAGAGTTTCAGGCCATCGTGCCACGCCCCAGGAACTTTCTACGGCACTACGGTACCATCGCCTGTCCGTAGGCTGATTGGATCCCCAGTCCTCTGTGACGACGAGAGTTTGAGGGCGATGCTGAAGAGGGATCGGAATCCTGGTCCGAGGGAAGCAGCTAGCCTTGAACAGGACCAGATTAGGCTCGTACTGTACAGGCCAGTGACTGGGATGGGGGCAGTATCGGGGAGGATCCTGTTGTGAAACCCTAAGCAGCTGGTGGTACCTCCGGTATAGGGATCGAACCGTACAACAAGCTGAAACGGACGACCATCGGGCGAGAATTCTTCCGAAGATACCGGTGATTGTAGAAGAAGATCTTCCCCGGATTTCTGGCGAGTGTTGTGACTGTCGTCTCCAGGAAAACTCACATGGGAAAGAGAAGGGACTGACTGCACTATGATGGGTCCGGATCCACTCCACTCTTGCTTGCTCCATAGCGGGCGGGCGGGGAAAGCGCCCAATGCTTAATCGCTTATGCAAGCTTTGGGTCGGCGGATGGCTGAAGGTCTGAGCCCGATTGGGGCAAGACGGGCCCAGCCGACCGACTCTTGGTCTTCCCCGCATAAGTCACTACAACACTGACCCTGGTGAATGGAATCATACAACTGGGTGAGGGTCTGGTGTCTGTATGTTAGTCAATGGGCGTGATCAGCAAAGAATCAGTCTCGCTAGTTCATTATCCCGTCCAGTCGAGCTCCCCATCATACCCACTGATTGCAATAATGTCCGACCCCATCTCCAAAGGGCAGTTACGTTGCACATCACTGCAACAACCCGGTAAACCTGCTGGGGGAGATCCTGGGCATACGTAGTCTCACCCTCCTGCTGCTGCTGCTGCACCACCGCACCTCTCTTTCGCAACGTGTCTTGCCGATAGCCGGCCAGCTTCACAAACACGCGCCAGATCACATGGCTCGGTCGAGGGATGGACGAGCAGGGACGTCTTCTGACTTCACTCTGCACCAGTAGCCATGCGTTGCTTGGACCTGGGAAGTAGTGCATATAATATAGCAAGAACTTTGCTCTTTTTACAAAAGGTTACTGGATGCTGATGAGTCCGACCGGCATCAGCTCCGGGCGAGTGCTGTCGGTGGCTGGTCGGGCTGCTGACAGCACCAACCTTCGGTCGCAGAGCTTGTCTCGACCACCAACATATTTCTGCACATATGTATCTTACTGGATGGGGTGTGATGACTCCTAACGAATCTGCAATGATTTGTTCTTGTCTGCCTGTAAGCATTCCAGACGACAGCTCCAAGCAAGCAGACCGGACAGTCCGAATGTCAACTGGACCGGGGCCTTTCTGATTGATGAGAAACCCTCCGTCGAGTGATGGATCACATGTCGCTCTGGCGGTTGCTCTTGGCAAGCCATAGTATTCAGTTGTTCCAGCTTCCCGCCTATGGGTGACTGCTGACACGGACACTCGGCTCTAGGAGTGCTAAGCAGAATCCGGCGAGAGATCTACCACTTCTCCTGCACCTTTCTGTCTCCTGTATCAGAGTTGTCAACAGTGATGGTGCTCCCGCGAAGAAGCAAAACAGCAATCTGAAACCACCCGAGGGTTTTTTCACTGGCCTGGCTTGCGCCACCTACGCGGTGCCCAAACCACGCCACAAGCTGCACTTTGGGATGGAGTCAGACGATGAGGCCAGACGCATCCATCGTCAAGCCACTCGACCCATCTACCCAATGGTCTTGGCAATTGTCGCCAAGATCATTGCTCGAGATGCGGGCGGTGAGACTGACCAGAGTTGATTACTAGGTCGCTAAGGTACTTATTGATCATTGAGCGCTGTGGAAGCTGTTGGAGCTGTTGAAGCTGGTGGTAAAATAAGAACAGCACTCGGCTATTCCTTCGGTTCTAATTTCATCAACATTTTCAAGTATCCGCCATTTTTGTTTGGCATTTCGTGGAGTACAGTGCAAAGCGGGGCTTAGGAACATATACTGGTCGCGGGAGTGATGGCGGAGCTGAGCTAAGACAAACGGTAGTTGAAAACCAGCCTGGAAGAAAAACATACGATCTGGCAACTCAAGTAATATACGATTGATAAGTCTTCATCCTCAGTAAATAGACTCAGTAGTCGTTGTAGTATGCAGTAGGTATGTTCTTTCCCGTTGTCCACCCGTCCCCTCCTGCTGCTCATACTTCCTAGGGAACTCAGCTCAGTGACTCCGAACTAGTCCCAATGGGGAGGCCGAAAGACGCGCGCCGCAGAGATCAATTGGGTTTAGTGCCTAAACCTTTCCGCTCTTTTCTGGAGAGTCAGACCCTCTGGTTGGCTACAGGCGGTGTATTGCAGCAAGTTGCCGCGCGATCTAACCCCTTTGAGATGGGTAACCTGAGGCCGCCCTTCATTCCTGGGCCAGGCAAATCAGGAATCGCCCGCCAAGTTTCTGACCTCGATCGTCATTCTCTCTTACTCCATCCATCTCTCCATCTCTCACTCTCTGTCTCTCATTCTCACTTGCTCACTCACTCACTCACTCACTCACTGTCCCTTTCTCCTGCATATTCTATCTCTCTCTCTCTTCCCTAATCCCTCACTGATCCTCTCCTCCACCTCCCCTCCCCCCCTCCCCCCCTCCCTCACCCACTCTTCTTTTTTCGCACCCTCGTACGTTGGTTGTTCAATCGTTGTCTTCGTCTTCCGCCTCCGCCTCCGCCGCCTCCTCCGCCCTTCCGTTCTTTTCCTTCTCCCAATCCTCTTCTTCTCTCCTCTTCCTATCTATCGCCTGCACGGTGATCTTACCGTCCGCCGTCATGCGAGTTTCGTCCGCCATCTCCCCCACCCACCCCCAGCGATGATCCCGTCTCTTGGCTTCGTCAGCTTCTGTCTTGTCGTCCATGAGCAATCCTCCTTCGGGCCATGACCGTCCGCCTCCCTTCCCCCCATCTCCATCGCCCTCTCCTTCTCCAGAGCCTGCCTCATCAAGTATGTTCAGGCGCCTGGAAAAGAAACTCTATAACTTCTGGCTGCCTGTCATCAGTGCGTGCTGCTCCTTTGAAACCTCGATGGTTACTCTATCGCTAATCTCCCTTCTAGACCGTCATCGTCTCCCGCCCTTCCTCCGATCGCGCCAAACCTCGCCCGATGGACCACCGCTCCCGCCAACCACCCCTCTGGGGGCATGGCGGCCCATGGCCTTGCGCCCCATGTTTCTCACCCTGATCACCGCAATAATGTTCGCTTCGTTGATAACATTGGAGGTTCTGCGGCGATACTGTGAACAATATGGAGGACTGGTCTTCTTCTCCGACACCGACAATGTCTCCAACCTGCAGTCATTCGCCTACAACTACCTGCCCATCATCGCCGCCCTGGCCCTGGTCACCCTCTGGACCTTTGTTGACTACGATGTATTGCGCTTGGAGCCCTACTTCCAGATTGCGCGACCGGAAGGTGCCCCCGCCTCGGTTCTCTTCATCAATTACAACTTTGGCCAGTCGTTCCTCACACCCCTTACGTCTGCACGGCGCCGCCATTGGATCGTCCTTCTGGTTTCCGTCACCACCGTGCTCATTCGCATGTTTCTCCCCGCCCTGCAGAGTACCCTCCTCGAACTCCGTGAGATCAACATGCTCGACGACGACGACATGAAAACATGGCCGCAGTTGTTGGATCTCGACCACCAGGCGGAGTGGATGTTCTCGCAAGAAAGCAGCCCGAACACAACCCTCGCCTCAGTCTTGACCACCAACACACAACTGCGCGACTCCCGCTCGTCCAACTACGCCGTGGCTCCGGTCGAAATCAGCCTCGAAGATCGGCAGGAGAACACCGTGTGGACCTTAAACGAGACTATCTACTGGGCTCAACTATCCTGTCGCGATGTCATGATAGACAATCACCTGTCTGTGTCCGTGAACGATAACTCGACCTACCCACCGGCCGTCTCGTGGAACGTGACTGATGTCAAACTGCCCGATATCAACGGAAGCGACAACGGCTGCATCTTGGATTTTCACTATAAGAATATTTACTTCGATAACACCGATTACCTGCAGATTCGCTACTGGGAGCCTGTTTGGCCCAACCGGTCACACCATTCTCCGGATATGAGCTCCGCGTTCACTGCACGTGGTTGCGACAACCCCTACGACTTGTATGGCATCGTTCTCTCGGTCAACGCGACCGAGGCCGGAGCTTACAGCATCAGCGAAATGGGATCCGATTTCACCTCAACAGCCACGATATTTGCCTGCAAGATTGATTACCGCCAAGCGACCGCGCGACTGAGTATGCACGCCAACAGTTCAATCACCAATGTCACCGTCTTTCCTGACACCGAAACCACCTTGTCCGACCAGCTTTTCAATATCAACGCTTTCCAAGGACTGCTAGCGCAACGTGCGCCGTACACGGGGGACATGCTGTTCATCGAGAATAATCAGACCAGCGGCGACACGACCGTGACGGAACTACCCGTGATCAGTCAGAACGTGCGCGACTTGGAGCCGCTGCTGGTGTTGGATGCATCGACCGTGATGACTCCGGATGAGTTCGAGTCGAAAGTGACACGAGGCGTTGTCCAGACGTTTGTGCTCACCTTCGCGCGGCTCTTCAACCCTGACCAGGAACCGACCAGCGTGCCCGCCTTGCGATTCTCAACCCAGGTCACGATATCGGTGGTCACCTTCGCTGCCTGGTGCTCGGAGATATTACTAGCCTGTGGAATTGTGCTCGCCGTCTGCTTGATCTATTTCTATCAGTCCCGCCCGAATATCCTGCAGAGTGATCCAGGCTCCATCGGGGCCATGTGCAGTATGCTAACCGATGTGTTTGGGCCGACCAACATCTTGGCCGATCCTCAGACGGAATTCCATCAGTTCTCCACGCGCCAATTACGCCAGATTCTCAACACCTGCCGCCTCCAATGGCAGCAGGGCCCGGAAGGCCCCCGGTTAGGAATTGTCTCGGCGGATGGTAGGCTGCCCTGGTTCCAGACAATGACAATACTTTACTGACTCGGTGTAGGTTCGCCAGTGATCTTGCCTTACCAAACGCGGACGCGCGTCGACCCAATGCCCCACTTTCTGGTCGTACCGATCTTCATCATCGAATTCCTGTTTTTAGCTGCAATCATTACCATTATGGGATTGACGGTTGCGTCCTTGGCGCATGACGGCAGCTTCCAGCATCTGACCCAGTCCGGTTCAAGCTTCCTGCAAGTCGTCCTTTCATTCCTACCGTCGGTGGTTGCCTCCTCGGTCGGTGCACTTTGCAATTCTATTCTGCGCAATATAAGCATTCTGGAACCCTGGGTCCATCTTCAACGTGGTATGGCCACGGCCCAGTCGTCGTTGTCGTTGAATTACGGATCCCAAAACCCTTGGGCCGTATTTCTCAAAGCCATCCAGGATCGCCATGTTCTTCTGGGAATGGTGTCCTTCACTTGTATTGCCAATGTGGTGTTGACCGTGGTCGCAGGTGGTCTTTTCAATCAAGAACTCACCACCTCGTTTCTGCCCTCCAAATCGTTGTATGCCAACTATAGCCAGTCGCACTTTCGACAAACTGACTTCTCAGCCGACTTCACCGAGTTCGACCTGATCCAGACTAGTGTGTCTAGCGGGGTCCCGTTGTTGTCGTGGATGGCGGCCAACTACACTTTTCTCCCGATCAGGAACACCGATCCAGATCCCGACGTGATGTATGGCGCTACGACGCTTGGAATCGGCGCCGAACTCGATTGCGTCTCTCTCGACGTCAAAAAGAGCATGCACCAGACCGACCGCACCCAGTATTGGATGTATCATCCCTTCAACAATGCGAGTCGAGAGTGCACGGTGAACATGACTGGCTTGACGCGACCCCACGAAGCTATTGCGCTTTCGATTCACTTTCTCTCGCCCTCGGCTTCTTCCGACCGGGACGAGTGTCAGGAGTCGACCTTCACCGTGGTCGGTCGATGGAACTACACCGCTGCGTCAGCTTATACCAGCGAAAATACCATCGCTCTTCACTGCGAGCCGAGGGTGCAGATGCAAAATTTCAGCGTTACCTTTGATCAACGCGGTCAAATATCCGATGTCAACCCGCTTGATGGGACGTCCATTACCTCTGGTGCCATGTATGAGAATGCTACCGCGGCCATGGGGCAGTTCAACAAGATCTTTGCCGCTATCCCGCAGAGCTTTGTTGGGGAAGAACCGGGGCACAACGGGTCTTATGTGTCTTCGTACGATTGGGCCGGGTTTCTGGTGGCCCGGCTGTACAAACAGAGCCAGACGCATGTTCTACCTCTGCAGGTTGAGGCCCTGATGGAGCATTCCAAGGAGGTATATCAGTGGGTATACACCACTTACTTTTCGGTGTGGCGGAACATGTATCTTCTGCCATTGAAAGAGGCCCGTCCCGCCGCCAACGGGACGGTGATCTCGAACACGTGGGCTATGGTTCCGTCCGTGCCGTCGCTAGCTATTGCCCTCATCATCATCGCATTGGATACAGTGGTGGTGCTGGTGGTCTTTGGCAAACGACGGGGACGGTTCCGGGGCCCACGCATGCCCCGGTCGATCGGGGCGATCATCCCGTGGATCGCCAATAGTCGCATGTTGGGCGACTTCACCAACACCTACGCGATGCCCAACTCGCAGCGGCGGGAGCATACCACGCGGCTGAACAAACGGTATGCATTCCGGACGTTCCTGCAGGACGACGGGCGGTTGCGGTATGCGGTGGACGAGGAACCGCTGGTGGTTGAAGATAAACCTCCTCCGGAAGGGGGCGAACGTACAGGGGAGGAGGCGAAAGGGGCTGAGGTGATCGAGCTGCAGCCGATGGGCGAGCCGGAGACGCCTCCTGCTCGGCAGGAATCATGAATTTATGCGAGATGTAATGAACAATTAATGATGTAACAGTATTAGCATTGGATCGGGTGGGATGTTTAGCATGGGCCGGTTGGTTTGGGCTGGGTGGCATCAGGATTTGACTGGGTTTGGGGTCACATAGATTGGAGTTTGGAATTTGTACATAGATCTGGCTGTATAGGGAAAATGGCTATGATAAATTTTTGACCAGTGAGTAGATGAGGGATCAGAACATTCACCGCCTTCTACTGTAGTGATTGCCGTAGATTTCTGTAGGGAATGGAAGGAGTAGAGAGGTTATTCACTTCAATCACAGTGAAGATCACGCTCCTCTTGCCTTTCCTGTTGATCAACCATAGAATTCTCATCCACTCCACCTCGTTCCTCAACTAAAATCATCACAGGCAGAGGTTGATGACATCCTCCGACTTGATGTGGTCTTTCTTAGTCTGACGGTCCGCAAAAAGCTATTTCCTCAGACATGGTCCCTGCAAACCAGAGTTCGGTCTTGAACTAGAATGCCACGCTATTCAGAATTCCAACTCCAAGCTCCTCGAAAGCTGGAGATTCGCAGTCTTCGGGCTAGCATGGAGAGCTACGAGGGAGGGGGGAATTACCCTGTGAGAGGGCAAGCGAGGAGGAGATCTAAATCTGTGAAATCGTGCTGGCCAACAATCGGAAAAGAGCGACTGTCTCACTGCCACGGCCCGAATGATCCGTTGTACTCCTGGGCAATATGTCACGGTCATCAGAGCCCCAAGAACAGAGCCCTGTGGACCTGCACATCTGCAGTCCCCGCGATAGGGTGGAGAGCTACGAGGGGGGAAGCTACCATAATCTGCTGTATGTACCTTCCTTCGTTCATTGACTAAGGTGGAAGGGGCCCTTGTAATAACATTGGGCTGAGTATTTCCTCCGGTCAGCAAGAAAGGCTGCTCTCGGTGGTCCCCGAGTCGTTTTTTGGCGCCAGTGGTGTTCTGGGTACGCAATCCTCCTTCTATTCCCCTCGTCTTTTGTCTGTCACCCAATACCATGTTGACATCTCGCTAACTCACTCTTTACTACCAGACTGAAGAGGGGATTTTGACCCCCGAGAAAATGCCTACCGACGGGAGAAATGCTTAGACCTGGCGGACGGCCCTGATATCCCAGGCACGAGTAGATCCAGTGCTCACGTTTCAGGCCAACCATATCTGACTGAAGGCGCCTTCGTCGGACATGCTCGTCGTCGGCCCCCGCCAGTGTCGGATCCCTCCGACGGACTCGGTCACTTGCCATCCCCAACCTCTCCGAATAAATCGCCACGAGGCGTGGCTTTGACTCGGCCATCTTACGTGAGTGCAGCCTTTGGTCGACAGCAAATGAGTCAGATAAGTGAGAGTCATTTGTGAGCAATAGCTCGGCCGACGAGCGATCGGGTGAGTTCACGAGTTGCCTTGTTGGTCGTCCGCCGGTGCCCGTGGCAATGGCCAGCCCTGCCGATTGGCTCGAGTGGCATGGGGCCGCATGCAGCGGGGGTGCAGATTATCGAGGGTCTATCGATGCAGGCTGGCATCATGCTGGGTGATCTGTCACATCGCCGGGGTGTGATTGGAAGAAGGGGCAAGAACACCCGTTTCTGCCAGATGGCATTTGCCTCAACATTCGAGGAGACGCACCACGGAAGGCGAAGCAAAGCGAAAGAGAGTCAGTCACTGTGAACTGCGCTGGAGGCTGAGTGTTCCTAGTGGTTGGCCTTAACCAGGGTGCGAGCCAATGGTCAGCCCTGCCACGGGGTCAGATGCATAAGGCTGCCACTGCATGGATGGGGGCGGCCGGATCGACGGCCAGCGAAGTTTGTGCGCTCAACCACCGTTGCTGCACCCTTACCGGGCGGCGGAGTGGATTGGTCAATCCTGGGCTGATGGCTTGGCCAAATCCCTGTTCTCCATTTGTGGATGGGTGGATGGGTGGGATACAGGCTCTGCCCCTCAGCCACGATGCAGGGCTATTGGCAGGTTGCCCGATTCAGCTGGGGTGGGCGACAGCCTGGAGGCATTTGGGCAAGATATAAGGACCTCATCACGCAGGTCTGGGTCGGAGTTGGTCCAATTCAACCCCACCCCAAATTGAACCATGACTTACGATCCATGCGACTGCGACCGGCCGCCGGTACACAAGCCCACCCAAGAACTGGTGCTCTGTTTCGACGGCACAGGCAATACGTTTCGGGTTGACGGCGGCGAGAGCAATATCCTCAAAATCTTTCGGATGCTGGACCGCAGCAAAGAGAATCGATGTAAGCCTTGCCTCTTCAGTGGTCAACTTTCAAAACATACTAACCAACTTTCTCCCCAGACTGCTATTACCAACGTATATCCCCCCCAATCTTGTGAATCTTCCACACATACTAACCCTCCCAAGCCGGCATCGGCACCGACATAACCCCCGGAACATTCGCTAACGTCGCCTTCCGGCCCTTCAGCAACCTGCCCGCCAGCAAAGTCATCGACCAAGCCTTAGCAACCTCCTTCGACCAACACGTCATCGGCGGCTACCGCTTTTTAGCGAGGCGCTGGCGCCCGGGGAGCCACATCTACCTCTTCGGCTTCTCACGGGGCGCGTACACCGCACGCTTCCTCAACGAAATGCTCGACTTCGTGGGCCTCATCTCCGCCGACAACGAAGAACTGATCCCGTTCGTATGGCAAGCCTTCCTGTCGTGGAAATACGCACACGGGGAGCAGGAAGCGCGCCAAGCCGACAACTTCCTCCGGCTGTGCCGGGACACGATGTGCCGGTCCGTCGGACTCGTCCACTTTCTGGGATTGTTCGACACCGTCAACAGCGTCGCCGAATTCAACAAGGACGTGCTGAAAGATATGGAGACGATGCCCCGCCCGCGCTACATGCGGCACGCGGTGAGCATCGACGAGAAGCGCATCAAGTTCCAGCCCGTGCTGTTCGAGCGACTGCGCGGCGCGCACGCGAAGAAGGGGCGGGTGAGTACGTGGGCCGAGCGGGCGGAGCAGCAGTTCTGGGGGGTGCCGTTGAGCCCCGTGCTAGATACGGATTTCGAGGAGGTGTATTTCGCAGGGGATCATAGCGATGTCGGGGGCGGGCATCCTCCAAGTTATGCAGGGGAAGGGGCGAGGAGCTGGCCTGTCAGTCAGATTCCGTTGATGTGGATGGTGCAGGAGGCGACGCATGTGGGGTTGACGTTTGATCCGGTGCAGTTGCAGGAGTTGGGGTGTCATTTGGTTCCGGTTTCTTCGGCGGGTTCTTCTTCGGAGGATGGGGATGATGATGGTAGGGAGGGGAGGTTGATCGAGGTAGAGGACGTGGCAAAGCAGCAACAGCAACAACAACCGCTCATGGGATTCGACCCCGCGATCGTGCACATGGCCGAACGCGCCCCGCTGCACGATTCCCTCGAGTACGACTCCGGGAAAGGCGTCGAGACGCTCTTCTGGCGGTTGCTCGAGTGCCTGCCCATGAAACGCCCCAAGGTGAACCGCGACGGCTCCGTGAAGGAGACCCGGTGGCACGTCGGGGGCCTGCGGCGGCCGCTGCCGGACGGGGCGCGCATCCACGCCAGTGTGATCCACCGGCTGCAGCAGGACCCGGAGTATCGGCCGTATAACCTGGGGTTGGGGCACAAGCGGGTGCCGACGACGACGTCGCTGGACCGCCATCAGCATCAGATCGAGAGGAGGGATATCGGGCAGTGGCGACGGATGCAGCATGGGGGACTGTGTGATTACTACGTGCAGGTGCAGGGGCCTTTGCCGGGGGGGAGTGCGGGGGGGTCACGGTGTGCGTCGCGCAAGAGTACTGCTTAGGGGTGAGGGGTCAAGTGTATGCTAGTCGGGTGTTTGTAGACAATGCTTTCCTTCCTATCTTCCCTGTTTCCGGTTCACATAACCCAACGTAATAAGGAAGTGACTTAGACTCGACGAGAATTCATATTCATATTCATTAATACATATAGTCCATATTAAGTCTATCCCCCACCCCCCGTTAACACCGTCATCACCCCCTCAACCTAAACCACACCAGCCTAGAAAAGCTTATACCCACCCGGCATCAGCGTCTGAAACACCCCTTCGGGATCATAAGCACTGGCAATCTCCTGCAACTTCTCCAAATTCTCCGCACCATACCCGGAGTAAATCTCCTGGAACCACGCCGCATCACCCATGTAGTTGAAGGGATCATACAGCCCCGCGGCATCGGTGGCATTGTTGATCAGCTCGGTCGTCTCGACGACCCACTCGCCCACGATAGAGTCGTACTCGCTGCCAATCCACTCGACCACCTCGGCATAACACAGGTAGTTCTGGGTGGCGTCGAGGCCCAGCGCGTTGCCGCCGCGGGCGGTGGAGGCGTCGATCCAGTTGGCGCCGATGGGCTGCCAGTCCAGCTCGATGATGGAGATGTTGGCCGCGGGGATCTGGGCGTACAGCTTGGGCAGCTGCGCCGCGAAGGTGGCGTTGATGATCTGCACGCCCTGCAGGAGGGAGTCGTAGGTGGTTGCTTTGATGGTGCCGGCGACGAAGATGTCGCTTTTTTCTTGGTTAGTGTTTTTGGTTTTGCCGGGGTGAGTGTTTAGGGTTGGGGGATAGGATGAAGGGGAGCGGGCTGGGCTGGGCCGGGCTAGGGAAGGATGGGACATACTTAATGTGCGGGGTGACCACCGCACCCATCTCGACGGCCATCTCGGCCACCGTCTTGAAGCCCATCGTGTTCGACACGGCCGGGATATCGGTGAACACCTTGAGCGCGTCCGGGTAGCTGACGTCGGGGCTATCGTAAAAGAGGATCACCGAGCCGACCGCCGAGCCCTCGGAGGGCACCACGGCGGGCACGACGTGGGTCTTGGGGTCGGTGTTGTTGGCGGCGAACGCAGCCGTTGCCTGTGCCTTCTCGTCAGTTGTGTCCTCTACTCGACTCGTCTCATTCTCATGATCCACCGGGTCAGGGACAACGCACGGCCAGGAAATCCGGGATGTACTCCTCCGCGACCGTCCAGGTGCCCGCCCACACCTGGGTGGAGGCGATGGTCTCGATGTCGAAGCGGGTCACGAGGCCGAAGTTGCTGCTGCCGCCCTTCAGGGCCCAGAAGAGGTCCGCGTGCGCGGTGGCGTTGGCCTCGACGATGGTGCCGTTGGCCAGCACGACCTCGTAGTTGACCACCGAGTCGCACGAGAACCCGACCTGGTTGCCGTAGTAGTTCACGCCGCCGGCCAGGAGCAGCCCCGGCACGCCGACGGGGCCCAGACGGCCTCCCGGTGCGGTGAGGTTGTAGGGTTCCAGGTAGTCGTAGATCTCTTGCCAGCTATTCGGACATGTCAGTACTTTCTCGAACGAGAGTTACGGTAAGCAAGGCAAGGCCACGAACCGGAAGCCAGGACCCATGTGCAGCAGCGACTGATCGGCGTTCAACTCCAGGGTGGTCAGGTTGGACATGACGATCAGCACGCCGTTGTCGATGTTGTTGGATCCCTGCCGATCACTTTCGTTAGCAATCAATCACGCCGGAAGAGGAAAAAGGTGCAGGTGCAGGGGAAGAAGGCACTGCAGCATACCCGAATGCCCATGTGGCCGCCACCGCGCACGGCGAACTCGGCCTGCGCCGCCACCAGCTTCTCAATGCCCCGCGCCAGCTGCGCGCTCGACTGCGGCCGGAACACGCACCCGGGCGCCATGATCTCGGTGTTGGACCAGAAGTTCTGCGCCTCGTACTCGTACACCGTCGTGCTGGGCAGGTAGACCTCGTCCAGGGCGCCGTTCAGCACGTTGCAGCCCTTGGTGAGGTTGCTGGCGCCGGCGAGGCCGGCGAGCGGGAGGACGCGGGTGAATTTCATGGCGCAATTCTTCTTGAAAGCACAAGAATGACAAACGAGACAACAGAGATGAGAATTGAAAGAATCCTGGGAGACCAAAGAAAAATTGGGGACAAGGTGAGGCTTTTAAAGGCTACGGGCTACGGGCTACAGCCTAGCTGGCGTTGGGGGAACGAACGATAACCTCCGAACTCAATTGCAACTTGCAAGCCAAGTGATCAGGCCAGACTCATCGCAGTAAGGTCGATGCAGGCCACTCCGCGGAACAACCAGAAGAAAAGTGGAGGAGCTGCGTTTGCATGAATCAGGTGTGCCTGATCGGAGTGGGGAGGCCAGAAGACGAAGGAACACAACACCGAATGCGTGCAGAAAAAAAAAAACGGGCTCACCGCGCAGAAGCAAGGCGGAAGGACAGAAGAATGGTCCTAGTCTGGTTTGCTAGGCCACACCCGGCTTAGCGGTCTTGCTAGATCACTGGACAACGAACGGGGGTGGATGGAAAGGGATTAGAGGCACTGCAATAGTCTCGAAAGTGGGGAACTTATCGCCCGGGTTGGGGGGGGGGGGGGGGGGGGGGGGGGGGGAAGAGAGGAGAGGGGAGGGGGGGGAGAAGCAGGCAATAGCCGAGGGGGGCACTAACTTACCACCCACGTGGAAGAAGGATTGCGCCAATAGACTCCTTCTCATACACTGCCGCCATCTTATACAGGTGTACCGTGTACGGCACTGTGCATAGCGCTTCTGCACGGTTCGGAACCCATTTCCTTGCCGGAGGATGCCGTGCGTGCAGAACGAGGTGAGCCGTTGGGAGGGTCGGGATGGTTGGTGGGTGTCCGTCTTCCGGATCAAGTACCGCATCTGGACGCTTCGAACTTGGGCGTAGCCCTAATCCCCTACGGAAATTTCCCCCTGTCTCGTCTAGACAGCTGTCATTTGAATTAGAGATTAAGCAGGTTCCAACCTGCGATACAATGCGGTCCCCTATCCCCTCTTAACGCCGTGATTACCAAGCAAGAGCAAGCACCGACCTGATCCACTTGCTGACACCGACACTGACAGCACATGGCATGGCGGCATGGCGCCATGACAGCTCCACCAGCCCAGAGACAGAACAAAAAATGGGACAAAAATGCAGACGAAAGAATCCCAGCACAAGAAGCTGTGGAAGACAAAAATAGAACAAGAAAATAATCCCTCAATTATGCATCAATATACCGTATCATCAGCTATCGCAGGTCCGTATTACTATCCACATTAAACTCCACCGTCCGGATAATCCCCTCCGTGCTGCCCTTGCTGCGGTGCAACGCGGCCCCCGGGGTGGTCGTCCCCGGTAGGATATGCTCCTCGCTGTCGTCGTTGGTGCCCCCGTGCAATCGAGTGGAGTAGTGATTGCTGGCGGGCGCGAACTCGGGCGCATCGCGGGGGATGGAGCCCAGCGGGTGGCCGTATTTGCGCGAGGCCGACTCGTGGTAGCCGCCGCTGTGCGTCGAGAGACCCAGCAGGCGGGGGAAGTAGCGGCGCACGAAGGGGCGCATCGCGGTCGTGCACCCGCCGATGATCCCCAGGTTGAGCTCGATGGTGCACCACATGAGTGCGTTGGTCGTGGTCCCTGTGCTTTGTCTTTAGTCTCCAATCTTATGGTGGGATGAGGAGGAGCGAGAGGCGGGAGCGTACAAGTGAGGTCGGTGCTTTCGAGCAGGGTGTATAAACTGGCGAGACGGATACAGCTGATGACTCCGACACTATCCTCCTTATTAGCATCATTGATGCCCTCAAACGAAACAAAAAGGACTGGAACACTCACATGCACCCCATAGCCAGCATAGCGCCAACCGCGAATTTCTGTCGGAACGGCATCTGCAATCTCCGCAGCCACGGACTACCACCCCGTCAGCATCACCCCCTTCAATCACCAAGAGAAAAAACGCACATCGGAACCAACGTCGTCATGAAGTCCGTGAAAATGCCCAATCCCGCATTCGCAAAGTAAAACACCGGTCGGTTCATGCACGTCGCGTTCGTGATCGAATAGTCCCACGAGGCGGCCACGGGGCTGCAGCTGAAGATGTTGGCCAGCACGCTGGCCACGTTGTAGCCCACCGCGATGAAAATGACGGCCCAGACGGCGTAGTGGAAGGTCTTGCTGGGGAAGATGCGCAGGTAGAAGATCAGGACGGAGACTTTGGTGAAGCCGGTCCCGGCGCAGTAGATGATGGCCGCGACGACGTTGAGCTATCGCCGTTAGTCAGATTTGCGCGTGTGGTTGGAGGTGGAGGGGCCGGGTGGAATTTACCCTCAGGAACCACGGGGTGAGAGAGCTGTACGGGACGTCCCACATGTGTTTACCCAGACCCCAGTTGAGCACTGTCCATTAGCTTGGTGGTTGCGGTTGGAGCAGGGTATGGATGGCTTACTGTCGAGGGTGACGCCGGTGAGGATGCAGGAGAGGACCTGCTGGTCAGTTGCGATGCACGTGAGGAATATCATTGAGGAGGCGGCTTACAACGGAGATAATCATGAGGTCTGGAGTATTGTTAGTATATTATGCTCGATACTCCGGAGCGAAGGAGACCTACAATCATCATATGACACACTGCGCACCAGGTAAATGCGCGTCCACATGCGCACGACCAGCGCAATCACCGCCAGAGGCAGGAAGACACAGTTGACCACAAGGAACTTGAGGCCGCACGACGGGGGGTCGACGAAGTTGGAGACCATCCCGGCGGGCGGCGCCATGGCCGGCGTGATGGAGGAGCTGTTGGTCATGGTGTGCTCAACTCGGCATGATCTGGGCTTGATCTCTGTCGATGGGTGAGAACAAACACCCTAGTAAAAGAAAGAAAGAAACAAAGAAAGGGAAAAGAGTGACAGATGAGAATAGATCTGGGGAAGGAAAAAAGAGAAGGAGAAAAGAAGAAGCACAGACTGTAGCCCGGAGATATACTGTGTAGGTGACAGACAGGCCAACGCCAGGACTGCAGCGGAGACAGTGAACCAGCAGATAAGGGAACAACACTTCGGTGCACTCTGTCATATACAATTACCCGCTGCTACAATCAACCAAACTCTTTCTTTAGAATGGGCTGCTCTCCCCTCATACCAGAGGAGGAAACGACGCGCTACGCTACGTAAAAAGCCCTGTCCTGCACCAAGAAAAGTGGCGAACTCAATTTCGCCCGCTAATGGAGGGACTTGTTGGACTACTGAGACTATGTGCTGCAGCGCACGTTTTGGCGCTGGGCGACCGTGTATTCGGAGCAGGGACAAGACGAGACTAGTTGGTTCTAGTGCTGCTCATGAGACCCAGCTGGCTGGCTGGCGGGCGATTTTGTTTTGGTTTCCCAGACAAGAATCCAATTTTCAGACTTTCGGGGATTCGTCCCCGGTGAGTGAGTCAATCGAAGGGGGATGTTGTGTCCTATTGCTCATGATCGCATCCCATTCCCCTCTTAAAACAGGAGATCGTGACGATCACAGCTTGTTTCCCCTCGCTCTTCTCTTTCTGGGGCATCGACGGATGTCACGGTACAGATCTGAGAGGCGGGTGGAGGGGGGAAGTTGTCCAATGTCCACAATGGTAGGAAGAGGAAAAAAAAATCCAAAACAAAAACAAAGCAGCAAGTCAGAAGTCCGGCAAGGCCCGAAAATCTGGAACCGAGGCTGCCCGTCACGCAGAGAAGCGGAAACGAATCCATGGGTGGCACTCACCGGCTCCACCCTGGCAGAGTGCATTGTTTTTTCTCTCCTGTCAGCTCGGTCTGGAAGCTGACCTGGGTTCAGCTTCCAGGTGGTTTAAACGAGTGTACGTGATCTTTTTGGCACGTATGTTATTTCCTACAGTTTTTTCTGAAGCCAGGTAGAGCGTATGCTTGGGGGCTACTGGTAAAATGGTGCAGACCCTACGGGGGGTCCGAGCAGAGCTAGAAGGGAGGAAGGAAGGAAGGAAGGTCAAGTCGGAAGCCGAGCAACCGAAAGGATTGACAGAGTTCAGGTAGAGGATGATAGTTCGGTTCAGGAGGAAAAGTTCTATGCAGGTTAAGCTTTGTCACGGCTTGCAGGAACAAGGGACAATGGCCTCTCTCCCCTGAAAGAACTCATGGACTCGAGGAGATGCCTGATTGAGTGCTGACATGCAATCTAAATCTAATAAGGTCGGCTAATAGATTGTAACTACCGTGGTTGTCGAGAATAATACGAAGGATGGGCTGACCCTGGCCCGTGGATGACCCAAGGAGCTGGAACAGGGTGGAAATTGCACCGGCTGCCTTTGATGCCTTTGAGGGAGGGCCTGATGACGCAAGTTGTGGTTATGCTTGGGTTGTCGTGGTTCAATTGAGGAAAAAAATCGGCAAATCTAAGAAGACCAAGAAGAGTAGCGAAGCCGCTAACGACCCACTCAGCTTAGGGGTAGCCTCGGTTCTGGCCCTAACTTGCCCACACCAGCACCGCAACAGCCAAGAAACAGCAGAAAATCAACCCGTCGTGCCATGTGGTGAGAGGATCCAGCACGATTGTTCAACTAATGATAGACAGGATCCATGCAGCTTGCAATCCTTCAGTTGATGGACAGCCTCACCAAATAACTTGCACATATGTACTCAGTAGGTAGGTGAATGTTGACACTAGGTTCTGTTACCTTTAGAGCATCAAATAATATACGTAAGCAACCACACCGACCCAAGGTTCATTCTGCGTCCGGAAACCTTATCCCTCGCCGGAGCTCCATTGTGTCAATCCACAAATACGATGTCCGACTCACCAGGGAGAACCCCCGCCACCCCGAGATTCACCCATGGACGAGAATCTGTCATGCTCACGTCGGCCAGCTCTCCATCGCTGCCCTTTCCCATGCGAGTCTGGTACTTGCCCCTCCGCTCGGACCTCTCCGAGGACCCAGTGGACATAAAAACGGAGATTGCAGGCGAGAGAAAAAAAGGCCCAATTGGGAGTGCAGCCTCGGAAATCCGACCCGGAAAACTCTCTTAGCGAGCTGAACCGTCAACTACCCTGCGAGTGTGAGACAGGAATGGATAGGCAACCATTGGTCAAGGTCGATTCCTACTGGTTCGCAATGCGCAGCGGGATTCAGAAAGAATCAAAATACCAACTGGACAGAGGTCAAGGAAACTTATTACCAGATTCTACCGCTCAGGTACGTAACTACAGTGCTAAGGGCATAGATGCCAGACAAGAACAGCACCACCACCACCACCACCAACTGTAGAAATCCACCAAAACACCACACCACAACCGCAACCATATATGCACCCCTCCCGACCAAGTCCGAAAACTCGTAAACCCACCGACCAACACCTCAATCGATCTCAACCCCCCCGATTAGGTCCATACCGCCCCGTCCACGCGCGCAACCGCGCTCCCCCGAAAAACAAGGGTACCGCCAAGAGCAAACTAGCGGCCTGGATCGCCGTCATCTCGCCGAACACGACCGCCACGCCCTGGCGCGCGATCCAGTCGCTCGCGTACAGCGAAAGCAGCATGCCGATCGTGTTGCGGATGACGAAGATGATCACCAAAGCTTCGCCGGCGATCTGCATCCCACCCCTCGTATTAGTTCTAGTTTTGATTGAGAACGGCGAGGGAATACGAGGAAAATAGATTAAGGGGCTTGATTGAAGAGGAGATTTTTTATCCGAATGAGAGAGGAGAGAGGGGGGTGCTTGGGCGAGGGGAATCGGGGGATCGGGGAGGGGTTTATATCCTGGATGGTCCCTCGGCATCCTACCAAGGAGCATATTGCGACTGACTGCGGATTTTCGACGGCCGGAGGAGGAAAAGGAAGAAGAAGAAGAAAAAGAAGACGAAGCAACTCACCCGCTGATAACAATCCAACGCATATGTCACCGCGACATTCGAGATGGCCGCCACCCCGAACGCCTGCATCGCGTATCCCACCGCCACGCCCATCCAGTGCGTCTGGTGCGCGATGCACAGGCCGAATATCAGAATGCCCCCCGGTCCGATCACCCCGGGCACCACCAAGGCCGGAAGACGGTACTCCGGTTGTCGGTCGCCGCCGCGGCGTTGGGTGTATCGCGTCGAGATCTGGTCGATGAGACGGCCGCCGACGTAGAAGGCGAGGAGGGACCCGATGAACCCGGCCAGCGAGAGGAGGCCGATGTCGCCGGCGGGCCAGTTGTAGGGGGCGTAGGTGAAGGTGCGAGAGGCGGTGAGTTGCACGACGATGTTCCTGTTTGACTCATGACCAGTTAGTCAGTCTGGGGATGTGTTGTGGGAGAAGGGACGAGGGTTCGGGGGACTCACCATCCGACTGAGACACCAATGGTAAAGGCACACCAGAGGAGCTGGGGATAAGCTGCGGCGGATAGGATGGCTTTGACCGTGCGCAGGAACGAGGCATCGGGGTTGTAGCCCTGCTTCAACGAGAGCATGCTCCAGACCGAGGGGGTCTTGTCTTGGGAAGCCTCATGTCGAGCAGGCAGATATGTGGTCTCGCGGATGGTGAAGATACCCACCGCCCAAATCACACCGGAAGCAATGGCCAGGAACCAACACATCCAGCGCCAGCCCGCGTCCTGCACGATGTAGGCGTTGATCAACGGCCCCACGAACAACCCCGACGTCAGCGCCAGATGGAAGATCATCAACCAGTGACCCCGACCCTCCGGACGAACCATATCGCCCACCACCGCGGGGACAGTCGCGTCGGCGGCGGCGGCGGCGAGCCCGGACATGATCCGAGCGCCCAGCAACTCCGAGTATCCCGTGACTTTCGCGGACCAGACGTTCATCATCGAGAGGCCGAGCAGGGCGGCCAGGTAGACGGGCCGTTTGCCAAAGACCCGCATGAGAGGGACCCATGCGAGGTTGCCCAGGCCGAAGAAGAAGACATTCAGCGAGACGAGGTGGCCTGCGTCCGTGGAGGAGACGTGGAACTCGGCGATGATGGCTTTGGTGGCGACGGTGAAGTTGCTGCTGTTGACGTTGGCCAGGAAGGTGAAGCAGCAGATGGTCATGTATGTCGTGATTTTCGTCAGCAGAGGCCAGTTCTGTGGAGTGAAGGTGAGTCTGATAGTCTGTGTTGGTTAGACGTAGAGTTGCCTACCTTGGGATCGTGCGGGTCCGGGGCCGGTTCGGCGGTTTTGGCATCGTAGCCATCTTGCAGCCCCTGTTCATCGGCGTAGTCGATGTGGTTGGATGTGCCCTTGTCCTCGTCCATGGTGAGATGTAGCGGAGTAGAGTGGAGAAAGGGAGAGAAGCAGGGGGGGGGGCAAGATATGTGCGGGTGCGGGTCATCCGCAGCATATAAAAGAGCTGTTAAGCAAGTGCCAAGATGTCGGATATTCCGAATGGCCACCAGGCCAACGAAGAAGGCCGATCGGCAGTTGACCCCGCACGGTTGGGATGACTCTGGGGAAAAGCCGGGGAACCCAGAAGGCTTGTTGCACGCGGTCGCGTTTGTAATCCTTGCCTCGGACTCTCCGGGTGGCTGGTCGACTAAGAGGGTTGGGGATTGGTCCGTCAGTCTGCACCGTTGTACAATCATTAAAATGATGATACTGTACGCTAAAGAGGCTCATTCTGGCTTACCCGTCCACTGTTCAATGTACACGACTCGCTGTCTTGGCACTAGTGGCATATGTTACCACAGAAATATGTTTAAGGCACTTGGGAATTGTTTTTTGCTTGCAAAATGAAAAGACTACTCCACTCACTCAGCAAAGAGTAAGCACCCCGAAAAGTGTGTTCACATTCATGTATAAAAGGAGTGTGTGCAAGAAAGTATAACCCCAGCAGCAGCGACCATGAGACAGCACCAGGCTATCCCATCCCCACTACATCATAGAAACCCATATCCAAGCTCAAAGAATAACCATTTCCAGATCCATAAAACCAATCCATGACCATAACGCATCCTCATGCTTCTACCTCATTTTCCGCCCCAACCTAAGAAAGCCCGACGGCACTTACCAGGAACTGCGCGGCCGTCTGCGCATCGCTTCCATAAGACAAGTGAGCCATGACATTGACACCGTTCTCACAGACGGGGTCGCCGACGGCGCAGAACTCCTTGACCTTGCTGGAGTCGAGCTTGCCGACCGAGGTCATCTTGAGCGGGTCACCGAACAGGACAGCGGCCTGGATCTGGCCCGCGCTCAACGAGCTGGCGGCGTTGTGCACCACCATCGAGCCCTGCGAGTAGCCGCCCAGCACGACCTTGGTGTTGGGGCACTGGCTCAGCGCCTGCTTGACCAGGCTGGCCATCTTGGGGCCGCCAGAGGCGCCCATGTTCATGTTGCCCTGTTTGGGACACGATTAGCTTGACGTGATCGGAGAGAATTGAAGAGACAGAGGACGACTTACGGCCCAGTCGGCGGGGTAGTCCACACCCTGCACCGTCACCTTGTTGCCAGTCAGTGACTGCAGGGCCGAGGCGACCTCGGGGCCGACCACGCTGCCCATGTTGCCCATCTCCGTGGTTCCACGCGCGAAAATGAAGGTCAGCTCCTTGCAGCCGGTGCTGGAGGTGACTCCGTTCTGAGTGCTAGAGCCTAAAGGAAATGAGTATTGTGTAAGATGAGGGGGGCACAAAAGAGGGACAGAAGCTTACCACCCATGACGCTGCTGATCATACCGCTGAGTCCATCGCTGCTGCCAGAGGAGCTGGTGGTCGCGCTGCTACTGGGGAACAGAGAGCTCAGCGCACTCAGGCCACTGCTGCTGTCGGTGCTGGTAGTGGTGGTGCCAGTGGTGCTCCCACTAGCGCTGCCACTGGTGTCGGAAGAGCCGGTGGTGCTGCCGGTCGCCGAGCCACTGGTTGGGAACAGCGAGGCCAGGGCACTCAGACCACTAGATCCAGAGGAGGTGCTGGAGCCAGAGCTGGACCCGGACAGCAAAGAAGAGAGGTCGAATTGACGCCCATGCAGAGTCGGAGTGGGCGCAGCCAGCGCAGTGGCAAGGAGAGAAAGAGTAACGAAGGACTTCATGATGAAAAGATCGACGGCAACAAACGTGCGATTGGAACGAGAGAGATAGAGCGCAGCTCTGTAAACGAAGGAACAGCCTGAGTGAGGGAAGAGAGAGGAAGTGCACTGCACTGGCCGAAGTCAATGGATGGACGAGCTGGATTGGACTGGACCGACCAACTTTGCGTGAAAACCTCCCAACCTTATACTTGGTCCAAGTCCTCAAAATTGAGACCCTTCACAAGTCAGTTGAGCTGAACAGCCCGCGATCGGATCGGGCGTGTTTCAGCTTGCACCGAGGCTGTTCGAGAAGCTCGGTTCACATCCCTGGGAGGTGGCTCAACCCCGGGGTGAGAGGCCTGAAACCGTGCGGTTGATACATCACAATCCATGGTTAGCCGCAAATGTCTCACCCTGCGACGTCGCGGGCGAACCGTTATGTGTCGGTGTAGCAGCCAGACCGGTAGAATGACTGCTGCCAGTCGGGGCGCTCGGATCCCAAGGGCAGACCCTGTCCGTGACCAGGGTCTGTCGCCGATAAATGAGCGATCGTCCCCCTCTTTCCCCCTGGGGCGGTGATCGTGTTCCTGGACGGGTCTTCTCGCCGGCTGTTTAAGGGGTTCGTTAGGGCTACTCCGTACTCTACTAATGACTACTAGTGATTCCTGCGTCCCCGCAATCGCCCAATTTTTGAGGCCTCTTTCCCCGATCGGGCAATCGGCCCGCTCCGGCAAAACCTTCAACCTGCACCACATTCCTTGGTGGATGAGAGAGATCAGCTTCAAAGGCTGAGCCTGTCCTCGCTGAAACTTCGGCCAGCCTGTCATGCATGGATGATACGGCGGAATTGGAAAAGTCTGTCTGTTTCAGTTGGCCAGTCCTTCCATTTCTGATCCATGGATCACCTACGGCTGTGCCTGAAGCATTCAGGGCAAAATGATCCAGACCATGGTAGATCCATCACTCTCGAAGGATGAGGATCAACCCGAACGTGAGCAGCATGACCCGGTTGCGGAGCGCGAAAGGAGATCTGCCTCGGTACCGCTCGATATCACCGCCTTGGCGTATTCTCGACGGGGCTTAGGATCGGCAATCGACGTCACTAGCAGACTTATCAATCGAGAGGTACTCACCTTTGCCTACCTTGATAATGATGCTTTAGACAATTAATAGATCTAGCGAGAATTTTCACGCTGCGAGTGAAGAGTTATTCGAGGCCGGTGGTCCAGCATGGAACGCCAAATCCTTCTCATTCTTTCTTCCCTCAGGCGGAGTCAAATCGCTCACAAGATCACACTGCAATCTTGGATAGGCAACAGAGATACTTACCCAGGGCTATTGTGAGTTTCAGCATCAGGGCCCACAAGGCGGGTGACAAGCCGACTGCTGTCAGAATGTTCCGTACCTGAGAGTCCAGACTTTCCGGCTCGAGAAAACTGCCTTTCTGGTTGTTCAGCAGTGAAAGAAAATTGTGCAGGACCTGCGGGCTGGCTTGACAGTTCTTGAATCGAGGGCCTAGACTAAGTGGCAGAGTAGATCCTTTGATTTCCTATTGACGAGCACTAGAATTCGGTTCGATATCCTGTGTCTAGACGGCATTGTGCATAAATCCAAGGTTGTGCACATCCTATTCCAAACGCCATTTATCCAGAATATTAGTCATAAATGTAGGGCATGAGCTCACCTTTCACGATTGCGGAGTTACATAGCAGGCCAAGGGGGTCTGTATAGAGCCTTTTCTACTATTAATGATAGTAGTATTTAGTTATAAAGAGTGATTATTGGTTATCATATAGTTATAATATAGTTATAATACAGTTATAGTACAGTTAGAATACAGTTGTAGTAGTAAAAAATAGTCTTAAAATAATAAATACTATTATATAATAGAAAAAGTATATTACAGAACTGTTTATAACTAGTATTAAAAGTAGATTACTTAATAATTAATTTTAATACTAACAGTTATCTTAAACGTTATAGAAGTTTCTTATAGTTTATTTTTATATTAGATTAGTTATCTTTCTATTCTTTAACTGTAGGCTAAGAAGTAATAATAATATTATTAAAATTTTTAAATATATAAAATAGTATTTTAAAATATAAAAATAATAGAAATCTTTATAATACTTTATATAAAGTTAATATTCCATGTATACTATATTAAAATTGTTAAAATTAGAAAAGTATAAACAGACTTCTATAAAAAATCTAATATAAATATTTTTTTAATATTAGGATTAGGGCTTATTAGAGCCTATTTATTTAAATATTTAAAATAAAAAAGTACTAATAAAAAATCTTTTCAAATTACTTATAAAGATTTTATAAAAAGAAATACAAAATATTAATAATTAAGATAGTATATAACCCTACAAGAAAGATAGAATAAAGTAGAATAATATTAAATAAATAATTAATTATAAAATAGATAAGAACTAATAAATATTAGTAAGTATAATATAAAGAATATAAAAAACTATAAACTAACTATTTAAAAATCCTAATATAACTCTAAAAAGATAGTATTATATTATTATACTGGATTAGAATACTCTAAGAGTATTCTGTTGAGTATACTAATAAAAATATTTTAAAAATTTAGTTTATTAAATAGACTTTTAGTCTTTTAAAATCAAGTTATTTAAATAGAATATATTTTTTAATTATAGAATAGAGTGGATTAACCTGACCGTTATACCTTAACCTTAACCTGGCCATAACCTGGCGGTCAGATTAAGATATAAAAAAATTTTAACCGTACGGTTATAGTTAGATTAAGATATAACTATTATTTTAACTATTTATATCTACCGGTTAGAAAGATTAAGTATAGCAGGTAGATTAATAACTGCAGATTAATTAGTAATATATATATTTTTTTTATACAGATAATATACAAAATATAATATATTTTTAATTATAGTATAGTAATATTCTCTAAATTTAGTTTATTTATTTAATATTATAATACAGTTCTAATCCTTCTGACTTATCTGTTTAATCTATTTAATTTGTTTAACTTACTTAATCTGCTTAATCTGCTTAATTTATTTAATTTACTCGACCTCTCCCCCCGTGGAGCTGAGAGGTATACTATACTTTAAAAAAGATTTTTACAGAATCTAGTATAAAAAAAATAATATCTAATATTAGATAAACTAATAAGATTATACTATTTTTTATACTATTCAGAATAGTAATTATAATAGTAGAGAAATCAAGAAGACCGGGTCTCTATCTCTATTTAAGTATATATAATATTTAAAGACTTAGATAAAGCTAGCTTTTTTATTTCTAATAATAATCTATCTTTTAGATTATCTTTAAGATTATTTATATTCTTATTTTTATTAATATAAAAAATAATAATTATTTTATTCTTCTCTTGCTTTTTAGATATAAAAATAATTAAATCTAGATTAAGATTATTAAAAATATTCTAATACTTCTTACTAATAATAAAACAATTAATATATATTTAAAGTATTACTACTTTAATTATATTAGTATAAAGACAGCTCCGGCGATAATAACAGATATTTTAAAAACTATTAAATAGATATTTAATACTAATACTGTTAGTAGCAACTAAAAGAAAATCTCTAGCTATTTAATAAAGAATAGAAAACTAATTACAGTAGGACTTCCAGTAAGTAAAAATATTAGTATATTTTATAATATTTAGAATAGTATTAATTTAATTAAAAATATCTTTATAAGCTATATATCTTTAATATCTAAATATATTTTAAGTTCTTCAAATATCTCAACTGCTGGTAAAAGTCTTTAATATTTAAAAATATTATAAAAGACTTTATCCAGGCCTGATAATAACCCGAAGATAATTAATAGTATATTAATAACTAGATTCTAACTATAATAAAAATAGAATATCTTCTTAAAAACAGTTCGGTATTTATAATACTAGTTAATATTATTATCTAGTCAGACATTTTTTTTAAACTTCTTAAGCTTTAATATCGGGTTTAGAATAGTTATAATTATATAAATATAGCCTTCTGCCTAGTAGATATAATAATAGTATTTTCGGAGTTTTTAATATATATTTTACAAGCCTTTAAAAATCTTTTTTTTTTAAAGTATCCGCTTTCTTATCAATCGGTTAATTAAGTAATCCAAATAATCAAAAAAATTATTATAAATATTATAAATCTTATAAACAGTAGGCCTACTGTTCTTAGATAGATAGAATATAAAAAAAAAAAGATATAAAAGCTTAAAAAAATACTTTATCTATTTCTACTTAGTTATAGTAGAATAAAGATAATTAATATTATTATAATTATAGTACTAAATAAAACTTTTAATTACTTAATAAAGATTAAGTATCCGGCGAATTATAAAATAAATTAAATTCCAGCAAGTTTTACAGTTAAAAAAAAGATAATAAACTAAGCCTAATTCAAGTTGTTAAATAAGCTGAAATTTTTTATAATATTAAAAACTTATATTTATAAATCGTGCAATCTTCCGAATCTATAATTAAGAATTAGTAAAATTAGCTATTACTAAAAAAAAATCTTTAGAACCCGTCTATAAAAGATTAATCTAAATAATTTTTATTATAGACAGTAGAAACTCTTTATATTAGCCTTTTATAGATAGCTTCTAGAATATATTTTTTTAAGAGTTTTTAAAATACTAAAAAAGACTTTAAAACTTTTATTATAAATCTTCTATATATATTTAACAGTACTGTTTAAAACTTTAATCTAAAGTTTTTATAGAAGAATATTAACTATAAGTTAAATTATATAAGCAAAACAGAATATATAATACTAGCTTTAAATAATTATTATAAGATCGGAATAGAATAAAATATTATAAAGCTAAGTACTCTAGCTAAGCTAAATCTAAAATTTAGATAAGATTATACTAAATATTAAACTATTATTATTAATATTATCAGTTGTTATACCTAACAACCGATAAAATAGATTATATTTATATAAAACTAATAAAATAATTATAGCTAGATTTTTATTAATATAAAATCCAGATACCGGTCGGAAGTCCAGTAAAACTTTATAATAATCTATATTTTTTATTTAAAAAATATCTAATTAAAGTAAAAAATACTTTTTAATTAGAGCTGGTCCAGCAGTCTATTATAATTAATATTTATTTAATATTTAAAAACTTTAATAACAGCTGTATATATATATTTTTTAATAATTCTAAAAAATATTCTTTAATTTGTACTTGATTGGAAGAACTTAATTTTCGGTAAAAAAATAAAACTGCAAGATTAATTATCTGTTTAAATTAAATATACTTAATAGTCCGGAATAATAGGCGACAGATAATTATAAAATATAAAATTTAATTTTAAAAATTCTGTTTATTATAGACTGTAGAGGCCTAAAAAAAATAATAATTAAAAAAAATTTATTTTTAAAAAATAAGTAAATATCTATAATAACTCTTTACTTAGTATCTGACTAATTATTTACTTAGATACTACTAATAGTATTTTCTTTTTATAATTCTTACAAAAATAATAGTTTATAAAACTAGTTTTTAAATTTTTAATTCCCGGGTGTTATAAGATATAAAAATATACAGTATAATAGATATAAAAAGTTTTATTAGAAAATAATATATTTTTCTAAAAACTATTTTATATTATTAATATCTTTTTTTAACTAAAGTAAAATAGCAGTTTTCGAGCTCGCATATAGGTTTTAAAAAAGATTATCTTTTGCTACTAATTTTAGAAAATAAAAAACTTTTTTTATAAATTAGATATAAAATAATCTTCTGATTCTTCGCGACGCGCGTAATCTGAAGATTTAAAAAAAAAGAAAAAATCTAGCTTAAAAAGCTTATTTTAGTTAAAGTATTATTATAGTTTATAAAAATCTAAAAAATAAAAAAAAAAAGCTCGATAGTATTCTTTAAAAATAAGCTAGATAACTATAATTAACTTATAATTCTAAAACTACTCTACAAATAATAAATACAGAAAGATAAAAGTAGAAAATTCTATAAAAACAGTTTATTTTATTTTAAAATATACTTTTATATAAATATAATCTATTATATTTTAAATACAGCTAAAGCATCTGCCGCATCTTATTTATTTTAAAAAGCCTAGTAAGCAGAAAATCATATCTTAAGTCCAGAATTATAAAAGTCAGATTAATTAAATCAGTCAGATTATTTTTATATTAATAAAAAAAACCTAAAAAAGACTTTTACAGAACCCTCTAAGAAATATAATATCTAATATTTAATTAAATAATTATTAAAAAGTATAGTTGCCGAAAAAAATCATATAAATAATATTATATAAATATTATAGTATAGCCCTAATTCTTTTAACTTATCTACTTAATTTATTTAATCTGTTTAACCTGCTTAATCTGCTTAATTTATTTAATCTATTTAATCTATTTAACTTGCTTGACCTGCTTAATCTGCTTAATTTATTTAATTTACTTAATTTATTTAATTTATTTAATCTATTTAATCTGCTAAATCTATTATTTCTAACTGTTTATTACATGACCCTGAATCTGCTTAAAAATCTTTTTGTTTCTAAATTCTTTTATAGCTCTTCGAGCTACGTCTTATTTATAAATCTAAAAATAATCTAATTAAATAGCTAATTAAAAATAAGAAAATAAGTTATTAAAATATTATTAGCTTGTTATTTATTTTATTATTTTATCTGCTGTTATCTGTACCTGCCAGTCTATAACTTAACAGCAGATTTTTTTTTAAGTTTAATTTATAATACAGATAATTTAGCTCTTTTAAATAGAAAATAAAAATATAATAAACTATTTAAGCTGGAGTAAGAAGAAGAATAATAAAATAAAAACAGTATATTTATTTTTAATAATCTAACTAGTAATAAATATATAGTTTTTTAGTTATTATATAATATAACTAAGATATACAGCCCAAACCAAGCTGTAATTATATATATTTATATATATTTCTCGCTGTAAAAGCAACAGTTTTATAAAAAACTAAATTTTATTAATACTACTAGAATTTTCTGATTAATTCTTTTAGATAGAGATAAAGAAGATACTAATACTTCTTTTAGTTATTATTTTCTAATTTAAAAAGCTTGTTTTTATATACTTTTAGATAATAGTTAAAATAGTCAGATTAATAACTACTTAATCTAGATATATTTTAACTGTATTAGAGCCTAAACAAATATAGTAAAAAAATCTTAGTACTAAAAATAGTTAAAATAGTTAACCGCCTGTTTTTTAGCTATACTGCGGTCAGATATAAAAATTTCTTTAATCTAGCCATAACCTGGCGGTCAGGTATAAAAATTCTAATTAACCTGATCTGACCTGGCCGTTAGCCACTCTATTATAGAATTATATTTGTTCGGTAGAATATAGTAATTTAAAAATTATAAATATAACTAGCAGAACTTTAAGATTAATTAAATTTAAATAAAAAAGCTATAGTTTTAAATACTATTAAATCTAAGTCGCAGGGACTGTCGAATCTAATCTATTTAAAAAAAATAGATTATAAAATTATATAGTAAGGCCCGATCTGTCCAGATCTTATAAATTCTAAAAATAAAAATAAAAGTAATTAAAATTAAGATTCTAAATAGTAAAAAAGTTATTTTATATCTATTTATATTTCTATTTTCTGCTTAGTATATTACAGTTTATTAATAGTCTATACTCTGTAGTAAATAATAGAAAATATATTCTAATATAAATATTTAGAATAGTAAGATTTCAGAGCTATTTATCTTTTAAAACTAGTAGTTTATTTATAAATAGTTAGCTAGTTATTTATATTATAAAAGATAAGATATATTATTATCAGATATAAATCTTTTTAAATCTTAAGATTTAAGTAATAAAACAACTATAATAAGATACTAAAAAGCTTTTTAACTGTATATAATAAATTAGAATATTATTAGAATTAAAATAGTATAATATATTAAAGTTACTAAAATCTTTTAGACAATAACAGCACAGGTCCGGATAATATATTCTAGTAATAAACTTAGTTTAATTTATAAATAAAATATTAAAAATAAAACTAAAATATATTTAAAATATCTTTAATAAAACTAAGTTTTATTAGTCTTATATTATAAGACTAGTAAAAGTAGAACAAGTGCTTGTCTAAGTTCGGATAATATCTATATTTAAAGATATTTAAGTACTAACAGACGAGACTAATAAATAAGCCTAATAATTTTCCGAAGTACTATAAAATATTTCTTTATATTTTTTAGATTTAAAATCCGAAGTATAAAGTTTTAAAAACAGAGATTAAGATTCTTCTAATTTAAATAAAAAATATTATACAGTTGACTAAAAACAAGATCTAATAATAATACAAATAATTCAAGTAGTAATAAATAAAATAATAGATTTTTTAAACTAAAAAACTAAATCTATTTAATAGATAAAAAAAGACTTTCTGTATATTTTCGGAATAATTTAATCTTAAAATAATACTAATTGTATAAGAGAAAGTTAAATTTTAAGTTATATCTATTATTTTTTAGATAATAGCAGATATAATATCTAAATTTAATATTATAGTTTTAAATACTAGAATTTTTTATTTATTAGGATATATCGCCGGTAAATATAATAATAAATATAGTAATAACTATATATACTCTATAAAGATATATATAAAATTTTTAAAAAAAAGTCCAGATCTTTTTTTAAAATATCTAAATATTATCTTCTATTTTTATACTATAAGAACCCAGTATTAGAATAAAAAAATTATTTAAATAATATTATTTCTAATAAGTTAATTCTACTAAAATAAGATAAAAAGTTTTTAAAATTTTATATATATTTTAATATACTCCAAAGTTATTAATAAATAGTAGAAATAGAATTAACCGGATATTAGACTGCTCGAATAACTATTAAAAGTAGCTGTATCTATAATATTTAATCTTTAACTTTATTTAAAAAGAATATATCTTAATATATTATCGAAACTTACGAGTAGATAGATAAAATATATAAAAAATAATAATCAAATTATTATTTAGAATAGTCTAATAAGAGAATACAAAGTTAACTTGTTTTAAAATTAATAATATTAAGATCTCTAAATATTCTTAATATTCGATTAAAAAGTAAGAATAGTTATAATCTGGTTTAGAGTGGATTAACCTGACCGTTATACCTTAACCTTAACCTGACCATAACCTGGCGGTCAGGTTAAGGTACAAAAAAATTTTAACCGTACGGTTATGGTTAGGTTAAGATACAACCATCACTTTAACCGTTTATACCTGCCGGTCAGGAAGGTCAGGTATAGCGGGTAGGTTAATAACTGCAGGTTAATTAATAATATATATATTTCTTTTATACAGATAATATACAAAGTGTAATATACTTTTAATTATAGTATAGTAATGTTATCTAGATTTAGCTTATCTGCTTGATCTGTTTGATTTATTTGACCTGTTTGATCTGTTCGATCTGTTCGACCTGCTCGACCTCTTTTCCTGTGGTTCCGAGGGGTATACTACGCTTTAAAAAAGACATTTACAAAATCCAGTATAAGAAATATAAAATTTAATATTAGATAAACTGATAAGATTATACTACTCTTTATACTGTCCAGGATGATAATCATGGTAGCGAAGAAATCGAGAAGACCGGGTCTCTATCTCTACCTAAGTACGTGTAATATTCGAAGACTCAGATAAAGCTAGCTTTCTTGTTTCTAATAATAATCCATCTTCTAGATTATCTTTAAGATTATTTATATTCTTATTTTTACTAATATAGAAGATAGTAATTATTTTATCCTCCTCTTACTCCTTAGGTATAAAGATAATCGAATCCGGATTAAGATTATTAAGAATATCCTGGTACTTCTTACTGATAGTAAAACAATCGGTACATATCTGAAGCATTACTGCTTTAATTATATCAGAATAAAAACAGCTCCGGCAATAGTAACAGATATCTTAAGAACTATTAAATAGACGTTCAATACTAACACCGTTGGTAGCAACTAAGAGAAAATCTCTAGCTATCTAATAGAGAATAGAAAACTAATTACGGCGGGACTTCTAGTAAGCAAGAATATCAGTATATCCTATAGTACTTAGAACAGTATCAGTTTAATCAAAGATATTTTGATAAGCTATATACCTTCGATATCTAGATATATCTTAAGTTTTTTAAATGTCTCGGCTGCCGGTGAGAGTCTCCGGCGTTTAGAGATGTTATAAAAGGCTTTATCCAGGCCTGACAGTAACCCGGAGATAGTTAATAGTATATTAATAGCCGGATTCTAACTGTAATAGAAATAGAACACCTTCTCAAAAATAGTTCGGTACTTAAGATACCAGTCAGTATTATTATCCAGCTAGGTATTCTTTTTAAACTTTTTAAGCTTTGACATCGGGTCCAGAATAGTTGTAATTATATAGATATAGCCTTCTGCCTGGTAGGTATAATGGTAGTATTTTCGGAGCTTTCGATGTATATCCTGCAAGCCTCCAAGAATCTCTTTTTTCCAGGGTGCCCGCTTTCTTACCAATCGATTGATTGAGTGATCCAGATAATCGAAAAGATTGTTGTAGATATTATAAACCTTGTGAACAGTAGGCCCACTGTTCTCAGATAGATACGATATAAAAAGAAAAAAGAAGTATAGAAGCTTAAGAAGATACTCCATCTGTTTCTACTCAATTATAGTAGGGTAAAGATGATTAATGTTACTATAATCACAGTGCTGAATAAAACTGTTAATTGCTTAACAAAAATTAAGTGCCCGGCGAATTATAAGATAGATTAAGTTCCAGCAAGTTTTACAGTTAAGAAGAAGGTAGTAGACCGAGCCTGATTCGAGTTGTTAAATAAGCTGGAACTTTTTATAGTATTAAAAGCTTATATTTACAAATCGTGCAATCTTCCGAATCTATAATTAAGAATTAGTATTATTAGCTATTATTAAAAGAAGATCTTTAGAACCTGTCTGTAAAAGACTAATTTAGATAGTCTCTACTATAGTAGGGGCTCTCTATATTAGTCTTTTATAGATAGCTCCTAGAATATATCTTTTTAAGAGTTCTTAAAATACCAGAAGAGGCTTTAAGACTTCTATTATAATTCTTCCATATATATTCGACAGTACTGTTTAAGACCTTAATCTGAAGTTTCCGCAGAAGAGTATTAACCACAAGCTGAATTATATAAGCAAGACAGAATATATAATACTGGCTTTGAATAATTGTTGCAAGGTCGGGATTGAGTAAAGCATTATAAAGCTGGATGCTTTAGCTGAGCTGAGTCCGGAGTTCAGATAAAATTGTACTAAATATTAAACTATTGTTACTAGCATTATCAGTTGTTATATCTAACAACTAATAGGACAGGTTGTATTTGTGCAAGACTGATAGAATAATTATAGCTAGATTCTTACCAGTATAAGATCCAGATACCGGTCGGAAGCCCAGTAGAACTTCATAGTAATCTATATCTTCTATTAAAAAATATCCAGTTAAAGCAAGAAATACTTTCTGATTAGAACTAGTCCAGCAGTCTACTGCAACCGATATCCTTCCAGTATCTGAGAACTTTAATAACAGCTGTGTGTGTATATCTTTTGACAACTCCAAGAAATATTCTTTAATCTGCGCTCGATTGGGAGGACTTGATTTTCGGCAGGAAGATAAAGCTGCAAGATTGATCATCCGTTTAAATTAAATATACTCGATAGTTCGGAATGGTAGGCGACAGGTAATTATAAAGCATAGGACTTGATTCTAAAAGTTCTGTTCATCGTAGGCTGTAGAGGCCTAGAGAAAATAACAATTAAAAAAGATTTATATTGAAAGAACAAATAAATACCTGTAATGGCCCTTTACTTAGTATCTGACTGATTATTTGCTTAAATACCACTGATAGCATTTTCTTCTTATAATCCTTGCGAAGATAGTAGCTTATAAAACTAGTTCCTGAGTTTTTAATTCCCGGGTGTTATAGGATATGAAGACAGGCAACATAGTAGATATAAGAGGTTCTATCGGAAAATAATATATCTTTCTAAAAGCTGTTCTATATTATTAATGCCTTCTCTCGACCGAAGTGAAATAGCGGTTTTCGAGCTTGTATACAGGCTTTAAAAAAGGTTGTCTTCTGCTACTAATTCTGAAAAGTAGAGCACTTTTTTTTATAAGTTAGATATAGAACAATCTTCCGATTCTTTACGACGCGCGTAATCTGGAGATTTAAGGAAGGAGAAAAAATCTGGCTTGAGAAGCTTATCTTAGTTTAAATATTATTATAGTTTGTAAATATCTGAGAAACAGAAGAAGAAGGCTCGATAGTATTCTCTAAAAATAAGCCAGATAACTGTAATTAACTTATAATTCTAAGACTACTCTGCAAATAATAGATACAGAAAAAAAAAAGTAGAAAATTCTATAAAAGTAGTTTATTTTGCTTTAAGACGCGCTTTTGTGTAAATATAATTTATTATATTTTGAATATAGCTAAGGCGCCTGCCGCATCTTATTTATTTCAGTCGGTCAGATTGGTCAGGTTGGTCAGGTCGCTCTGATATTTATAGAAAAAACCTGAAAAAGGCTTATATAGAGCTCTCTATAAAAGATGCAGTATCTATAAGAGCTGTTCAAATAATTAAAAACTAATCTATTTAGTGCTAAGATACAAGAATTTTAAGCATGGAGAGAGGAAGAAAAAAAGAGAAAAGTGCGGGAAGGCTTCGGGATATGTATTATTATTACGCGGGGGAGTCGGTTAAACTAAATAAATAAAGTAAGATTAGTATAAATAATAGCAGGTCTCTAGGGTGCTTAGAATTAAAAAGATTAAACAGATTAAAAAGGTTAACTGGGTAAAAAGAATAAAAAAGATCAACTGGATTAAAAGAATAAAAATAGTAGACTGCCCTCACAGTATCTGGTATTTAATAAGGTAATTGTTGGAAAATACAGTTGCCGAGAAAAACTATATAAATAGTATTACGCGGGTTTTTCTTCAAGTTTAACCTATTATACAGACAATTCAGCTCTTTTAGATGGAAATAAGGATATAATAAACTATCTAAGCTGAAGTAAGAAGAAGAATAGTAGAATAAAAATAGTATATTTATTCTTAGTAGTCCGATTATTAGTAAATATACAGTTTTTCTGATATTGTATATTATAATTAAGATGTACGGCTTAAACCGAACTGTAATTATATATCTTTATATGCATTTCTCGCTGTAAGAACCATAATTTTATAAAAAGCTGAATTTTATCAATACTATCAGAAATCTCTGATTAATTCTTTAAGATAGAGATAAAGAAGATACTAATACTTCTTTTAGTTATTTTTTTCTGATTTTAAAAGCTTGTTTCTATATACTTTTAGACAACGGTTAAGATGGTCAGGTTAATAACCGCTTAACCTGAATATATCTTAACCGTGCTAGAGTCTAAATAGGTATAGCGAGCAGGTCTTGGCGTTAAAAACAGTTAAGACGGTTAACCGTCCCTTTTTTAGCTATACCGCAGTCAGGTATAAAAATTTTCTTAACCTGGCCATAACCTGGCGGTCAGGTATAAAAATTCCAATTAACCTAACCTGACCTGGCTGTTAGCCACTCTAATCTGGTTTAGAAAAGCTAGAATAATTTTTATAAAATCTAGATAGTTAATATTATTCTAATATTAGTTATATAGTTAGAATAATCTAATTACCAATAAAAAAAAACGTTCGTTTATTAAATCTTATAAAAATAATCCGATTATATTAAATAGAAATTTTATAGTCCTAGAGCATCTTGTAATTTATCTAAATAAAATTATCTAGCAGTAATAGATCTTTATTAGAAAAAGATATATATTTACTAAATATAGTTACTAGAAAGAATCTTTATATATAAGAATACCAGAACTCAACTAGATTATTAAAATATTTAGTTATTCTAAAATATAACTTTTTCTAGTTAAGCTAAGATAATAGAATATAATAAAATAGCTCTAAAAAATTATATATAATCTAAAGTTTTTTTAGAATTTTTTTAGCAAGATCTTCTTTAAGTAATAACCGAGAAGAGGACTATATTATTAGATTAATATTAACTTTATATTCTTTAGTTAAAAGAAGAGATAAAAATCTTTTAACAGCTTGTTTAAAAATATTCAGCTTTTTTAAAAGAATTTAAATTAAAGAATTATTAAATAATTAAAATATTTTTACTAAACTAGTATAGTCCTCTCGAGAAATCTCTGTACTAAAAACCCAGATTCTAAGAATAAAAAAAAAGTTAGATAAAGAGTTTATAGACAGAATTAAAAATTATTTATAAAAAACTAATCTAATAAACTTCTATCTATTATAGGCTTAAAATAAGAAAAGTATTCTAAAAAAAGTATAACCTATTTTAAAATATATATATTCCTATTAAATAAATATTATCGGTATTATTAAAAAAGATATTATTAAGAGAGGTATTATCGAGAAAGATATTATTAAAAAAGATATTATTAAGAAAGATATTATTAAGAAAGATATTATTAAGAAAGATATTATTAAGAAAGATATTATTAAGGAAGATATTATTAAGAAATATATTATTAAAAAATATATTATTAAGAAAGATATTATCAAGAAAAACATCTAAATTTATTATATATTAAATTATTAGTAATATATAGAATATTAATAGAAAAAAGACTTGGTATTAGTCTAATACTAAAATATTCTTACCATCAGATTTCTATTTATTAAATAAATAAAAAGTCTCAGTTTCTAAATAAACAAAAAGTTAGTTAAATTATAGATATAATAAAAAAAAGAATATACTTAATAAAGCTGTCTAATTAGATATTTTAATTTCTGGACTATTAGACCAGTAAAAAAATATAAAAACCTAATTCTCTTACTTAAAATATATTTTTAGTTATAAAAAGAATTAATATATAAAGCAACTAAAGAACTTAAAATAATAAAATAAAAAAAAAAAACTACTAGTAGTATAATATCTATTAAAAAAAAAGAATAAAGTTTATAAAAAAATAAGATTAAACCTCTCTTTTTTTAGTAAACTATATAATAATAATAACACGAATTAGATTACTATTATAAAATTAGTAAAAATATATTATTATAAAAATATTAATAAAATATTAAGTTTAAGAATTATAAATATTAATTTAGAGATAAAAAAAATAGATATAAAACATATTTACAGATATTTTATAGTATACTTAAAAAATAGACTTACAGTATTATACTATTAATTAAGATTAAGATATATTTATATATTTTAGTATACTAAGTAGTAGTATTAATAATTAAAAAATATAAAAGTATCTTTAAGTTATTAATTATTATTAAATACTTAGTATTATTAGTAAATAGTATTAAAAATAGTTACTATATTCTTTTTAACTATAATATCTAGAAGAAGTCTACTTATTTTATTTATATATTATAATATGTTTTTCTGAAAACTTATCTTTTCGATATAAAGTTAAAAAAGATAATCTTAATATTTTTATAAAATAATTTAAAAAAATTACTGCAGAAGACTATTAAAAAGATATAAAAACTATTTATTTTATTTTCTAAATTATAAATATATATTTTATTTTTTATATAATCCGTGTTTTTCGTATATACTATAACTATAATATAGTTATTTATTTTTATACTCTATTTTCCCACGCCCAAATTCTTATATTTACGCGAAGATAGAAAAGCAAGAATAAATATACAGCTTTTTATTAAATTTAATAAAATAATAGAATAGAAGAAATTTAAGATTCTTAATAAAAAACTACTTAATATAAAGACAGCGGTTAGTATTAGTATTTTTAATTTTAACAGTCTTAAGAATCTACAGAAGTTTATTAAAAATATACTATTATTAAAAGTATTTAGAAAGAAAATAATAATAATAAAATATATATAAATAGAACTGAAACAGATATAGTAGCAGGTAGCTATATTCTAATAAAAAATTTTAACAGTCTTAATATAGCTTATTTTATAAAACTTTTTATATATATTATATAGATACCGGAGCGCGAGTCGTAATAAAATTAGATATTAAAATTCTTAATTTTAAAAAAATATTTTTTATTAATTTAAAAAAAGATTAAGTATTAGTTAATATTTACTATTAACTTTTTTACAGGCGGATATTATAGATATATTATATTAAGACTAATAATTTTATTATTAATCTTTTTAATTTTATAAAGCTGGATTAGAAAGTACTAAAACTATAATTTAATAATAATAGTATTAAATATAAAAATATATATATAGTACAGTTTAAGTATAGAATTAGCTTTAGTAAACAGATTAATATCTAATAATCTAGTATTTTTAAAGATACTTTATTAATTTTAGTTAGAAAATTAATCTAATAGTTTAAGTTAAAAAGCTGCTTAACAGAACTATAACTTAGTAATAATAATATTAGATATTAAAGTATATATATACTAAGTATAGCTTAAGTATAAGATTGGTTTTACTTAATAAATAGATAAATAAAATTAAATAATAATATTCTTTTTATAATAAGAAACTAAGTTTAAGAACTAATCGGAAAAAAAATAAAAAAAAATTAAATATATTCTTTAATAGCTTTCTTAGATTCTAAATTAAATTTATTTTTTTATTTTATTTTTTAAGCTGTACCAGAGGTCTTATTAGAATTATTAATATTAAAAAAATTATATATAAAAGAATTTATAGTTATTTTTTTATTTAGTTTATTATTTATATTAATTTAATTCTAATAACCCCGGATCTATATATTTAAAACTACTTAAAAAGAAAAATTTATAACAGATAGTTTCTAAAATTTTTTATATATATATAGACTGTTAAATATCTTTATCAGATACTTATAGTTCTATTTATATATTTAAATAATATAATTATACTTTTTTTTTAATAATTTTAGATATTAATCGCAGCTTGGCATACTATTTTATTAAATAAGCCCGAGTTATAAATTAAAATATACTATTTAAAAATCTAATTAGTTAATTTATAATAAAAAGATTAGAGATTTTTAGACTTATATTTAAACTATTTTTATTCTAATTCTAAGTAATTATTAACAGAAACTATTTTCTATATCTAGATAAAAATATCTACTAACCAGCAAATTTTATAAATTAAATTAAATATCTGGTATAGTTAGTTAAAATTACTATACTACTTAATATAATTTTTTTATTTTAAAAATAAATAGTCGAACTATTTATAAGCTTATTATTTTATAAAATATAAGATTCGGAATTTTTATATTTTAAATAGTTTTTAAATTTATTTTTTTATTTCTCGATATATTAAATAGTTTGGTTTTAATTCTTTAAATATTATTTCTATTAGCTACTAAAATTAAAAATTATTAAGATTTAAGAAAAACTACTGGTAAGTAAATTATATCAACTTAATCTAAGCTTTAAAATTTTTTAATTATTATTAGTTGTAGCTTTTAGGTTTTAGTAAAAGAATCAAAATCTAAATAATAGAATCTGACTTAAACTAAAATAAAGACAGAAAATTATTTTTAAAAAAAACAGAATTATAAGCAGTCTTAAATATTTAAATATTCTAAATAAAATATTAAAGTTTCTGATTTTCTATCTCCGGAAGTTCAGGGAAGTTTCTCTAATAATTAAAAAAAATACAAAGACTTTAGATCTGGTAATAAATATTTTATTAATTTAAAACTAAATAATATTAGACTTGGTTAAATAGTCTCTTAAAGATTTTCTATTTTTTTAATTTATTATAATATATACTAGAAAATAGATTATAATATAATCAGAGAATTTCGAATCTCTACTATAGATTCTAAAAACTAATCTTACTACTAAAATTAAAATAATTTATATAGATTAAGCTTCTTTAAAAATCTTAAAATTTAAGAACTATTTTAAGTAGACTTTTTATTAAGAATATAAATAGAAGTAGTCTTTTATCTCTTTATTTTCTATAATACTAGCTAACTTTAAATACTTCTTAAATTAGATTTTCTTTCTGGCTATTATAACTAATTAGTATTATATACTATTTAGCTAAATATTATTAAATATTATATACCTATATATATTCTGACTTCTGAGAATTATCTATATATATAATATTAACTAATAATTATAATTCAAAGTCTAAACCAATCTTAGTATAAAATCTAATATTAAAATAAATAAGATATATCTATTTTATTATATAATAAACTCTGGTAGTTAGACTATCTCTTTTTAATATTTATTTTTTTTTTTAAAATCTAATCTATTTACTAGTATATTAAATCAGATTTAAAACACGCCCAGTCAATACCAGAAAATTATTTAAATTCTAATTTTTACGCGTTGTTTTATATTTTATATTTTTAATTATATAACTTTTTAGACTTTATAATATAATTTTATTTTTTATATTATAAATATATACTTATCCGAGACGCGTTCTATATATAATAAGTTACTATATTTTAGAAATTTATTTCTATTAAAAAGAGCGTGTATTAGACTAATATATTTTTCTCTGAATAAATTAATAAACCAGAGAAGACTTGGATTAAGCTAATTTAAATATTTTTTAGAAAGTAATCCGCCTGAATATATTTTTAATAATCTATTTAGTATTCTCTTTTTTAGTATTAGTATTTTTTTTTCTAATATTAGTAGTTTTTTTTTTAATAATAATATTCTTTTTTCTAATAGTAGCAGTTTTTTTAATATTATTAGTATTCTCTTTTTTAATATTAGCAGTTTTTTTTTAGTAGCAGTATTCTCTTTTCTAATATTAGTATTTTTTTCTTTAGTATTAACAGTCTTTATTCTGGTCTTATTATTTTTTTTTATTTTTCTATATAAATTTTGCTTTTTAGTATTTTTAGAGTCTTCGGAAATTATATTTTTAAATAAAAAAATAAAAATTTTAAAAACTTATTTAGAATTAGTAATATTACTCTCTTCGGAAGATATTTTATCTTTAAAATATATTATCTTACTATTTTTTATAATAACTTTAAATATACTAATATTTTCTTTTTTAGAATCTAAAATTAATACTAAAAATTTTAATAGTTTAATTATTAAATTAGAAAGAGCTTTATTACTCAACCGGTTATTTAATACTATCTAAAATATACTAAAAATATAATACTTAAAGATATAAATAATCTTTTTTTAATTTAATTACTAAAAATATTTTATAATCTATTTTTTTTAAACGTGTGACAGTAGTATACTAAAAAAATATATATTCTAATAAAATCTCTAAAAATTAAAACCGGTCGAGTTAAGTTAAAAAAATATAACTAGAATTATATATTTTTTAGGCTTTTTTATAAAGTATATAATAATATCAGCTTTTTTTTTTATTATTAGACTATTATAAATCATCTCTATGTTAAATCCGGTTTTTTATAAAGTTACTAGAATATAAAATTCTTTTTCTGGAAACTATATCTATATAATTAATTTCTTTTTTTTAAACTATATTAATATATACAGAACTTCTAATATAACTTATATTTTTAATATTTTTTAAATAAATATAACTAGTTGCTCTATATCTACTTATAGATTATTTCTATTTTTTTATTAAGATTTAAACTATATATAAAATATTTTAACAGTAATAGTATCTTTAACTTATTTTTATTTTTATAAATATTATATTTATCTAAACACCAGCTTATATCTTTTTTATAAATTAACTATTTTAGAAAAATCTATCTCTAGAAGAGTTAGCTTAAACAGAATTATATTAAACTATAAAACTTTTAAAACTAACTAATAAAAACATACTATAGTCTACTAGTATTATAGATTTTTTCTATCTGACTAGTCAAGCACTATAATACAGTAATTTTTAATTTAATAAATTTTATAGATTTTTTGTTTCTTAGAATTAAACTTTATATTAAATATTTTATATATTATAGAAGGAATATTTTTGCCGATTATTCAGCTACTTTTAAATAGAATTATAAATATAAGAATTCTTCGGATTATTAAATATTTTAGAAAAGCACGGAACCGTACTAATTATATTTTTTTATTTAGATTTATATAAATAATATACTTTTTAAAAAAAACTTTACTAAAAATAAGATTTATATAATAAATATCTAAAAATATAATTAGAGCCTTTTTTACAGCTACTAGTTCTATTATTTTAAATATTAAATATCTTTTAAGAAGCAATTATAAGTATTTAATAAAATTACTATTATAGTTATTAAAAAAAAATATTATTATAAATAAAAAATTAAAGTTATTTTTAATTTATTATACAGCTTAAGATATTCCCAACATTTTATTATACAGATTATAAATTTTATTTAAAATAATAAGCCCAAAATAATCTTTAATATTATTAGAATAATTTTTTAGATAATTTTCTCTATTCTTAAACTTATTTTTATATTTATATATATACTAGGCTTTAATATCTAAAATATTATAGCAGCTCTTAAATATATTATAATTACTTAATACAACTATTAAATATTATTTTTATTTAGTAAAGATTTTATAGTCAGCTGTTAGCTTATTATTAATCTATTTAATATTCTTTCGACTTTATATTTTTTTATAATATATATACAGTGCTAACTACTTTATAATACTTAAAATCTTAGTCTATTATTAATAAATTAAATATAATAATACTAGTACTAGAATCAGCTTTTTTAATTTTTTTACAGTAAGTTTATTTCCAGACTTGGTTTTTTTTCTAAAATATACTATATATTTTTAAAAATTAATTATAAAAGCCTAATACCAAAGTCTTCTAAATTACTTATTATAAAAATAATATTAATAAATTATTATATTTTTTCTAATCTAATTATATCTGCTAGTAATACTTTCTATATTATTTTCTTAATTATAATCTTAATAATAATCTAAATTCAAATAGATTACTAGAACTTTAATATTATAAATATAATTATATCCGGTAAATATAAATACTCCGAATCTTTAATCTTAAGATTTTAGCAGATTTTTAAATAATTTTCTTTTTAATAATTAAAATTATTAATAGACTACTAGATTTGCTTCAGCTTTTTAAACTTTTTAGAAATAATTTCTATTAGATTATCTTTTTTACTTATTGTTAGTAAAGCTTTAAAATCGGATATAACTAAGTACTTTAATACTTTAAAAATATTATTTCTAATATTTTTATTAAACTTTTTAAAATTATTCTTATTCTTACTTTTATTTATTTTTTTAATAAGTTTTTTAGCTTTAATAAAATCTTTTAGCTTATTTAAAGTTAATATTTAATTTATTTTTACTACTAACTAGAAAGGCTTAGTCGGATTATAAATATTTAATTTATAAAAGAATTATAACTATTTTTTTCTATTTAAGATCTTAGCTTGCTACTAAAGCTTATTTTTACTAAAATCTAATTTAAAAACTCTGATTTTTAAGTTTTTTATATTATTTAATAGCTCTGTTACTATTTTTTCTATATTTATCTTTCTTTTTTTTTTAATATAACAATCTAATTTTCTAGTTTTATATAGGTTTATATCTTCTATAGGAGTTCTTTATATTAGTCTAATATCTAATATTCTTAGTTATTTAATTTATTTTTAAAATAAATAGTTCTAAAGACAGAGGTTCCTTCTGACTTTTAATTAATTTAACTAGATAAATATATTATAATAAGAATAATATAAATCTTTTAGATAGTCTTTTCCTTTTTGTTATTGCTTATATTCCGCTGAAAGAAAATATTTTTATAATTTATTTTATTAATATATTTTATTATCTATAAAAAGTAAGTAAGATAGTCAGCTTTATTTTAGTTCTACTTATCTAAAATAAGTATTAAGAATTATTACTGTTTATTTATCTTACTATAGACTAGATACTTCTATACTATTTTTAGTAAAATATCTTTTTTTTTTATATATTTTAAGTAATTATTTTATAGTTTAATTTAATATAGCTTAACTAATAATAACTTCAGCCAGTTAAACTATAATTTATATAAAGTTAAATATAATATCTTTTATAATTCTATATATTCTTCTTTAAGATTAAATTTTATTACTTATTTATTTTTGTTTCTATTACTATTATTTAAATATATATTATTTAGAAGTCCTCTATATATAACTAATAAATAGATTAACTTACTATATAGTCTGGCTATATTACTAGATATTATAGAGAATTACTATATATTATAAAAGATTACTATATATTATAATAAAAAAAAAGAATATTATTATATATTATAGAAGATTGCTGAGCGTTGTTTTATAATTTTAAAAACTACTTATAAAAAGATATTAAAATCTTAGTTTTAAAACTTAAATAAATATTAAAACTTAATTTTACTTACCTTACTTGCAGATAAAAGAAGATAGATATTAAAAATATTAAAAATACAGACTTTAAAATATATTTAAAAAAAATAAAAAGATTAGTGCAGAGGATAAAAAGATAAAAAAAAATTAATAAAAAAAATAAGAAAATAAAGAAAGATTGGTATAAAAAATAAAAAAATAAATAATAAAAAATATAAAAGTTAAAATATATTATATAAAAAAAAGATTTTAGCCTTCAGTAAATAATTATATATATAAAAAATTAGAAAGGCTATATTAAGAAAAAAGTAAATAATAAAGTAAGATTTTAATAAGATAATATTTATTTTTAGTAAGATTTTAATAAGATAATATCTATTTTCAGTAAGATTTCGATAAGGTAATACCTATTTTTAGTAAGATTTGGATAAGATTATACTTATTTATACCTTAGTTTACAGAATAAAACAGTTATAATAATAGTTTAAATTATTATTATAAATAAGTATACAACAGTTAGTATAACTCTAAGATTAAAATATATTATAATAGTAAATAGTATAAAAACTACTTTAGATCTAGTAAAAAAGATATAGTTTTAATATAATCTATTATTTATATAAAGATTAGTACTCCTAGATTTAAAGGGCTTATAATTAGTCAGAACTTTATATAATTTTATTATAACTCTATATAACCGGAGCAAACCGCAGTACAACCACTGTAACTTACCCCCTCGGCCCGCTATGTAGTGATGGAAAAAGACGTGGGTGCGGGAGTTATATATCTTATGCAACACAGCCACTCAGTTCTAAACGTTGCTAACTGCATGCCTCACATTCCATCGCTGGAAGTCAAATATCGAATATATTATCATTAGGGGCCTCTTGGTTCTATTTTCATACTAGAGGTTGAGCGTAAAATTCCCAGAAGAACGCTCGACCATGAAAGGTGTAGAGATACCAGTAATGGGCCGTAGATGCGCTGTGGCAAAAAAATGACGGATATAGTAATGTGTGCTTTGGCCGGAGGTAGAAAGACTCTGTCGAAGGACTTTGCATTCGTCTCAATAAGCCGAGTAACATTGTTAGTGTTGACAGAAGTTATTTGAATGAGTGAATAGTTGATCAAGTACGTTAAGCTCTCGCGTGCCATAATGATAGGGAAGCTGTAGCCATGCTTGCCAAGACAGGCAGCTCCCTGCAAAATCGAATGATTGCAAAATGGCCATGGCGAGCATCAGAAAAGTCCGACGCTGATAGCAGCTCTATAGCACGAATTGATGTTGTTAAAGAAGTGCTAAGCATATGATATGCAAATTATGGCATTCGCATGAGTGATTCAAGATCTTGATTTGAGTGACAAGCCGCCTATTTGACCAGATCAGCTATTCTAGAACACGGTCGCATGTGCCAACATCTGCGCGTATATTAATTAATTCTTGAACAAGTAGCACCGATGCTTTGAAACATATCAAGAAGCTAGTGAGCATTATATGAATGACTTCCATGCGCATGGTCTGGTCGCCATTCAAAAAATATGCTGTGCTAATAGAACGGCTCCGATCGAGGTAATTAACCAAGACCACTGACAGAAAGATCAAACTAGTGAAGCATCAACAAAGATAAACGCTGAAAGCACTGAAAAACAAAAAATGACCTATAGAAGGTTATCGAGCATAATCCGTGTAGAATGTGATAACATTACTTCGTTAGGCAGGGCGGTCACGTTTTTCATACGGATCCCAGGTAGTCGTTAGTCCACAGCCTTATTTGTACCATGATCGTAGTATATAATCCTTTCCTCAAAAAGGGATGTGCTGGGTAGGCAGGCTCCAATCTCACATTCACAGGATGTTGTTTAGCACCAGCGAGGAAAGTTCTTTGCAAACCGCCCGCATCGATGCGGGAACGCATCCAGGCTGACGAGATAATTAGGCCTCCCACCCTGAAGGTCTAGTTGTATATTTTACTTGCTATGCTGAAACCTTCCGAGAGGATGTCTACATGCGACACACAACGCTCAATCTGCCTTGTGTCACTAAGCATTGACCGTAGAAATTGTACGCCGGGATCGTTCAAGAGAATCAGAATGGTTGCTGGTGGTTTGCTTTCGATGGAGCGGGCGTCTAGACCACCTCTTCCTAGATTGTTTGTCTTACCTTTTGTCGTCGACATGCAGTTAATCCAAGCCTGCATGCTGCAAGGCGCTCAGCTTCCTAATTCGGAAATTGGAATCACAAAAATATCGGGATTTTCGCTCCTGTGACTGAGGGTTGTCGACGATGATTTCCATGTAAGAGAAAGTGCGACAACGCGATTAGTAATTGCATGAGAAGATGACTACAAAGAATGAAGAGCTGATGATGCTTTAGGTTGGGTGGCTGTTTGTTTGCAGAATGAAAGCCAGACCCGAGCCCTAGCTGCAGCATGTGAATAGTCGCTCCGCGGGGTAAGAGACAGTCTGAGACTAACACGAAGTCAGTAGCCACCACGTGCTATGTGGTCAGTATACACAGGGCTCCAGGCTGGTTTGTTTGATCGCCTACTGCGGTTCCGGTGTCTCTTTGATTTTACTTGTCGGATGATGAGACGATATTTCTGTCAATCTCACATTGCTACTGCCTTTAATTCTTGCGCACCATCGGCCTGCGAATCCCTAAACAATCACCCTCGACATCGGTCATCGTCGAGGGAACTCTTCTACCCCAGGCCTGAGGTAAACTCGAAACAAGGTTACATCGTCCCCATCTAGATCGCCTCTTCTCTCGATGAATGTCTCACTCTCCAAATTAGCCAATTGGATGATCCGGGACTAGAAGGCTTGTCTAGTCTTGATTGGGCTAAGCAACCCCCACACACTGAAATAAGGTGCATCTCGACTCCGTTCCCCGGATATTACAGCTATTCGCTTCAAACAGGCCAATCTCACCTACCGATACGAGTTCCCTTTGGACGCCTTGCAGCAGTTCTCGAACAGATAATACGAGCGCACTCTTCCACAAGATGAGAGCAAAACCACGACCCCTGCCTTACGCGTGCGCTGACGATTCGATTTGGGGAATTGTGGCGGCGGCTATAGACGCATGTCAGCATAGTCCAGCCCAATTCAGGCAGTCTGGGGAAACCCCTTCAGGACGGGCGCGTCTCGTGACGACCTGGATCCGGCAGTAAGGAAGAGAAGATTTTCCAGAAATGGTTAGCATGATCGATTAGTTTGCTAGCCCACAAGATACTCACTGAGTCCAAGACTGACCCTGCATGATTAGCGTTGGTCTAGCCTCGTCCAGCTGAACCCTGCATGCTTTCCCGGTGCGGCTCGACCCCGACGATCCTCGTGTTTGGTCACTTAGGAATCATGTCTACCTCACCTTTGCGGGAATTTCCGCAGTGTGCAGTTTACACTTGGACGGTTCTGCGGGTAAGCGAGCGAAGCGAGAGTCAGACGGGCGCCTCTCACTGGGAAGAATGTGGGGCCGTCACGGACAGCTGCAATGGTTCAGGGCCCTCAATCTGGCTGGAAAACTATATAAACCTCTGGACGACCCATCGAGAAGATCGTCTCATCACAACTATCATCACCATCCTCTTCTACAAGTCTCTACACGGAATCATTCTGATCATCATGCACTTCCTCAAGTCCACCGCCGTCCTCCTCGTCTCCGCCCTGGGCGTGTCCGCCACCCATTTCCACAACAACTACGGCAAGAACGGCTGGATCCAGGACAACCAGGGATCCGACATCCAGCTCAAGAACGGTGGCTCTGTCACCATCGGCGGCGGCTGGGGCTTCTTCTGGGTCGACAGCAGCGTCTGCTCCAAGAACTCGGTCACCTACACCTGGCCCTCAAGCTACGGCGGTATGTTCTTTGCTTCGTACGATGCAGCTCGTTGAATAGACAGATGATGATGTGATATAGATGTCTATATCCACAGCGATGGTTTCTTGTATGATGCTAGTGGTGAGTACTGTGGTGTACTTGGGGGGCAAGGGTAAGAGGTACTGACCGTGGTCTCTAGGCTACCAAATCTCCGGCGGTGCTCACATTTGCGGTTAAATGCTGGATGTGATGAGTGGAGTCTGGGGTAAAAAGGGGGTGCTAGGTGGAAAGAGGAATGTACATGTTGATTTGTGGGTTGCAGAGTCCCCCTTGCAGATAGGTGCTGTTCTTGTTGAATCACTGTTGTGAGTCTGCGAGTCATGATTTGTGTCAATCTGAAATGAAGATCCGTGCGCATTGATCCCGGCATGTCTTGCAAATGAAATTAAGTCTAGAGAGATGGATCTTACAATCCTACCAGCGTTCAGTACTGTAGAGAGTCAGCAATCCGAGGTCTTGCCAATTCGTGATGCACTTGATCGTACATTTGGTCCGAAGTCCGGTTCTAGGCGAATTCCACTCCCAAGTCCATCTAATGTCTAAATTGTCATTTGTACCCTCTTGTCTACTTACCAAGATCCACCATCCCAACCAAATTCCCATACTTCAACGTATTGACTGTGGCCGCCGCCTGACCCAAAGCCGGCGAAACTGTCAAAATCATCCTTGAACAAGAACCGCCCTTCTCATCCCCACCCGTCGTCCCCTGAAAATGCTCCCTCAGCACCATCGTAAGCGGCGAAGACCGATACGGTATCCTGGCCGCCCTCGCAGCCCTGGCACGAATCACCTCCTTCAGCGCGAGCAGATCCGTGTTAATCTGCCTGCCCGTGCGCTGCTCCTGGGAAGACGGTTTCAATCGCGGCAATCGCGGCACCGCCGCAATACTCTTATCATGATAGAACTCCGACCCCGCCAGATCCACCGACACCAACTTGCCCCCAAGGCAGGCATGTCCCGCCATCTTCATCACCTCCTCCACCGTCCTCACTGCATCCTCCACATACCCCAAGAATTCCGCCTTTCTAGCCTCTGCCTCGTCAATCCTCGCCTGATCCACCCGATAACCAGGATTAGGGACGTACTTCCTCGCCTCATTCTTCACCAACCCCTTCAAACTTTCCTCCAGATAAACATCCGTCGCCCGCTTCGCAACAGGGACGAACTCCGACTCGCGCTCCACGACCGTCTCCCTGGCCGCCAGCAGCGCGCGGTACACCACGTCCACCTCCAGCACGGCATGCGTCCGCGAACTCAGCTCATGCACCGTCGAAGTCCCCGTGGCGCGCAACGCCAACCGCCCACGGAGATGCGCGAGGAACTCATCCAAGCTCCAGCAGGCTTTCGTGGCAATGGGCCGCACCCGCACGCGGCCGTGCGCCAGCACCTCCGTTTCGCCGCGGAGGTGCGTCTTCCCGTCGCCGCCCTCGCGGATGTGGCACTTGCTGTGGCCGTTGAGGAGGTCGAAAGCCGCGGAGCTCGTACATGCGGAGCCCGAGGCCGAGGCCGAGGTGGGATGTCTTGGAATGTTCACAAGACTGTCATGATGGATAGACCTACAAGAATGAGCCGGGGGGCCCTTTGGCCCCCTACGCGATCTGTAGTGCTGGGTTCAAGGTGAGTCGCCGGATCAAAATCAAAGGAAAAGATAGATCTAACAAAACATGGAACTTTAACATTTTCGAGCATCCAGCTATATCTGATGTATAAATGTGTATAATTTCCCCCCTACACGGAAGCCGAGTGGTCTGCCTAACGATAGGAAACCTCAAGAGGGAGCAGCAATCTCGGAGCAATCACTGAAAATCCCATCTGACTCCGACTCCGCATCCGCAGAAGCGGCAGACTGCTCCGTGCACTTGGCGGCCGCTGCGTCAGCCTCCTACGCATCCTTCTTCCCCGTCGTCATCTCATCCTTCACTGGCCTGCGTCCCTTGCGCATCTCCTCTGTTTTCTCCAGCCACTCTGGGACCCCCTGGATGGCGAACTGCGGGCTCATCTTGTGGTCCAGCAGATGCCCCTGAATTTCGGCCCCACTGAACTCGCCGGAGGGCACCAGCGTCGTGAACTCGCTTGCCAGGGCGTCAAGCGACGACAAATTTGGCGTGACTGGCGGCGCAAAGCTCGGGGTGTCCGTGTCCGTGGAGGCGTAGATCGACTTGAAGAGGCTCACGACCTCGGGGGTCTGGGAATACCCGTAGGCGATGGTCATGTCCACGCGGCCGTGGCGGCGGAGCGCGGCATCCAGCTTCTCGACATGGTTGGTGGTCATGATCAGGATGCGGTCCTCGCCGGCACTGACGCCGTCGATGGCATTAAGCAGGCCCGGCCCGAGAGTGACCCCGGTCGTCGTCGATGCCTCCTTGCCACCGGCACCGCCGCTGCCGTCGTCTGCCCGTTCCTGCGCGACCGCCACGCAGTCCACGTCCTCGATGAAGACTATGCACCGGAACGGCAGGCTGCGGAAGAGCCGGGCCAGCTGGTTGTCCGTGAGCTCCTTCTGCGACAGGTGCAGCAGGTACAGGTCCAGGCCCAGGTGGCCGGCGATGGCGAAGCACAGACTCGACTTGCCCGTGCCAGGGGGCCCATGCAGCAGATAGCCCCGGCGGTAGGGATGCCCCGGCTGCTGTACCAGGGCTGGATCCCGGGGTCCAGGTACTCGTCTTTGCTTTGGTCTTTGAAGCCATGTCAACTACCTCTAGTCCTCATTCTTCAACAAAGTGCAAGAATCGACCAAGGAAAGAACGGATCAGATAGCAGAAAGAGCCTTCACTACGGTGACATAAGTTATGCCTTCAAAGACGAATAACTGGAATGAATCTCGTGGTAGCTTTGTTTGTCAATGGGAGCATCACGAGCACACTTGACATGTTATTACAGATCGACAGTTTTGCCGTTGAACTCTTTTGGTGCTCGCAGTTGGGCCGGATCGAGAGAAGAGCAGCAGAACCACCTACACTCTTTTGCCGGGTTTTTAACTCGTTGACGCCAAATATGCGTCTGAGGGAGAACGGTGAGTAGAAGAAGGCCAAGCGTGGCTACGCTGCACAATGCCGAATACCATCTATACGCCCTCTAGGATAAAACTACACAGGACAAAGCGTTTTGCCAGGTAACAGCTTACTTGTCGCTGACTCTTGTACCATCATATCATAACTGCTGTTCATGACTTTTATCACCTTCTTCTGTTGTTGATCTTTATGCGCATGATGTGCATCTCTGCTTTATCTGTCACAGTCTATTTGCAGAATAGCACGAGAAGATAAAACGTGAAACAAGAACAAAATGCGGCACACACATCCTGCCCCCCCGCGCTGCGAACTTTACCATTCGCTTTCCTCTTGAGAATCTTTCCCTCCCTACCATCGCCAGCAAAGCCCCAAGAATTATCGTACGTTTGAATTGCCTTTTAGCCATCATCCGGCCAATTATGCCAGTATGTGATGTACACGTGATCCTGCCCGTGAGAATGCGGCATCGTAGTCGGGATGGGGGATGCCCTCCCTGCCGTAATTCCAGGATCGATTTCAGATCGTTGCGGTGAGGTACGCTCCTCGTCTACAGGGGCATCTCCATGGAACTCCGCGGCAAGCATCCGGGATTCTTGATTGTCGTTGGCATTGAGTGGATGTTCGGAGTCGTTCCAGCGCATGTAGAAAAAGGCTTGGTCGTTTGGATCTGGCATTGTGGGCGCAGACCTTTGACGAGGTTTTGGAGGATTTCGTGGGATGGAAAGCAGGAAGATGAGGGTTTTATTGTAGCGATGGGAAGGAGAGTCGGTTCGGTTTCCTCGATATCGCTGTGGTGAGCATATAATATAGCTGGATGGCAAGGGTTGCGTCATGACAGGATCATTGCATTGTGGCCTGTCAGTATAGTAGGGGAGGCGCAAGGTGGAAAGTTTGACTTCGTTGCTGGAGTTTGTAGAAACTCTGTCTGAGTGTGTCAGTTTCAGGGTTGTTGTTTGGCAAAGCTTGCTGCTGACGGGGCTGTCAATTTGGATCACGAATCAAGTCGCAGACCCTTAAACCGCGGAAAGCCTCCTTTGAACTCAAGTTCAGCGACCAGGGGATTTCAAATATCACAAAAGCGCAAGTGGGTTAGATATTACGGCAACAGGTTTTGAGGCACAGAAAACTCTTGGAGTCTGGTCGTCAAAGCCAAGCAATCGTTACCACCTGAAGACTTCTTTTCGTACACCCCCAGCATTGAACGCAGCTGAGTGCCTATAATAGACCGACGCGGTGGGTTCCTCGCCATCGAACACGGGCAGGAAGTCCGACACTCGTACGACAGCAGGCACATCGGCACAACTCGAAACAACATCTAAACCCTCCTCTTCAATCTCAATCCACTTATCCGCGATCGCCGCCACGACGGCACTGTTCCACACGCCTTCCTGAGCCGCAGAGGTACGAAGCACCCGTACAGCTCGCCGGCGGATGTGAGGGTCACGGCACCGCACGGCGACGTTGAACATGGCTGCGATAATGCCGAGATCGAGCGAAAAGGTTTTAGGAGTTGGTAAAGGAGAAGAGGAAGCCGCGTCTGAGGGATGAAATGGAGAAAGGATTGGGGAGAACCCCACAATGGACTCGCCTAGGGTAACCATCTTTTCGAAAAGGCCACAATACTTGTCCCAGTCGACATTGTCGCCTGCCTCGGCCTGACCCGCAGGTTCGAAGATATCTAGCGAAATCAAGCAGTCGATCTTACGTAGCTGGAGCACTGCAAGAGCGCGCCGCTCGCGGTCCGTCAAGGGAGCACTGCGCTCACGCAGGAAGTCGTCTAGTGCGGTAGACCAGCGATCCAGCAGGGAGATCGAGACGTCACGCAGAGCAACTGCCGCGTGACTTAACCCATTCAGCAGCTCTATAGATCTTGTGAAAGGAGAATGTTGCTCCGCCTTCGTACGTTCGGCTTGCAGCCCCATATTGCGCTGCCGGTAGTAATACGTGTAAATTTCGAGGGTCTCGCGCGCGTCGGCTAAAGAGTGGAACACGATGGGTCTGTCCAGCTCAATGACCAGCTCAGGCCAGATGTTAGCACGCGCTGCACTCATACGGTGGACGGTCTGTAGCACTCTTAAGATTAGCAACCGCATTCCTCTACTCATGCCGCGGATGAGCACCGTACCACAATGATTTGCGCCTGCAGGCGAGTAAAGAGGCCACACACCACGTCGATGGGAACATACGGCATGCGACCTTTGCTCAGAGCTGTGGATTTGTCGAATGGATTGGCTCGAAGTTCATCAAGGATTTTTAGTCCGCTGGTGATGTGAGCGATAGCCGAGCCGTATTGGCCGCGCATTGCCTTTGGCTTAGCTAGTACGCACATTTTATTACACGAGATATCTAGACACACGTACCTCGAAGCAAGCGAATAGAATACAAGACATTAAGCAGACGTCAAGGGGCTGTGAGCCGCCCGGCGCCGGCATCAGACAACGCATGGCGCATAGGTACTGTCGCAAAGCAAAGGAGTCGTGCATGATCTGGGTGCCGGTTTGGTAGACAGTGCCCGCATCACGCTCCAGGCGCTCATGCAGCGAGCCCAATGCAACAGTGACATGGCGGATGGCCGGCTCGTGGTGCGCAGACTGCAGTAGCAGGCGTTCCCAGAAGACACATTCGAAGTCGCCGGCCAGCTGTGGGGCAGTCTTGGCTATAAAAAACTGGAACGAGCGACGCTCTCGGTCGGAGATGAGTAGATCATCACCGAGCGACCGGGAGATGAGAGGCCTTGTGAATGCGTTTGATCGTAATGTCGTGAGGCTAGACGAGGGCGATGGGGGCGGAGCCTCGTAGCCGTCGCACACTCGGCCGGTTGAGGTACAGCGCAGACAGGCCGGGCGCTCTTCGGTGCACTTGACGCGGCGCTCTGCTTTCTTCAGTCAATCATTGCTAGACAATGGTATGATCTAAAATTACCAATCTCACTCACTCCTAAGTTCGGTCAGCAGGGATCTTATTGACTTGTGGGGTGCACTTACTTGCAGGTCAAGCAGCCGGTGCGCGTCTTGGGACGATACGACCGCTTCCGTTGTCCCGGGGCAACTCGGGGCATCGATCTAGTAGGTGTAGGTGCGTTGGGTTCTAAAGCGGTTCATTGGTATCGAGCCGGGCTGACGAGTGAGATGGTGAAAGTGTGGACCGATGCTGGCGATCTTATCGACAATCACCTGGGTCACATGTCGAAACTTGACCGCTTTAGGTTAGTCGATCGGTGAAGCCGGTTGGGTTATTTATAGCAAGCTTACAGTCAATGAATCTATTCCAAGTCGAACTATACCCAACTCACCAACATACATAGTCTCCAATATCTTGAAAGATAAGGAGCGTGAGAAGATACCAAGGCTGAATCTCCACATCCATCTATTATACACGCCGTCTAATCAACAAAAGCGACACGCCTCAGCACTCTCCCAAGCGAACCATATCATCACTCGGCATCTCCTTCTTACTGGTCACACCCATCTTCTTACGCTGCTTCCGACTCGGCATATTACTCTCCTTGCCCGGCATAATCCGACCGGGGTGCACCACATTGAGCAGTACAAGTGCCAACAGCATCGGCAAAGAGTCAAGGCAGTACTGGTACGCCTCATGGGCGGGAATCTCGCTGTCGAGGCCCTGCGCGTACTCACACAGCCGGAAGATAATCCGCATCTACTGCTTATCAGTCGTCTTTCTTTGCACCATGAGAGAAAGAATGCTTACCGTAATCAGGGCAAGACATGTATAGAGCACATAGAGTAAGAGCAATGCCTTTTTCGCGTCCGAGCGCCGCTGCTGTAGCAACTTGCGGTGGAAGGCCACGCCACAGACCACGAACACGAGGACGAAGAGCTGCTGCACGCCGACCCCGGCCATGTATATGTGTAAGCCCGTCATTTCCGTGCTGTAGGAGACGTTGTTGCCGGCTGCTTGGGCGGCTCCGTAGACTTGGACGATGAATGCACTATTGCATTGTCAGTGTCGGCTTCTGAAACCCACTACAGAGAGCCATACATTATGTCTAGAGCCACGAAGAAGATACCAAAATGCCAGGGTCGCACGCGTAGGACACGCGCGTCATCGGTGAAGTTCCACACCATACGGCCCATGACCATGTAGACGAAGGCGTTGGTCCAGAGGGGTGCGATCAGAATCAGCACAAACCACGCCGCGTAGTCGGTGTAGCTAGCTTGATGCAGGATGCTGAGAATGCGAAAGATGTAGGTCACCGTCTGGATGAGACCGGACATGACGATCACCCAACTGTAGAATTTTCGATGCAGGATCGCCTGTGCAAGGTGGGCGAGGGTCGTCAGGGCGAAGAGCACGGTAAACAAGTACGCAGCGCCGATGGAGGGACAGAAGGTCCACATCGTGTCTGGTGTTGTTAAAGCTAATGAGTTGTCAGGTATTGAATTCCTTTACAGCCAATATAACTTGGATAATGTACCTTTGCACTGCGTCATGGTGGCGGTGGGTATCGAAGATAGAGATGAAGAAGTAGGAGAACTACCGCTGGCAGTCATATAATCACTTTAAGTAGGATTCCTTCTTCATCTTGCTGCCTGATGAACAAAAGCTGAGTTGTTGTGATCATGGATCGTGAAGTTTGCCTACCAGTAGGGCTGGTATACGAGACTTTTTCTGATTGGTCCGCTCGTATGGACGCACCAATCAGATCGCCAGGTGTTTGCTCGATATGGCCCCACTCCACTTCAGTCGGGAGCGGAGTCTGGCCGCCGGCGACCAACTGGAACGACTAAGGTGCAGATATTCCTGCAGATGAATGCTGACAGGTGTGGGCTTATACTGGATTTATAATGTTTTTTCTTCGAGTTGTGGTCGTCGGAACTCGGGTATAGTGTTATTTAATGGCTCCCCATCCGCACATGATTTCAGCCCAAAAATCATTCCGCAGGCGGGTCTTTGCAATACATCCAATGGCATGAATGGGTCAACTGAGTGCAAGGAGTCAGAGCGCGAGTTGACCAAGGTCCTATCCATGTCAAGCTGAAGTGAAGAGAACGCCCGAGCACCTCCGCCTACACTTCTCAGCTCTCTTTTCTTTCACCTTACCCATCCTTAGTACGTCCCCACGCCAACGCAGAACATGCAACATCCACGATGGCCGGGGGCCGCTCGTATTAGTCGCCAAAGACTAGGTAAGTCATGCAGAAACCAGAAACCAGGCAGCTGCGCCTGGTCGTAGAGGAGATTGTACAACTCGATCTCCCGCAGGGTACACCCTTCAATCGGCGGCTCGTCTCGGTTCTGGGGCTCGTTGTGTTCTTCGGAACCCAATAAGTATTGACGATACGGAGCTACCCGGTCTCGCCCCCGATCTGGCGCTCGAGTTCGAGCTTGGTTACCTCCTGTTCCCACAGAGCGGGCTCCTTTGATACCGACTTCGACGTCGCCGGTGAAACCTGGATAAATCAGCGGTACCGGCACGGCAATCGCTGGAGGGCCTGTTCGGGATCCCATCCGTGCTCTTCCTTAGGCGGCCGCTGCGGCCCACTGCCGGAATTGTGGGCGCAGGCCGGCGGCGGTCGCACCCTCGAACGACGGGTCCCCTAGTACGGTTAGCGGAAGTTATCCATCAAATGGAGAAATAGAGGACGAGTCTTGTATGCAAGGCGAGGAGAGACATGTCAGGCAGTGGGAATTGTGAGTCAGTGCTGTATATGTTTGACTTGAAGCGGCCGCATGTCTATCATGCTACCTATAAGATAACTTCCGAATTCAGGGTCTGGCCGATCGAAAGGGAAGTCAAGAAGGCAGACAATTGAGGGGCAGATCCGATAACTTTAAGTGAAACTGATAGCCACCTGAAACACAGCCCGGCAAGTGCAAGCGTCAACGCTGATCATGGGTCAGTCCTAGGGTCGTTGAGTGCGTCGAAGACGTAATTTACAATGCTGGTTAGAGTTTCTGTGTCTTGGTTTTAAACGATGTAAAACAACGAAGGGTCAAGACCTGCGGAACAATAGAATAATTTTAACATTTGTAGCCGATAGTGAGACAAGAAGTGTTCGAGTAGCGGTGCACAAAAACGGAGCCGTCGATTTCGGGGGCCCGCCAGCTAATGACGAGAGAGTTACGACGAAACTCTCAGCTTTACAAGTTTCGTTCGGGTGGGAAAGACCCTGACCCGACTCTCTGGCCCAGATCAGGTATTCTACTGGGTACAGGAACTGGTACAGAACACCGCCAATGACACCAGTAACAGCAAAGTCTTGCTCAGACTCACTTCATGGAACTTACGAATGAGTGCATAGATACATTCGACACATCATCCACCTCTCGTCTCCCCCTCCCCATCCCTCGTCTTCCCACACGCTCGCCCGAAAGATTCAAGGTCAATGATTTCAGGGGGACGCTTGTAATAATCATCCCAGTGGAAGTTATTCAGCTCAGAGAAGGCGTTCAGTTCCGCATCTTCGTATAGCAGATTCAGCCAGCCGACGTTAAACAAAGTGCACCCTTCAATCGGCGGGTAGTGAGTGTCGTCCTCCGAGTCCTGCTCCTCTGGGTCCCACTCGCTGTTAACCAGGGGCACAACCCCGGTCTTGTTCAGGGAGCTCTCCGGATCTGTCGGGTCCGGCGCGCTCAGGACGGACTCCACGGCCTCTTGGTGCACTTCAATGATGAAGCGATATCGGGATGTTGTTCGTATGCGCGCATCCTCGAGTATCATCCCATGCTCGTCGCGGGCTGCTGCTGCCGCCCACTTTTCAAAATGCTCTCGGAGGTGTGCCGCGCTCGCGCCGTCAAAGGACGGATCTTGTAGAGCTGTGGGCCGAAATGTGTCTAGAACTACACCACTTGACAAGGCTCTAACCCGCCAAATAGTGGGATCTGAGCCTTCTACACAAAGGCTCCATTAACACAATGGTGGCTAGGTAAATAAGTTACGAAGTATGATCATTTTAGAGAGGTTGACAGTCTTGATTGAGTGGAGATAAAATGGTACATTTCAATTATAACTTATAACTTTCGGTGGAGAGAACCGACCCATGAACTGTGCCCGGTCGGATTCGCTTTGGTAGATGCACCGGTAGACCACAAACGTTCAGACCTTGAAACCGTCGGCTTGCAGCTTTCTTTCCAGCCGGTCCGCATAGTTCTCACTGGTCTGCATGGTGGGAATTCGCTAGATGGTTTTATGAGCTTTTCATCACCGTCGCCTGAGGTAGGCGGCACTGATTGTGCTTAGCAAGTAAATTGCGGTTGAGGAAGCAGGGAATGACACGCGACCGGCGTAAAGAGAAAGTCGGCCCGCGGTGCGGCAGATGGTGGCCACCCTGATCTGGCCAGGGTAGAGATTCAAGGAGAGGGTTCTGCTAATACGCATCTTGTGGTTGATAGAATTGACTTCAGTTAGTTTATTATTGGTTGGGGTTAGTCTACGAAGATTTGAGGAAAGCTGAGTATGAACTGGAAACGAGCGAAAGCGGCGGGGGAAGGTTACATCTATAAAAGTACCCCGCAAGCCCAAAGAAAGTCATGAGGTTGATGGAACCCTAAGCCCCTACTCCTGAGTCTTCTGGCTAGCTTGCCTGACTAATACCGTGTCAAGACTTATCCAAATCACCATTTATCCTCTTTGTCTATACGCTAGCATATAATTCAGACATCAGCAACCTTGCAAAGTAGCAGGATACTGTATATTACTAAATTAATTACCAGCTGTTAAAGCGTATCATAACTTCGACTTTTATCGTTATGCCCAGGGGATAAGAAGTATTACATATCTGCAACACGATATCTATCAGACTTTTGAATACTATTATATGAAGACTAGACTGTGGTATATAACTTCAGTACGTTGCTTGTGAAAAGGAAAACGAGAGATTGTCTCCGTTTCCAATCCTCGTGGATCTACCATACAGCATTCCTCAGAAGAGGCAGGCTGCTTTTCACCAGTAACAGGACAAGATATGCGTCCCCGTAATCTGGCCCGTCTCACACGTCCCACTCGTCTCTTCATACTTGCAGGTCGCGTCGGCGTATTTGTTGCACGAGAGCGTCCCGACTTTCTGGTCCTTTGTGGGGTCGACATTCGCATAGTCAGCCGTGAGCGAGCACGTATCGCCGAACACCGTGATCCCGGTCAGACTGGTGGGCTTCCTGGTGCCAGTCATCACGCTGCGGGACCACGTGGTGTCGCGCGGGCAATTGCTCTGGGCGAGACCGACGTACTCGTAATCCAGACCCTGGTAGATGTAGGTGTGTTTGTTGTTTCCTACCTCCTCGCGGAGGAACAAAGCCCAGGCGGACTTGTCACCGTAGGTTGGAAGCTTGGTATTGGTGGAGGTTGAGCCGGCTGCGGTTGCTTTGGCTGTAGTTGTGGTGCTAGTGCTGGTTTTACGCGCCGTGGTTGTCGTGGCGGTTTTGGCAGGATCCGCGGTGTACCCCAGATACGTGTACCACCCCGAGGATTGGCCCGCAATGCTGGACCAGGCGCTGTCGTCCAGGGCCCCACCGTCACTACCCTGGTCGTCGTTGGGGTTGACAAAGGGGCAGCTTTCGCCGGTGGCGGTCGTGGTCGTGGTCGTGGCCGTGACGGAGCAGCCGACCTCAACGAGGGTGCTGGTGGTGGTGCAGGAGGTCGAGCTGGAGTCAAGCGATGTGCACGAGACCCAAGCGTCGGTAATTGTCTTGCGGGTGCAGGTAGAGGTGGAGGTGGTCTTGGAGGTCTGACTCTTATTCGAGTCTTCATTGTTGGCATTGGGGTCCAGCGAGTTGCCGTTGATGTCGATGCCGCCCCATCCAAAATCGATTCCGCCGTCATCGTCGTCGTCGTCGTCATCGTCATCTCCATCTGGATTGTCATTACTGTTGGACCCTTTGCCTGGACTGGAGCTTCCGTCGTCGGTCGTGCTGCCGCCATTGTTGTCGTCGTCGGTGTCAACGTCGCTGTAGGTGAACCCGGTTCCCCTACAGGCCCACGTACAGCCGCAAAAGCGATCGCTGCACAGCTTTCCACAGTCATTCGTGCACTTGGGGCTCACGGGACCATCGGCAACGGTGATGGCGGGGGGCTTGGGAATAATGAGGTTGTCGTCGCTGCCGTCCTTGCCATAGGGCCTGGTATCCCAGGGGTAAGGTGGAATGATGACTGTACGCGGCCGGGGAGCATGCGTAACAGAACTTTGACCCAGAGGGTTAGGGTCGTCCGCGATAATCACGGTACTTGGGGGAAGACGAGGCGTGGGACGGACGGTAATGTGACTGTCAGTAGGTCCGTTGACCACCACAGGCCAGAATCACCAGCCGGTTACTTGGACTTGATTCAGACATCACAGTGTTAGTTGGGCTGAGCTCCACCTCCGAACTGGATTCACTTACTCGGTGGTATGTCAACCGTAGTCGATTCCGCGACACGGGTCGTTGTCGTCACGGTTGATACCTCACCGTCCGTCTGCGTCGTCACACTGCTGTCCTGCCATTCCACCTGCAATGTAGTGGTGTATGGAGGAGGAAAAATGATTGTTGGACTTCCCAGTGTCGTTTCGGGGAAAATTATCGTGCATGGAAAGGGACAGTCGGCGTAGGGATCTCCCCAGACGCCTGACCCAACAAAAGCGATTGTGTCGTTAGAGATATTAGAAGTTGAGGACGAGCTGGAGGAGTCATGTCCGGTCGAACCAGTGGAAGGGTCCAGTGTGGACCGTAGCTCACAGGCACCATCCGGACAGTACCCTCGACTACACGCAAAGTCGCACAAACCGTGATACTGGTTGTAATCGACAGTAGACACCGGAACCCCTGTAAGACTGGAGTTGGCTGCCGGTGCGTCGATCAATACCCCTTCTGCCGTACACGTACATGAATGAATCGGACAGTAACCGAAGTTGCAGGCGTATGAACACAATCCTCCGAGGCTGACTTCGCCTGTTCCGGCCACGCAGGCGGAAGGAGTGAAGGGGGAGCTGCTAGGAATTGTCAATGGCGAGCTGACTGTAGCACATGCGCCCTCAGGGCAATATCCATAGTTGCATGCAAAGCTGCACAGTCCACTGTAGTTGGCATCTTCTCCTGCGGCCGGGTAGCCCGTAATACCGGTAGCATTAGGCAAGGTTCTTTGCTCCCCGACCATAGTACAATAACAGGCTCCCACCGGACAATATCCGTAGGTGCAGGCGAACTCGCAAAGGCCAGCAAAGTTGCCCGTTCCAGTACCCTCGACACACACATCGGTACCGATAGGGCGTGGGATCTTCATGTCAAGCGCGGGTGAGACATCACTACCAACCCAAGCGTTCCAATTTTCGTACCCATCAGTACAGGTGGTGGTAATGGAGCCCCCCGAGACCTGAGCCACCATTTCCCCGTTGCGAGAGACGGTCACCACCACATCACCAGTGTTCGGATAGGCAACACTGCCGTGGTACATGCCTGCACCCCCATCCGGTGTATGTAGCCACTTGACACCACTCACAGCAACCCCGCCAACTGTCACTGAAACGTCGGCCTTGCTGCCCAGCAGGGCCGAGAAGAAGATATGGTCCTCCACTATCTCGGTGGGAAGAAATTCAATCTGGAGTTGACTGACGGTGTTGACTGTGGTATTGCCGTCGTTGCACGCTGCCCTTGGTTGAGGTCGATACCAGGTCACCAGTCCTTCATTCACAATAACAGTCGTGTTTGACTTGTACATATCAACCACAAAGGGTAGCAGAGCGCGCCATCCATCATGCGGCATATTCTTCACGTAATTGAAAGGTGCGCGGCCAATGTCGAAGGCCGCCATAGACTTCTCGTAGACCGGCCCAATATAGTGGGACTCTCCGTAATCATTCCAGGAAATAATCTGTACAAATTCGGGTTGCAGATACCAGACCTCCTGCCAGCGGTCGTACCACAAGTTATCACTCCGCCATAGCCAATTCTTGTTGTAGCCAGGGAGGTTAGTATAGAACCATGGGGAGACCGGCATCATATAAGGTAGACCTTTGAGATAATCCTGATAAGAAGCATCCACATAGGTGTTCATCTCTTGACCTCCCCAGGCCCATGCGGCCCAGCTAAAGAGCCCATCGGCCACACCCTTAGCTACTGCTGCTTTAGCTCCAACGGAGGACCAGTCGGGGACAAAGAAACACCCCGTCTGACCCTTGATATCCACCCAGTCCTTTGCATTGTTGGGCCCCTCGAAGGTGGAGACAAACGGTTGTCCACTGTGTTGGAAGTAGGCACTGCTCGCAGCATACTTTGTGATATAGGAGATTACTACCTCCTTCGGCCAGGCCCCATTACCTGCATAGTCGAAGGAGAAAAACAACTTGAAGCCCACACTCTCCGCCGCGAAAAGGCCGCCGCAAGTGATGCCTCATTGGTTGCATCGCCATAAGCCATGTTCATGGCAAATGCATCCAGGTGGGCTTCGAGGGCAAGATTGAAATCATTGGTCCAATCACTTGTTGTATAGTTTTGGGAGTTGGTGACCTGTCACGCATTGATAAGTTAGTTAAGAGAGATTCTTCCATGCCTGTGACGGTAACACATGCCATAAAATGAGCGAACACAGCACGAGACTGTACATGTTGGACTCCTAGCAGGAGTACCAAAGAAGCGAAAATATTCATAGCTGCAGCAGAAGGAACGTGGCTAAAAGCATTAATGAGATTGTAGAAGCCTCGATACACAAGAACCCCCTGACAAAATCATGAACGAATGACTGAAAAGAGACGAAAGGAAAGAATGAATGACGCTTGAACCACACTAGACGAGATCCGGAGGAGGCTAGGGACGCCTTAAATATGCATTTTGTGCAACACACATCAGCTCCCTTCTGCTTCTACTTGCAAAGTATCTTAACATCCTACACAATCATATTACGTAAAAAGGATACAAGGCTGTGTGATTGTGGTGCTGAAGCTGTTGCCGACTTTCAATGCATGACCATGAATCAAGGGTTTGCACTAGTCCATCTCATTTACTTTAGCTTCATGCATCGATATGCGAATTCGGCAAGACCTAACACATGGGTTTTCCGATTGATGCCAAGGAGAAAATTCGGATAGTAATCACTCTCAGTTGGATTGTGTCCAATAAGCGGTGGTCGGGTGGACAGGAGAGCGTTGCCACTTGGACCACTAGTTGAGTCAAGTACCGAGTAAGTAGGTATCGCACTTGTCTTTCCGCTTGTAAATTTGATATTGAATGACTCGAAGACGACTGGTCTTGCCCTCTACCCGGTCCAATGAGAGGCTCGGAAGATCAAGCCTTCGATGAGTGCCCTGGACCCGCGGACCGCGGACCACGGATACGCACCGCTAGCCGAGTGGGGTTTAGTTGTTTCACAACCTAAGTTATCGTATCGCCCTGTCACATTTCCCCACCAACGCTAGGCCCACATCATTCATAAACCCCCTTTATGGAGACCCTTGTTTGCTGTTGTAGTCCTACCGATAGATTACAGTTAATCCAAAATGTGCGCACTACAATGTAACTATCGTTTAAGGCTCTCCGTACCTGCGAAGGCCCTATACTCCATCATATGCGGGTTTATCTACCCACTCCCAATCTCCAGACGTCCAGGCAGCTACCATCGAGGCAGCTACTAAACATTGCGATGCGACCCCTTAGCCTACTTCTTCCACAAAAAATCAATTGTCTTCTCAACCACTATTATTTTGTGCGGAGATGCGGGCCCACGAAGGAAAACAAATCGCGCAAAATTCGACCGGCCGACTGCGGCGCGGAGTCGGAGTTGGAGATAGTGTGTCTTCCACCTTCCAAAAGCTCCGGGCTTCATTATCCGCATTGGTCCTAGCTCAATCGATGTTCGCAAGTAGAATACCGTGAAACCTGAGATGAACACAATCATGGTGGAATCAAGCCTGAAAGGGAGTCACAGGCATGCATAGAGGAAAGCGTGCCAGCACATGCTTGTGGCCCATCATAACCCTAACCCACCATATAAGAGTAACCACAACATCGACAGCCTCAGAGGTAGAGCTCAAAGCCCCCCTGGTTTGCTTGCATCGCATTGAGCGCCTGGCTTGCCAGTTTTGAAAGGTGTCTTTCTGTCCATTCTCTCATTCTCTCTGTTTTCAGAGTGCCATTCGTTGAATATTGTCTTTTCTGTTACCGCACACTGCATACTCTCATTTATAATCTCGGTGTTGAAACGTCCGCATCATACTTGAAGCTTAGCACTCAACGCCTGAGCAGCAATGGCTACTCCAGCAGTCCTCCGACAGTGCTTCTTAGGGCTCGTTGCCCTGGTCTGCTTGTTCCTCGTACACCAGAGCTTTCAGGTGGCTGGGAGTAGTCGACTGAGCCTCCAAAGCCGCAATGCGGAGTCGGTTACTTCATCACTTGGGTGGGCAGAAGCTTCGAACGTGAGCATCGCTGAGCGCTATTATCAGGTTCAGAGCCGTGACGAAGATAAGAAAGACCCGCTCACCCTCGAAGGAGCCATTGTGAAGGGACGCGGACTCTACTGTCGCAGCGCAGGCGTGTGGACGCTCAGCGATGAGCCCAACCCCAGCTTCACATATGCCGATCTTGAGGAATATTATTCAGAGCAGTACTACGATACATTCACTAGCGAAGAATCGATTGGACCAGCGCTGCAAGCGCTGGGATTGCCCTCCACTGTCTCTACCAACGGAGGAGCAGATGGCAATCTTGTCGGCAAGCTTTTCCATCAGAATGAAGGACCAATACAGGTAAGGGGGAACCTGACCCATTTACCCTTCCTTGTTGTTGGAGGGGGGGGACGTGCCCGTTCCGGGCCTTTCTGTCTTGAAATACCTTACTTACGACTTCTACATAGACCAATATGGAGTTCGGTAATCCGATGAGTGTTCGCAGGGGGGTTATTGTGGCGGAGACGAATTGGGGACCCGCTTCGCAGAAGAAGACGAAAGTATTTCCTCCTTTGAAGCGATGGTCCGATATCGTTTTTCTCGCCTATCAGAAATTGGCGGAGGAGGGGGGCGCGATCAATGGCCTTCAGTATGTTGTGCGCACCCACGTGCTCAACGATGATACCAGAGCAATTATCCACGAAGTGTGCGGGGGGCCTCCTCCTGTCTGGCCCGGAACTACCTTCAAGATCAGCAATAAGCAATCCAAGTCAGGAGAGTATATCAACCGGGAAGGGCTTGCGCTGCTTGGTACTCCGAATGGCGGCGGAATCGGTTAGCTCCTAATCAACCATAAGCAACAATTTATGGATGGGAGAAAAACTAAAAGACCAGTCCAGGTTACAGTTCGGAGAACAACAGGTCATCCCAAGGAGGATTGGTATCATATGAGTTTCCAGCTGAAGAATCTCGCAGCTCTGCGTGGGTGAGCTGGGGGCAAAACCGACGATAGGAATACTACCCTGTTATCTGTAACGGTGCAGTGAAATGTTCATCGGCCTGGACGAACATGGCGGAATTTAAATCTATACGTTTCTGTTTCCTGACTGCTATTTAACAATCCATTCATCAAGACATGGCACGGCTTTGCAGACGGACTAATGTCATCAAGCCGCCAGACTACTCCTTGCCTCCTGTTCCTCCTGCGCCAAGCGTGCTGCAGCAAATTCGGACCACCGATAATTCCTTTCTCTTCCATCTTTCAGTCTTGGCATGTAGTCGACCGGGACCTGGCTCCCGTCAGGACCCGTAACAATAGGACAATTCTTTCTGGTTTGCCCATTACTAGGGCTTGCTGACCAAAGACCTAAGTTGTAAAGCCTCCATCGGTCCCAGAAAACCAATCCTAGTCCAAGCAGTGGTCGAGGATCTAGAAGAGAGCCTGTTTGAAACATAGCCGGACGTTCATATGCCTCATATGTCGGTAGCATCATCCATAGATTACCAATATTTCGTTCTTGCACAGCACAGATAGTGTTGCCCCATTGCCCCAAAACAGGCTTGCACGTATCCTCCTCGGGAGACGGGAGTGGTGGGGAACTCCATACCCCGAAGCTGCGGAAAGCACTGGCTTGAGAATCATCGCTACCTTGAGGATCCTGGCGCCTGAGAGACAATGCATCGGGCAGCTCCAGCCATAACCGTAGGTAAAAGCTATCGAGGTTGGCACTCAGGGGTTCCGATAGGTTTGGATGGGGACAAATATCCTGCAGACACTCCGACACAGCCCGCATCTCATCCCCGGTGGGATCTCCGTCTTGCGTTGGCCCGCGTTCAGGCCTTTCGGAAGGGATATCAAAGTCCGAGACTCGTAGATAGAGATGGAGCTCGCTGAGAGACCAGCCTATCTGAGGGACGACTTTCCAAACATCCGAATACAGCTGTAGATGCCACAAGGCTCGGTAAACACGGTACTCTTCCGCCCACGATGGAGGACCGGCCTCTTGCGGTGGGTATGGCTCTTCCCCCTTTAGCCTCCCGGCCGCATCCCTTCCGTAGCCTATTGGTTGCACCGCTCGGGTGCGTGCCAGAAAGGTGGTTAAGCAGGCGCAGGCCAGTCGCTGGATGTTGGCTGCAACCCGGACCATGTCCCGCAGCACAGTGCCGGTCACAGAAGTGGGGCTCAGAGGTGAGGAGTAGTCCTGCGCCATAAACTCGGCTAAGGTCAGATTGCATCCGGAGGTAAAGGGCAAGCTCCGGAGATCCGCACACATCCGGAAAAACCGGTGCAGTTGATGGCTCATCATGGGATTTGTCCGTAGGATGTTCTCAACGAGGTAAATGGCATCGGAGTGGGCTTGATCCGAACCTCCCTCGGGGGTGAACAGTGCGGCGATGCGTGGCGAAACTCGGATCAGGCTGTCAAGCCCAACCCAATCAGCAGCGTCCTCGCTGATTGAAGATAGGAGCTCATGAGGTAGGGTGCTGAAGGGGTCCATATTTTAGGGGTGAAAAGAGCAATTCGGGTATAATTGACGGTACAAAGCTGATGATAAAGGTAGAAGAACAGTTCAGATGCTGCTGCCTTGGCTCTTAAAAAGGGCCTGCAAGCCAAGATAAAGCCAAGAAAACATTAATTCACACTATCGAAAAAGAAAAGGGGACTTGTTTCAGCCCCGCTCTCATGAAGGGTGGGGCGGAACCGGACAATTTCCGGCCCCTGCACAACGGTGGATGTTGCCGATATTTCCGCCACGAGTGGCGTTCTGTGACACTGTTCCTGGCGTGCTCGGTTCCTGGACTTCGCTTGAGCCTTTGGTACTCTTCTTTTCTGGCACTAACGTTAGTGCCTACCCCCGTTTACTGTATATGCTAGTAATACTAGTGGTGAAATTTCTGGATAGCCGAACTCGGGAATCAGATTGAACATGCCTATGTGCTGCACACATCAGCCCCTTTCTTTACTGCCAGAGCTTTCATCACTTATTAGGTGTCTTTCAACCGACCCCGCTCTGTCGAAATTCTCTTCTTCACTTTCATCCCTAACCATGATTTTTCGTGCCACAGGCCTTGCTACACTACTAGCTCTTGGAGCCAGTGCTTCGGTCTCACCACAGCCGCGAGCTCCTTGCACTCATTCCGTTATTGAGGATACCATTTCATTTTTCAGTCATGGGGCGGTTGCAGTCTCTCGACAAGTGACCAATGCCTCTGCTTGTGCAGCTCAATGTGCCACACTGTCCACGTGTCAAGCCTGGCTATACTCCACCTCGGGGCAGGAATGCCAACAGTATCGCGAGCAGCCCGTCTCCAAGGACTATAACCCGCTATTCGTGTCCGGGAGCTGCCAAAGGCCAGCAGCAGTCTCGCCGGCCTCATCGATTGCCCTTCCCTCTGCCTCCTCCGGAATCCCGACCCCGTCTCTATTTGCAGTGAGTTTTCTGAGATTTTTCTTCTTTTAATCCTCTTATCAATGCCTATATCTCCCTACTAACATGACAAATTCTGTAGTCACAAAGACCTGAAGAGTCGTCTGCTGCGATCATCAAGCGCGGGCCTACTTCGCATCATCACTATACTCATCGTCACGGTCATTCTCCTCACTGAAGAGGCCCATTACCTAGCGTCGGCTTGATTTGGCTCAATGCACAATTTTCTGCAAGTTATCTTCAGCTATTTCTCTTCAGCTCTTGGTTAAAAAGATATTCTTCTAAGTGTAGCTTTGCAGTGTCCGACTGTATCTGATGCATGTAAAGTCAAAAGCCTTCGTAGGATACCAATCAATCTAGCTACTTGCATGTGCATTGTACACCAGAACAAGCTTTCTCTCTATATGATAACATTATTTGTGTAGGCTATTTGTTGATAATCCTGCAACTTCACTAGCTAGAGTACTTGCTGCTCGCTGCATACTCATCTCTAGGGACTTTACTTTAGTCTTATGCACCAAACACATCTCTTTTCGAGTTTATTTGAAGATCTTGAAATAAAAATATTTCAAGATGGATTTCTAACTATAATCTACTACCGAACCTTTTACACGTACAGTCCCACACTAATCACAGTAAAAATAAATAAAAGGTAGTAACATAGCTCAAGAGTATAAATAGCTCCCTGAGTTTTGTGTAAAGTACCGGCTTCCCACCAGCTGCGTTGCTTGGCTCCCTTCACTATAACACGCACTGCTTCCACCCCCTTCTACTTGAGAGATTTCTGTGATGATCGTGCAGGATACCCTTGCTCAATGCCCGAAACCCTTTACGCGACCCCGACAATCAGCCATGACCATGCCAGCTCCAGATCGCGGGCCTATTTATTCTCTCCTGGTGGGCAAATGCCAAACTTGTCGCAGACTACCTACTCAAGAGGGGCTGCAATTCCGCGACGCTGCTTCCCGGGTGAGGACATGCTCTGATGCTTGCAGGACACTGCCCTATGCTTCGGCGCGACGGGTTCTGTTTTGTGGAAAAAAGGTACGCTGGCGCCACTCTTGGATGTTGGCTTTTCCATGTAGAGGATTGGATGTGATATCGTGGTCTGTAGGCGACTTGGGTACCTGAACGTAACGGTATTTAGCTAAGACATCGATGAGCAATCTGACTGAAAGGAGATGAGTTACCACGAGATTAGTAGTAGCTGGGCTCCCTGTGGATGGCTTTTGGAGTGGTGCGGCCAAGACCCTGGCCGCAAACACTGCTGAGAAGGATCAAGGAAGTAAAGAGCTTCATGTTATGATGACTAGGATGAATGTAGATTCCAAGCGCAGTTTTGGAAGGGCGACACCGGTCTGCTTATACATATGCAGCTTCGGTTCCTAACATAATGTACGTCACGGAGTATGGCTAGCGGAGGATATATGCGGGGTAGCGGTGATGTTAATTACCTAGCTTGAAGAGTATGTCCGTCCTATAGACAGAACATTCTATACGATTCGAGGCTCCTGAAAGGCTCGTTTATGTATGTGAAAGGGGTACAGCCGCTGATCCAGAGTTGATTGCGGCAATTATTATACTTCCTCAAACACGTTAGATATGACCTGTCATATGCTGGTCGGCGGGATAGATGTAACAGCGGCGTCTCCGTACAGAGTTGGAATTCGTAGTTTAAGTCTTCTCTGGAGATTAATATACAGAATATCAAATCAAGGCATTTTAATAGAACATCTGACTATTCCTCTTCAAAGAATGTCCGATAATAATCTAGCTGATGCCATATATATATTTACAACCGGACTACTTTAATCTCGTTCGTCATAAAATCTTTTACAATTTCTGCTTTATCATCTGAGAACACACTAAATCTAAAAGAAAGCCTTTGTCTTAGGACAAAAAGAAGATTGACCTTGTGTAGATATAAGGGATAAATTAATATAATATACAGTATAAAAAACAGCTACTGTGCAGTAGGTTATATAAGAAAAAGCCAAGGGCCTATACTTTATGTGAAGCCCTGCGCATGTCATAATTCTTGTGTTATTTCGTGATGATACAGCTCTGTAGCGGTATTATGTTAATCCCTACTAGCGCTTGTTACTAGCCTTGTAATTTATGTATGAGACTCTTCCGCATTTAAGGATGTACTCATCCCGTGTTTATTTATTTTAAAACCTTGTTTGTCTAAGCTATTTATTAACAGCCCTATGTTCCCTAGCTGGCGAGGCTCTGGATGCGTCCGGTCTCGAGGCCGCTGATAAACAAGAAAGTATGAAAAATTATTTTATGAGCGATAGATAAGGATTCCGAGTATTGTCTGCGAAGAGCGGGAGGGTCTATTTACCTACAGCTCTATATTCCTATATAGATATGAGGTCGAGGAGAATTCATGTAGGCTAGTGGTGAAAGTAACCTAGAATATCGCTATGCTATCCGAAAGATGTCATTCATCAATATGGGTCCCTTGTAGCCTATCCACGTACGCAAAAGGGTTGTCGGCCGTGATCCAGAACATCGTCCTAGAGATCTTGTGCTGATACTTGATAAGCAGATCTGCAAGCTTTTCATCAACTGATTCAGGTCTGTTACTCGTATGTGATATGCCGGGGCCGTATTTGCATGTTCCAGTTGTGTAGTGTGGGACCCGTATAAGGGTGGGTGTAGTGGATAAGATCCAAGGATCTCATAGATGTATGAGATATCATCGTACATGGGTCTGGACTAGTGATGGAACTTTCCAGGGAGAGGACGGCACATGATCTTGCGAGCCCTATGTGACCATGTTCGTTGGAATTGTGTCTTCACTCTGCTGTTCACCTATCGTCCAACAAGGTGACTCAGCGTGGCAATGGACACGATCAAAATATGAAGCGGTAAGTCCTTTATCTTTCAGCCTTACTCAAGTTCGGAGGTATTTTTTGCTAAATGGGTTTATCACGATGGCAAGTTCCACCTCCGACCTGAAGGCCGATCCCGCAAACGAGCTGTCGGTGGCTGAAGCTTGCCGATCGCATTTTCGTAATTTCGACTATGTTTTCCGCATAAGTCATGGCAATTGTGGATAAAGAGGCCCCAAAGCCAAGCGATCACTGGCGGTGTGTAAATCTCATCGCTACTGATGACTTCAATTAGGACAAGTCCAGAGGCTGTCCATAGATGACTCGATGAACTGTGGGTTGTTCGTTCAGCTGGCCGAGCACCCCACACTCCACAGCAGCCCATTTGCTCGGCAATGGAATCATCAATCGAAGCTCACAACAAGCTAGTCTCACTCAAGCCAGATATTGAATCTACATAAGAGATCCCCACACCGACTGCTGCTGCAGGTCATCGATTGATGTCTGGGCCGATTCCACTTGACGCACCTCTCCGTCTTGACATCTATGCACGCATGCCCAACCATTCCTGTCGAACGAATAAGATCCGATTTTCCAACCTGCACGCATAACAAGGACTGTAATACATGCGGGGGCACGGGGGAGGATGCGGGTGGGGAGGCAGAATATTATTCAGATTGAACGATAGAGCTACAGCCATTAATCCAAGACCATGTGAGGCACCGAGGAGGGGATGACCGTCCGTTTGTCATGATTGATCGAGAAAACGACAGGGAGCTTGTTTAATCATGGAGGTCACTCCCTCGCTGTCGCGTATGTATGCTCAGGGAACCTTCCTATTCTACTACGATAAACCATGTATTTAGCACTAGGCTTCTACGAGGTGACATAAAGGTGAGTTTTACACCGCGATAGCTTAATTTACAGTGGGCTCATGATAGAACTCCAACAATACGCTTCAAGGCATAGCCCGTGCACCTGGACATATCAATGCATCAGCTGATGTCCAGAGAGACTACAGCACTCGATCCCTGCCTGGGATGTTTACTGGCATCCGAGTATCCGTAGAGGGAAACGGCGCAGCCAGGAAGCCGACTGCAAGACCGCTGATAAAGAAGACAGTAGGAAACTTCATGTTGCTCGTAATGAATAGAGGTCTGGATGGAGTACAGTCTCTGAGAAGAGTGGGAAGAGACGTCTTGAAATAATACTCGGTTTCCTGGACCTGCTGTGGGGAATGCACGACCAGAGGGGAGAACCCATTATGATTGACAATTAGACTCGGTCCAACCTGTGGAGGAGGCAAGGGTGGCCGATCATCGATATAGGACATTGTAAGGTTTAGCCATTACTCGCACGCACCTATCGTACTGCGTATTGTTGTACATAGCGCGTAAGCCATAGCTGAACTTTGATGACAAATTAATCTCAGTATCATGGGACCGTCACAGAATGTTTCTGCACGTCAAAGGGGTATGCACGCCGATCTAGAGCTCGCTGCGGCAAATGCGAGATTCAATGCCCGGCGATCCGATGCGCAGTCATCTCCTGACATATTTCAAGTTGGATGATCGAGTCTATCATAATGTGATCAGCGAGATCGCGGGAAAGATGCCAAGCGATATTGGTAAAGTCGTCCTCGTACCCTAGATTTTTATCGCCGCACCTCGGTATTTCTCTTGCTTTCTCTCTCCCTCTCTTCCTCTCTCTCTCTCTCTCCGCATGGCATGCTTAGAGACATAACCTGCCAGTACATACACTAGGCCATCTAGACAAGACGGTGACCACCACTAAGCCAACTACAATCCGAGGCCTCATGCTACCCCGCCCTACTTCAAATACAGAAGCCAAATTCGTCGCAGACTACCCCGTCAATGGGGCCTGCGATTCCTCGACGCTGCTCCCGTGAGGAGGTCGTGGTCTTCTGCTCGGAAGTGAGCGCCCTATCGGCAAGGGGGGGCGGTAGGTTAACTCCAGGCAAGGCGCCAGAGATGGTACCCACGAGCTACTCGTTGCATCCGGACACATCAGTACTCCATAACCAAGGGACGTTCATGCAAATGCGATCACGGGAGGGGTCACTTACCGGGGGATCGATGGCATCGACGCTTTCCATGGCGGAGTTCTGATGTGGTGCTGCCAGAACGCCGGCTAGGAGACCGCTGATGAGGATTAGGGCATTAGGGAACTTCATATTGCCAGCGAAAAATAGAATCTTCTGATGCTGGCCTCTCAAATGGTGGCGAGGGAAGGGGTGCAAGCTCGGTTTAAATAAGGTCGCGGGGCCTTTAGTGAAGAGCGGCTCAGGGGCGGCACTGTATACTTTCAGGGTATCGCCAATGAGACTGGTCAAGCACAGTATGTACTGGGGTATGCACCAATGATATCCTCTTGACAGAAGTCAAGGCCTTACAAACCTCTTACATAGAATCATGGGCGCTGATCTCCAGCCCCTGACCGCGGATCGCGGCGCAGCGATCTCGGGCACCGTCTCCCAAAACAGTCGAAAGTTGGTGATATATCAGTTCCCACCCACTTGTTGCGTTTTCATGGATGTGGATTCACAAAGCGCGAAGCAACGGATAGTTATCTTCCCTTTTATAAGCGGATTCAGGGCTTTGAGCAAACCACACAGCAGAGTAGTAAGACTACCTGGATTTGCTTTGCTTGCTATGACGCTTTTCTAGAAGCAACTTGATTTACTACGTATCGATTTCTTTTTCCAAGCAATATTCTGTCACAGTTCCCGTTAGGGCTCCGAGGCCGGTAGCTGAGCGATGATCGAATGGGTTCCACCTGGGAGTCGTGTTCTCACTGAGACTTATGTAGAACTCACTCAGGGCCTTGAAGAATATATCAGTTCTAACATTCTCAATACAATCATGATTATGTGTAATGGTCAAGATATTGATTTTTGCTGTGCACACCGGTAGCCTGATTGGCCAGCTACTAGATGTATGAGCACTAGTAAGTTACGTACTGTATCGTATGGGAGTTGAATGTGGAGCTGTGTATCTTACATGACGTGAGAATACCGGCAAAGCTTTGTAATTTACAGCTCCTGAGCTCCACCGCAGCGGGGCCGGGTAAGCGAGCGGAGCCTGGTCTGTGCTGAATGCTTGTTTCTTCCCTTTTTCTCCCTTGAATCATGCCCTTGATGGGATCCATTGACGTCATATCAGGAAGAACATCTTATACCTTCCCCTACCGACTTCTTGAGAGATGGGCTGCCGTCGGTCTTATTCCAGCTGGTGCATCATGCTCGTGCACAGGACGCATGTCTACTTATGATATTTCAAGTTCAAGAATTGACCATGCCCATCCTTGACTATGTGATGGGATTTGTCGGTGTGGAGATTCGGGGGTACCGGGAGCTAGCTCTATCGCACTCACTGTTTCACATTTCTACATCCAGGCTGTTGTCATATGATTTCCTTAGCCCTCCATCTAGACCCTCAAGTATCGTGGTTCATATTCCACGCAGGCTAGGTCTCACTGGCAGAGGTACTTGATGTGCAGCCTGAATCATCAGGCTTTTGAGGCGTTCTTGCTAAATGATTGCTCAATGCACCTGACAGAACTCCGTAGCAGTCCCATTTCTAACAACATTGGTCAAGTAGCAGACTTTTTTCTAGATCATGTGCCGGGCTGAGGTCCCTTCCACTACAGTGTGATGTGTCAGAGACGAGGAGCGGAGTCTGAGCGGGCTGTCCTCGTCTTCTTCTGCCGCAGTCTTGTGCCTAACATATTACTTGTCCCGCTCATTATGTGACAGATGGTATCCGCCCGCAGACAACAATTGGAAGCTACATTAGCGCATTCTGGATACTAAGCAACAGTTCAACTACAAGCTTTTCCCATGAGAAGAATCAGTAATTGACCATTCTCCAACGAGTACTAGCCCAGTGTCCTCGCCATCACGATAATCATCCGTTGACAATCCTCACAAGATTTCACACCCGATTGACTTGTGTTCGATTCGCACGGATATTGGAGATCCACTAACAACACAACCAAGCTCACGATTCACCCATTACCAATGCCAACCTAGCGCTACTACTCCCAACCACCAACCTACATCCTCCCCCTAACCTCCCCGGTACCTCCCCCACCCTCAGCCAACCCGTCCACCGCCCTAATCAACGCATAAACCGTCTCCAGCACAGGCACATCGACCCCAACCCTCCTCGCCCGCCCCACCACCGTCCCAATAATGACATCCACCTCCATGCGCCGCCCCAACTCCCGATCAGTCTGCATACTCGTCCGCACCGCCCCGAGCCCCTGCATGCGGGCGATCTGCTCCTCGACCAAGGCCTCGCGCAAGGCCACGCCGGACGCGTGCGCCACGCGCACCACCTCGCGCATCAGCCCCTTGGTCAGCGGCAGCGCCTCCTCCGAAGAGCGCAGCCAGGCCTGGCAGTCCTGCGCCGTCAGGGTGGTCAGCGTGTTCCAGGCGCAGTTCCACATCAGCTTCTCCCAGCGGGTGCGCTGCAGGGCGTCCGGCGCGAGCGGGGTCAGCGGCGTCGGGTGCGGGTTCGCCGGGGCGCTGAGGAGGTCGATGAAGGTCGAGAGACTCGGGACTGCGGAGGGGTTGGTGGGCGGGTAGAGCCCCAGTTGCGTCGCTTCGGAGGTCGTGTGCGTTGTTGTTCCCGGGGTGGGCTGGTGGGCTCCTACCCATGTCTTTCCATTTCGAAGATCAGTATCGGTATCGGTGTGTCAGGTGAGAGAGATATTCGGGCGGAGTGTGGGATCAGATTGCAGTATGTGGGACCAGCCGGAGAACGGTAGGGAGTATACGCACCACGCACGAGATGATCGGGTTCTCGGCATACAAGCGCCGGAACGGCTCTTCGTTGCCTACCCCGTTCTGGATGATCACGATCGCGGTGCGGTCCGTGATGGCTGGCGCGAGGGCGCGGGCGACGGTGTCCACGTCGATGGCCTTGTTCGTGCAGACGACGTAGTCGAATGGGGCGGAGTCTGGGGTGATTTCTGAGGGCGAGCGGATTACTGCGCTGTCCTTAGCATCCAGGTGGTTTCCCTCTGGGCGGGTGGTGAATGCTTACCGCGGTCCGGGTGGAAGCGGTGCTCGCCGTGGTTGGCGCTTTTCAGCAGGATGCCCTATTCGTTGTGAGACATTTGTATTCAGCGAGTTTCATTTCAGCGAGAAATTCGAGAAAGGGGGTGTACATTCTCCTTGACAGCCCCGTAATTCGAGCGAGCGACGACCGTCAGACGCACGCGGGGACAGCTGCGCAGGATGAAGGCGTAGAAGGAGCCGATGCTAGTTTTGAGTCAGTCAATTCCTGTTGGTTCGGGGATGGTGGATGCTCACGCGCCGAGGCCAAAGAGGAGGACTTCGATCTTGTCAGACATTGTGAGATTGTTGTCCAGCACAGGTGCAGACACCTGCAGGAGACGTAAAAGATATGGGGTTGACTGGGGCGGGGAAACGTGGGGGTGCATGGTAAGGAGCAACATCCCGTGCGGGGGTCGGTCCAATTCCGGCGGGTTTCTGTCCGAGTGAGCTGACATCCCACGTTGACCCATTGCCCCTTTGCCCCTTTGCCCCTGGACAATGAGTTACTACTAGCTGACAGGCTCACCAGTTCTAAGACACATTGCCACCCGATTCAAGAATAAACAGGCCACAGATTGACCCAATGGTTGAGGAGCATAATCTAAACTTCACTGACACCAAATAGACCGACCATAAATCCTACATCTACATCTACATCAACCAACCCTCACTTCACCCCAACAAACCGAGGTATATATACCAGCCCCGTGCCTCAAAGCCCCCAGCTCCCACCCCAATTCCAACCCGTCAACCCCGTCACCCCCCTCAACCAATCCACAGAATCACCTTAAAACATTCCGCACCCCCGTCTCCATCCACAACTTCGTATACTGCTTATGCAACCAAAACACATGCGCCGGCATGGGCGGCGCCCCAGTCCCGTCCGCACCCGTGTCGTTCTTCGTCCCCTTGAAGAAAACACTCTTCAGCCCGAACTCGGCAACGCCCTCCTCGGGCTTCACGACCGCCGAGATCTCAAACAGGCCGTCGGAGTCGCGCACCCCGGTCTTGCGGGGCGAGTCGCCGCACCGCACGACGATCCGCTCGGGGGTCTTCTCGACGACCTCGAAGTGGTCGGTGATGCGCGTGCCGACCTCGTAGGTGGCGGAGCGCAGCTGCTCCCGGGTCCAGAGGTCCGTGGCCGTGGCCGGGGATTCGTATTTCTTGGAGAGGTAGCGGCGTTGGTAGGCGTATCCTAGCATGACCAGAGGGTTTAGTATTGTAGGCGGAAGGATCGGGGATTGGGAAAAGGGGGAGGGAAGGGGGGTGATGCGCTAGCTAGGCACGTAGCAAGCCAGCTGGCGCAGGGAAGGAAAACTCACCCCAGCCACTCCACACGCCCGCGCAGAACGCCTCGGTCAATTTGCCCTTCTTCTCCAGCAGCGAGGGGTTGATGTCGGCCAGCCGCACGCGGCGGACGCACAGGTCGTGGCTCGTGGGGTTGTTGTGCGGGTTCAACGTCTGGTAGCCGGGCGTGTGGAAGATGGGGTCGGTGGTGGGGAGGGGGACGAAGGTGGAGTTGCGCGTGGCGAAGAAAAAGGCGCCCAGGGTGGCGGTGCCGCCGATGGTGGTGAGTTTGAGGGCGCGGCGGATGAGGCCCATTGTGTGTGTTGTAATGCGCGAGAGTGGTGATTGGGAAGGTTGTACGGTGGATGGTGGTTTTGGTGACGGTGACGTTGACGGTTGACGGGAGGGAAGGTTGAGTGAGATCATCGGTTGCGGGAGCGGAGGAGCGCCTCGGATCGGATTTACTCCGGTTGCGGTAGCCGGATATCTTTCAAGTACTGTACATCCAAAGAGGTCAGCTGTGCTTTGTCTACCTAGTATTGAATCTTCAGTGTTTCGATCAGAATAATGTACAATGCTGAGAAAGAGCTAAAAGGACAATCTCTTTTGATCGAATGATTGAATTACTAGCATTCACCATGGTATCTCTCTATCCCGGACAGAAACAAACCAACCCACCCAGAATCTGTACAGAGCAAACAAAATATACTACTAAACATCGAAGAACCAAAGCCTCATTCTGTCCCTCCTCAACACCTAAGGTCTGGGCCACCTCCCCATCCAATCCCTAACATAGCGTCCCAGAATCCCATCCTCGACGATTCTCAATCTCCCATTCCGCAGGGTAACACTATCCCTCTCCGCCCGGTCCGTACAGAACCCAGGCTCTTTTCTGCCGTCTGCATACATCGCCTCATAATGCCCCACCAACTTGACCGCAGGGTTCACCCCCTCCTCCCCGCGCGCCTCGCTCTCCCGCAACCTTTCCAACCACTCCGCAAAACCCACCGTCCGGAACCCATCGAACCCGCACCTCTTCAGCCCCTTCAGCAGGTGTTCCCACTCGAACCGATGCGGATTCGTGAGGTTATACACGGAATCATCATCCTCCGGCCAGCCATCCACACTCCCCGCCTCGGAATTGACGGAGGAGAAAGACCCCCGCCGCGACGCCGGCGGCGTATGCGAGCACACGGCGCGCGCGATCTCCAGCACGGCGGCGACGAGCTTATCGACCGGCAGCCACGCGCACTGCACCCCGTCCAAGCGCGGCAGACAGCCCAGCGTCAGCGCGGAGCGGAGCATCAGCGGCAGGGCCTCGGCGTCGTTCCACAGCCCACGCTTCGAGTGGCCCGACACCTGGCCGATGCGGAGCGAGAACGCCCGCGCGGCCGCGGTGCGCCGCGCCGCGCTGACCATCCGCTCGCCGATCAGCTTCGAGCGCCCGTAGCCCATCTCCAGGGCATCGGAGAGATCGGCGACCGGGGATTCCGGGACGAGGGATTGCGGGGAGCCCAGGGCCGTGGAGATGGAGCTGCAGTACAGTAATACGGCGGGGGCGGGGAGGGCGACGCTGAGGGAGAAGCGGAGGAGGTTGTGCAGGCCGCGGAGGTGGGGCTCGAAGGCGCTGAGCGGGAGGTTGAAGTTGACGGGCCATGCGGTGTGGATGACTAGCGAGACGGAGCGGAGCATTTCGTGGTAGACGTGCGGGTCGAGGCCGAGGTGCGTCTGGTCGAGCGCGCTGGTGAGGGCGACGATCTTGTGCGTGCGGAAGGCTGGCAGGGTGAGGTGTTTTTGGGATAGGGAGGCGAGGATCGAGGCTTTCGCGTCGCTGCGCCGCGTCAGGCAGTAGACGCGCGAGACGGTGTCGTCGTTGACGAGCTTGTAGAGCGTGTGCGCGCCGATCGAGCCCGTTGGGCCGGTGAGAAGCTGGTTGCGCACATGTTAGCGCTGGCGCACGGGGGATAATAATGCTGCGGGGCTGGGTTAGTACTTACAACGCTCCGGGTGTTGGACACCTCCGCCGGACGAGGGGTGTGCACCGGGAACCCCAACGAGTATTTCTCGATCAGCGCCGGCATCATGGCCAGCTCGTCTTCGTCTGCGGCCACCCCCTCATCGGAGTGCCCGCTCTGCGCAGCGGAGATGCACTCCGCCAGACGGGCGATGCTGCCGGTCTCGAACACGATGTTGTGGCTGATGCTCCGGCTGCTCGCGAGGCGGAAGTCGCGCAGGATCAGCCGGCGCAGATGGATGGCCTTGAGGCTGTCCATGCCCTCGGCAAAGAAGTCCGTCTCGAGGTCGAGGCGGGGCATGGCCAGCTCCTCGCGGCAGAGACGCAGCAGGTGCTCCTCCGTGGCCTGCAGGTCCAGCTGCAGGGTGCCGTGCGCGTCCTGCTCCATGCGGTTGTACATCCCCTCAATCACCTCGGCGTATCGCGAGTACACCTGGGCGCGAATCATCGACCCCTTGTCCGTGCGGGGCACGACCCGGTCGGCGGCCAGCACCACGACCATGTCCCGGGAGATCTGCGAGAACTGCTCCGCGTGCGCGTTGGCTTCTTCCACCGTGGGCCAGACGAGGTCCAGGAACTCTGCGTCCGAGTATCGGTGCGAGCCGTCCGCCCGGAAGACGAGCAGGCCCGGCACCGACTGGCTCACGCCCACCACCACCGCCTCGTCGACCAGTGGGTTCTGCTTGATGCGGCCCTCAATCGGAAGCGGGAGGACCTTCTCGCCGTTCACCAGCGTGATCCGATCGTCGATGCGCGAGACGTACTTCCACCGGTCGGGGATGGAAGGGTGGGGCGTGAAGACGTCGCGCGAGTGATACGAACCAGGCGGATCATCGGAATTCGAGGCGGTCAGGGCGGGATGTCCCTGGAGGTAGACGACTTCGTACAGCTCATCGCCGATGGGCTTCATCCAGATGAAGGGGCGGATGTTGTCGAAGAACTTCATGTAGTTCCAGTAGGGATCGTCGGCAGGGCGGGAGATCGACTCGGCCACTAGTCCGGCTTCCGTTCTGTACATCATTGATTATCAGCAACCGCAAACAAATCGCTGTCGAAAAAAAAAATAACTCACAATCCGAAAGACCCGCCAAACTTCACCCCCTCTGCGACCAACCGATCGCCCAGCTCATCCGGACAAGGGGCGCCCCCGTACGTGACCGAGTCGCAGCGGCGCAGGACCTGCAACCCCCGAGGACTGTCGACCAAGAGCTGCAGGAGGTACGGTACGCCCTGCACGGACTCCGGACGGGCGGCCTCCAGGGCAGCGACCGCCGTGCGGGCTGTCAGCGGAAGTGAAGCGTCCCACATGTACGCGGTGCGGCGCATGTACATGGCCTGGAGCGCGGTGGAGAGCCCGTGAAGATGGAACCACGGAAGGGAGTTGAAGGAGGTGTAGCCCGGGCCACGCATGGGATGCGTCATCAGGGCCTTGTGGCTGAGGTACAGGGGTTTGGGGTTGCCGGTCGAGCCGGAGGAATGCAGGATCAGGGCGATCTTGTGGATTTGCGTCTCCGGGCTGCGGCTGCGGCGGAGCACCAGCATGGCCGGTTCCTCGACATCCTCGTCCAGCGAGGGTCGTTGCACGATGGGGCGACACGCCACCAGCTTCAGGCGCAGGATCTCCCCCATCGTGGTGCGGATGTTGGGGGCCTGGCCGTACAGGATGGTGTCACAGCCGACCATGTCGAGCAGGGCCACGCAGGCGGATGCCGATAGACGCGGGGACAGCATCATCACGGTGTAGCCGAGTCGGCTCAGGGCAAAGAATGTGACGACCATGTTCAGGTCGGAGAGCGTGAACAGCGCCACGATGGCGCCATCCTGGCGGGGCTGTCATTCGGTCAGCGTTGCTCGACCAGAGAGAATCGGTGACTTACTGGCTTGAAGCCATAGTCCATCAGCGTGCACACGGCTTGATCAACCATGCAATCCAGGTCCAACCCGGAGAAGTACTCGTACTCCACCGTATCGTCTTGGGAGGGTTTGGGGTAGGCAAGGATAGGATGCTGGATGGGGTCAGCTGCCCGTAGACGGATCAAGTCATCCAGCAGATGGAGACGACCGAAGCGGGCGATCAACTGTTCGGGCGAAGAGGGCTTGAGCCTCTCGTGGGAGGTCCCTTCATGATGAGGGATACCCATGGTGAAGGATCAGGGTGGTGTAGTGGGTCAGAATGATTTCGAAGAGGTATCACCGGGCGCGACATGAGTCTTTTTAAACCTGAGGACGGTAGATGCGCTGTGTAAGAGACATGGAACCCCGTCTCCGTACTGCCACTCGACGGAGCCACTTCGATACCCCGATTTGGGAAGTTCACACATCCTTCAGGTTAGTAGCGGTAACTATACCAGTGGCAAGCCGGCTATGAAACCGACCCCTATAACTCCCGTGGCATCATAGATCCGAAGCGGTGAAATTTGGTATGCGGTCTGAATCAGGACTGGCTGTGGAGGATTTTCTTTTTTCGTATTTTGCCTTTTTTTTTTTTTTTTTTTTTTTTAATTTTCCTATTTTTTACCCTTGCTCTGATGACCATGACGTGGGTCGGGGGGAGATGACGAGGAGAGGAGGGGAGAGTAGTGGAGAGTGACTGAGTACTCGTACTCCATAGTGCCGGCGCAGAAAGAGAAGCTCAAGCCCTAACTCTAACCCATCGCACGGGCCCAGATCGGGCCCAGCCCCATTAAGCACGATCGGGACGAGTCGCGTACTGACCCTATTTACCCAGTCTACTAGCAGTTCCCGTCGGTCAGGGCAGGTATCCGACTACTGAGGGTGATGGATGGCCGGTCACACTGCAGCGGCGACTGCACGAGCGGGTTGCCAGGCGATCGCCAGTGATGATGAAGGAGTTGCGTGAGACTGCATGATGCCGTCCACCTTTTTCTTTCTCGACCCTCGTCAACCTGCATCTAGAAAGAGGGAAGTGGCCAGGATGCGCCCAGGATGTGACCAGGATGATGCTCCAGTCACCCAGGTTGTCGGCTCCAGGAACCTGGTTTCCCCCGGCCCTCCATCAGCCATCCAAAAAGCCCCACGGATCGATCGACGATCAATCTGGTTTTTTTCTTTTGGTGCCTAAAATGATGATGCTTATTACGAAAATTTATTACTTTCTCTGTCCACAATATCTCTCAGCACAGTGGGGAAATATGGTTCAGCCCAAGGGGGGCAGAAGAGGGGGGAAATGACAGATGTCTGCCAATGGAAGGTGAATCGCGGTGCGGTGGCAGGCAAGCGGGATGTGAGGGGAGACACAGGCCCACTGTTACGGGAAAGTCATACTGCGACAAGAATTAATGAATGACTGGTGTCTCCGTAACTGAATTCATCCTTGTCCACAAGCTTCCTTTTTAGCTTTGGGTTTTTCCTTGAATAGAAATTCAGACCACAAGAAATTTTGATGGTCCACTGGTTCGGTGGAGCTGACGGAGTGGCCGTGTGGCGAAGAGCTTACCGACCAAGCTGAAGAAACTCCACTTTGACTGGAAGAGGTCCACGGTTTATTCGGCGACACTACCGGAATTGGGCAGGGGGAGGGGAAGAAGAAGAAAATAGTTCACGCAAGTTGGCGAAAAGGCACGAACTGCGCGTGCAGATAGGTGATTCTGCAGCAAAGGCGCCTATCTGAGTGTCTGGGTGGTGGTGGGTGTTGACTAAGTCCTTTTCTGCTGCAGGGTACTTTTGGCAAGCTGAAGGAATGACAAATTCTCCGCCTCACTTTGTACGGTCCCGCGTTGTACTTTGACTCCCTTTTGTCAGTCACAGTATCGCAAAGTGACAGATCATCCCGATCCAAACTTGGACTCTGCTTTATCAAGAATTCGTCCCGGAGATGGCTCAATGGGTCAATTCTATCCGTAGATTCTCCGCCCAAGTAGGGGAGCTGAGTACGGGTGGAGACACGGCGACTATTGACTCACTCTGTTATTGGGTATCGTGCAAAATGATCGAGGATCTATCCACAGGATACTCCGTACTAAAGACAACTTGAAGGAGGTAAATAGAGCCTTGCAATCTGATTCGCTCTCAGTAATTCCCCTCTAGTATACTAGGACCCCATCGAGCCCTGAGATCTTCCGGAAAGGCTCGGGGAAGGCCCTCTTCCCGTTCCCTTCCCGCCATTATTGTCCTCAAACAATGGGCCCGACCCGTCCTTTTCCACTGGCCTATTCAATCAGCAGCGCCTTGTCATGTTTGATACTCATCACTCCTCTCAACGGTTTGCTTTCTTTTCCTTCCAGATGTCCAGGCCTCACCGATTCTTCTGCTACTTGTTTGATCCTCTTTTTTTCAGTCCGCCTGGACAAACTGATTGGATGGGGCAGGTAGGGGTAGATTCGAACCGCCACGCCCGGAAAAAGCAACAAGCAGCAGCAATATTGCGTCTTTCGCTGCATGAGCTATCCATTCGCCCAATCACTCTCTTGCAATTGGATGATCTCGTGTCGTCAGTCCTCCCCCTCCATTTTCCCTCCACGGATCATCCCTGTGTAACAGAAAAGCAAAGAGAGAAAAAAAAATTGTTCGATCCTCAGTCCCACAGACCAGGGTGGTGGTCCATCCCGGCTTCGGCATCTCAATCATCTGACTGAGAGTCCATGTCTGGGACTTTTTGACCGTCCTTTGTTCATTTCTGGACTATGGTGAAAAAAAGGAAAAAAGGTCCTACTGTAAACCCTTCCGTCGGCTTTTTCGAGAATCAACCAAAGCCACAAATCGAGGCTGGTGATGAGGCCGGAAAAGAAAAGCAACGAAAAACCTATGATTCGGCAGCATCTATCCGGGTTTATCGCCTGCCTCGGTTGCTCGTCCATCACCAAGACCATCAAGTAAGCACATGTTTAGACAAACGGAGTACCGGAGTACTGCCTTGAAGAAATCCTGAATCGCGGGGAACGTGCTGAGAACGAATCATGGAGGTGTTGACGATCTCTCAATCTGGTGGTTGCTCGCAGCTCGCTCGGTCGCTCGTTCGACTCGACTCATTTCCATCCGATTGACTTTCCAGGTGACCTGCGATCGCGACGCTATGAGCGTCTCCCCCTCCACTCAGCTGGTACAGCCCATTCGCTGCTCGCGGAGGTTGATCCATGGATATGGAGACGGGCTCCATACGAAGGAAGGGATCCATCGCGGCGGCTAAACCAACTACCAACAGACAGTCCTATCCAGGATCCCGGGATGAACTTGGGTCGTATCTCGCATGATCAGACGGGGTCCGTGGATGACCTCGTGTGAAAGGTGGAAACTCGACTCGTGCATGCATTCTCTCCGCGTGAGAGAGGGGGGAAGTTCATCTACGTGACTTCAAGGTGATGCTATCTGTGTGCGACGAGACAGAGTGACGAAACACACCTGGCGGAGATGGGCGAGGATGACGACTTGCCCGATCTTTAGATCATTCGTGCAGCGTAGATGTCAGGTTTCCGATCGTGTGCGAATGTGATACTATCTCGGCGCAGAATGACGGACACCGTCTGGACGCTGTGGCGCTGTGTGGCGCTGGAGACCCCGGGAAGGAAGACGATTGGAAGCTTCTCTCCGAAGGAGGGATTGGCATTGATAACGCCCGATGGGGGGGGTGGAATGCATCACGGTCGGATTCTTTCTGAGTCAGCTGTATCTGGCTGGTTGTTCGCCCCATTGATGTAATCCCACTCGGCTGGCGTGCAAATATACCTCAGCTTGCAGAATAGATTGAAGATACAAAGTATACTACATCACCGTAAACACCACCATTGAACCCAATGTGCTAATTCAGCTCCGAGGTATTCAGACAGAAAACCAGTTTCAACGTGCACCCATTCAACCCCCACAGAGATAATCCCTGTCTTGCAGCTTCACCTCCTGCTGGAAGTGCATCCAACGTGTAACACCGTCCCACGTAATCCGTCTACTCTCCCGTTTCGTTTCTGAAGCCCAAAAAGAAAAAACAGACCACCCCCAAAACTAAATTAAATCTCCGATTCCTTCGCCCCCCTCCCCCCTCGCGGGGTCTAGCCCTGTCATCAGCAAATTATTGGAAACCCTATACCCTATACTGATAGAGTACCCCTACGCATCCGTCTTGCACGGATAGCTGCACGCATCAGGCCGCATCCAAGGATAACCCCCCAGTGCAGGGTCCATCGATATAAAAGCCCTAGGGACCATGCCCGATGATTCACACCGCTGTTCACACCCCCCGAGATTTCTTCCACCGCTGGAAAAGCAAAACCAATTGCTCAGACTTTGTTTTTTTTCCTGCCTGCGTATACTTCCTGCCCTAGACGCGCTCTAGACATTCTATAAACCTTGTCGAACTGCAATAACTGTCATTGCCATCCTGCCTGTGCATGAAGCATACGCCCTCACTTCTTCTGGATTGTCTCTGCTTTTGCTAGCACCGGTCCAGCAACATGGCCCCGATTTCCCTCGGTGACAGCAGCAACAGCGGCCGCAGCAGCAGCAGCAGCAGCAGCAACGAAGCTCCCACGCCCACCGCACCAGAATCCTTCCTCCCGCTCCTCGAGCAAATCAAGCAAGCCGTACTGCAGGAAGAGAGCCCCGACCGGACGGCCAAGTCCCACTTCCAGCTGCTGGGACTGGTGGACCAGCTGCGCCTCGCTATTGAGAGCCCGACCGAGACGCTGCTGCGGTTAATCTACCAAGTGAGAACCCTTGACACCTGGCAGCAGTAATCCCGGTTCGTCACTAACTACCCCAAAAAAGCCCCCGCAGAACGCTGCCCTCCGTACAGTGATGGACATGAACCTATTCCCACTGCTCATGGACCACCGCCCCGCCGGGCTGTCGGCGACCGCGCTGGCAGAGAAGACCGGCGCAGAGCGGGCGTTGATCGGTACTTGACCCCACCCACATTTTCCAGACCAAGACAATAATCCACATGCCCTTACTGATGCTTGACGGTGTGCACAGTCCGACTCATGCGCGTGATGGCCTCATTAGGGCTATGCACGACCCCGACGGCGGAGCACTACGCCGCCAACGAGAAGACCGCCGCGCTGATCGCGCCCATTGGTCGGGACGGGGTGCCATGCATGTACGTTTACCCTTTACCTTCGTACCTATGCAGCAGCAGCAGCAATATCTCCCCAAACCACCATCAAACCTACAGTCCCTCTCAAACCAAGAAAAAACCACTAACACCCCGCCCAAAGCTACGACCTAACACTACCAACCCTCTCCACCCTCCCGACCTACTTCGCCACGCACGCCTACACCACCCCCAAAGAATACGCGCACGCGCCCATGAAATGGGCCGTCGGCGCCAGCCAGTTCGAGTGGCTGGCGGCCCACCAGCCGCGCCAGCAGCGGTTCAACTCGTACATGGCGAGTCGGCGCGCGGGGAAGCCCGAGTGGTTCGAGATGTATCCGGTGGCGCGGCTGACCGATCCGGCGTTGCCGGCACTCGAGGATGACCCGGAGGCGGTGTTGATTGTGGACGTCGGCGGGAACCAAGGGCACGATTTGCTCGCGTTTCAGGCCCGGTACGCCGATCTCCCCGGGCGGCGGGTGCTGCAGGATCTACCGAAGGTGGTGAAATGGGATGTCGGGAGCGGGATTGAGGCGATGGGGGTTAGCTTTCTGGAGGAGCAGGCTGTCAAAGGTACTTTCCCCTTCCCCTCCCCCCTCTCTCGGTGGAGCTTTGCTTGTGGGCTGTGGTGGTGGTGGGTTGTGGTGGTGTATGGGGTTCACCCACCCCTTGCGACATCCAACTTTACCCCCCGGGCTTAAAACTCGGTGAGCACCGCGGTCACCGGCCAAGTATATGCTAACGGTGGCAGCTGCACGAACCTACTACTTCCGCGCCATCTTCCACGACTGGCCCGACGCCACCTGCCTCCGCATCCTGCAGAACACCGTCGCCGCCATGGACCCCGCGCACTCGCGGGTGCTGATTGTTGACATGGTCCTGCCCGACACGGACGTGCCGCTGCTGCAGGCCTCGCTGGATATCCAGATGATGAGCATCGGGGCGGGCGTGGAGCGCTCGGAGCGCCAGTGGCGGGATCTGTTGGGGAAGGCCGGGCTGGAGGTGACGGGGATTTGGAATACGAATCCCGGGATGGAGTCGGTGATCGAGGCTGTTATCAAGCCAAGGCAGTAATCTTATTCTCTACGGTGGGCTATGGTTTGGGTATGTGTGGGGAGGAGGGGGGGGTGCTCTAGAGGCAAAGACAGTGATCGGTGTTTCAACTGTGAATAGGGTGGTGTCTGTGCGTCTCTGGGTCCTACTGGTACATAACTTATCCGGGTAGGGAAGTTGATAGAGAGATAGATAGATGGGGATGGGGATGGGGATGGTACAGGTATGAAGGAAGGTCGGCGTTAGGTTGACATTTTGGTGTTGCGTGGGTTAGGGTTTTTTGACAGGTCCAATAAACTAAACTAGAAACTTTGTTTCCACCACTGATGCCTCCCTCATCCACCACCCAAACACGAAATTCCAGCACGATATCCAGAGTCTCCGGCGAACACGAAGTTGCCTTCAATCCTAGGAAACCTCCTTACTGAGTTTGAGGTGTTACAACAGCAGCAGCGCAGCCTCAATTGACTTCCTACCACCCTCCTCCAACTATCCCTCAACCGCAACGCACCAAAGCAAAAGGTAACCGAACGTTACTAATTCCAACTCGGCTCCAAACCCCAGACCTCCAACCCATACACTTTCCGCCCCTTGCATAACCACCACCATCTTGCAACGTAACCCCCTTCAAATAGACTAAACACCTCACCTCAGTGCCGCCGCAGCGGTCACGATCGGTATCGGTATCGGGATCTTTCATCCGCCACGCACGCACCAACCACACAGCCTGCTCCTCGTCGCCACGGCACCCCCCCCCCCCCCATCGTAGAACAAGCACTCCACGACGACCACGCAACCCCACCCCGAAAAGTGCATATGAATTAAATCCACGGCCAGCGTAGCTTGCCTTTCCGTCCTCTGACTTTTCCTCTGCACAACTAACAACTAACATCGTATCATCATGCTTTATTGGAGTTTGAGCCCCGAACCGATGGACCAAAGGTTGTCAGTTGGAGCTGTCATATTGGTTTACCGCAAGGGGGTGGCTGCGGCGGCGGCGCGGTCATGGGGTCACGGACTGGGAAGGTCGGTTTCACGGCACTCGAAGCCGGATGGGGGGACTACCTTCGCACCGTGAGAAGCACCAAGGGATGTGGAGGCGGGGTCGGAGACTGGACTGGATGGGACTGAACTGGACTGGTTACAGTGACTATTGTTTTGAATGGCGCCTTCTCGGTTCGTTTTGCTTCCGGATGGGTTGGAGAGAGAAGAGTCAGGGATACGGTGTGGACAAGCACTGCATTGGCCCCTGGCTCTCGTGTCGAGGCTGCACTCGGTCGATACTTCCTTCGAAATGGCATTGTGGTTATGTGGAATCGGACTGCTGATGAAACAAGCTGGTCATTGATTTTCCTGACAGGTTTCTGATACGACAGCTAATACTTCCGTGTTTTGGGTCAACTGATGGTTTGCCTTGTGGCTATACTGCGTTTCTGTGAACCTCATTGTCTACACTATCACTTCTGAACTATTCTAAACAATCTTTCGGACTCAATTGATTCAACTATTTAATCTATCTAGATCTGGCAAATAACAAAGTTGAAGCCAGCAGTATTGTAGCAACAGCCATCAACATGCCAGCACCAGCAAGTGGACAAAGTTATAATACATGATTCCACGATGAAGGGAAGATAACTTCCATGGGATATATGGCAACAAAAAACATTTAAACAATTATATCAGTGGCTCTAAACCAGCAAAATCATGGCGAGAGCGCCAACGATGCCGGACGCACCGAGGGACATCTTACTAGCACCACCGGTGAAGAGGGCGGCGGCAGGAGTAGTGGCAGACGAGGAGCCCGAGCTGGAGCTGGAGCCAGATCCCGAGCTGGAGCCCGAGCTGGAGGTTCCAGAGGTGCTGCTAGACAAGGTAGGAGCACTCGTGGGAACGCCAGGGGCGGCAAGTCTGCTAGACGAGGGAGCGACGGAGAACGAAGGCACGGCAGAGCTGGAGGCGCCGAAGCCGACGGCATCAGCACCGGACGGGATAACGCCAGAAGAGCCGGATCCGTGGCTTCCACTGGAGGAAGCAGAGCTACCCTGGCCGTTGGCTTCGGCGCTGGCACCGCTCACAGTAGAGCCATTGGCAGATGCAGCCGCAGATGCGGAGACACCAGAGCTGCCATTGGCTTCAGCACTGGCACCGCTTGGGGCAGAGGCCGAGCCGGAACCAGAAACAGAGCTGCTTGAGCTGCCGTTGGCTTCGACACTTGCTCCAGAGGCAGTGGAACCAGCGGAGCTACCCGAGCTGCCGTTGGCCTCAGCACTTGCGCCAGCAGTAGAACCAGTGGAGCCGGAGCCAGTGGAGCCAGTAGACCCGGTAGAACCAGTGCTAGACTCGGAAGAGCTGCCAGTGGAGGAAGTGCCAGCGGAGGTGTTTCCAGAAGAGCTACCAGTTGAGCCGGTCGACCCAGTGGAGCCGTTGGAAGAGCTGCCAGTGTTGCCAGAGGAGCCAGTAGATGTACCCTGGCTACCGTTGGACTCTGCACTAGCACCGCTGACAGTAGAAGAAGGAGACGAGCCGGTGCTAGACTGAGTAGACGAACCACCAGTGGAAGGGGTGTTGTCGGAAGAACCAGTGCGCGACTCTTCAGATGCAGAAGCGTCGGTAGAGGAGCCGGTAGTAGATCCGGTCGAGCCGGTAGAGCTGGTAGAGCCGGTTGAGCCAGTAGAGCCGGTTGAGCCAGTAGAGCCAGTAGAGCCAGTAGAGCCAGTAGAGCCAGTAGAGCCAGTAGAGCCAGTAGAGCCAGTAGAGCCAGTAGAGCCAGTAGAGCCAGTGGAGTCAGAATCAGAGCCAGCCCCAGAGCCGTTGGCCTGAGCGCTAGCACCGCTGACAATGGTCGAGGAGGCAGCAGGAGAAGAACCGGCCCCGCTGGCGTTAGACCCAGAGGAAGCGCTTCCGCCGGTAAGACCAGCAGCACCAGTCCTCTCTGCAGAGCAGACAGTGGCAGTAGCAGTGACGGTCACATAGCGAGTGGATCTGGACACGGAGCTCGAGTTTTCACCGGCAACGGAGATAACACCGACAGTGGCGACCTGAGAAGTGGATTCGGAATCGGCAGAGGCGGACTCGGCGGCGGCAGCGGGAGCAACGGTGGTGGCGGCAGATGTGGCGGCAGCATTGGTAGCAGCACCGTTAGTAGCAAAAGAAGCGGTGGCAGCAGCATCGGTGGCAGCAGAACTGGCAGAAGCAGCGGTAGCAGCAGCGTTGGTAGCAGCATTAGCAACAGAAGTCGTGGCAACAGTAGCAGAGGCGACAGACTCGGTCTCGCTGGCGGTAGAGACAGACTGAGCAACAGAAGTGGCACTGCTGGCAGCGACAGAAGCAGAGACAGAGGCAGAGGCAGTCGAGTTACCAGTCTGAAAGATCTTGATGTAGTTGATCTCCCAGAAAGACTCCTCAAAAGCAGAAGGGTTCTCGGCAACATAGGCAACACAGCTCTTGGTAGCACTGGTCTTGTCGCTGATAGGGCAGCCGGACGAGAGGAAAACACCACCGGCCCAGTCACCGCAGAAGGTAGTGTCGAAGATGAACTTCTGAGATTTGAAGTGTTCGGCGAAGTTGCAAGAGCCCTGCAAGTGGCCCATGGGAGTGCCGAAGGCAGAGATATCGGGGGTGCCAGCAGTAATCGACGTGGGAATTGAGTCACGAGCAAAGTACCAGAACTTGATGTAGTCCTCCTGCCACTCCATAGCATACACACCACCACCTTGCTCGTTAAAGGGGGTGCCTGAAGAACCCTCTGAGCTCTGGACGACACAACCCGTGGTTCCAGCATCCTCACCACAGTGCGTGGCGGTCAGGGTACCAGTCATATCACTTTGGGCGGAGACATCGCAGGTGCCGCTAGTGTGAAGGACAATCTCGCTGGCCGTGTTCAGGTTGACAGCCTCGATGATATCAATCTCACCATCGGCTGGCCAATTGGCACCGGTCGACCAGAAAGCAGGCCAGGTACCGCATACGCTCCCGGGCATGTGTGCAAGATCAATAATGAAAAGTCCGTGGTCATAGTACTTCTTGCTCTCGATGCGGACCGACTCACGACCGGGTCCGGTGGTGCTTAGCTTTGTTGTGTGGTCAACACCCATGTAGAAGGAGCCATTGTTGTTGACCTTGACTAGTCCGGAACTCTCGGCATAGCTTTGGTTAGTGTAGGTGACAAAGCCGTTCGTGGGGTCCGCGCCGGTGTAGAAGTCGAAGTATTCGAGGAAACCTTCGCCTTGCCAGGTTTGAACGAGGTTGTAGCTGGAGGCAAGGGCAGGCGAGATAAGAGCGAGTGAGCTCAAGCTGAGAAGCGTGAATGAAGAAGGCATCGTCACTGGAGTGAGGTCAAGCGAGCGAGGGCGATGCAAATGTTGAAGAAACTAGGCCCTGAGGGATAGGTAGAAGATGAGATCGCGGAAGAGGCTTTCCCGCAACGATTGGCGTCGGTAAGGGTGGTAAGGAATGATAGACAACAGCCTTCAAGGCCGATGACGTGGAATGAGAACGAGAGATCGAGGCGCAGAAATCAATCTGCAGCGAAAGGAAACAAAAGAATGTATGGGAATTATGAACAATCGGAAAGGGAGAGAGAGGAAAGGAAGGGAATGTACATCGAACCAAGAGAAAAGGAAGTATGCGAAACCCGGCTCACGGCTGGGGGCAGGTCGGTCAATAATATAATAGGATAGTAAAATCCTAAATAGAACCATAACACACACCCTGCCTAGCCAGAGCTCCAATGTTGAGTGGCTGCGGACCAGCATGGTTGTCGCCGGCCATAGCGAAACGGCTAGTCATTGTCGGCTGGGCCCATTCACCGAGCGTCAACGGAACACGGCCATTGGAGAGGGGGAGAAAGGGTGGTTCGTGCCGCGTTACTACTACTAGGTAGCGGGCTTTCCAGGCACGGAACGAATCAGCAAGCGGAGCTGCATGAGTTTAGTTTTCCTTTCATTCTTGGGCTCGGCATGTCGGGTGGATCGAACAACAGAGCAGAGACGTGGTGGTGGAAACCTGAAACGCGACGAGACTGCCCGAGGGGGAAGATGAAACAGGAGACTGTCTTGGGTGTGATTGCGCTGCTAGCTGGTCGAGTTCTGCATGCAACGGACAAGTCGATATGTAGAATGAACCAGGATTGTTGATCTATTGATTGTATTGCATCTTTGACCGATCGCAATTGAGCAGTGTTGTTGTTGCTGCGCTGCGGAGCGGGAGGGAGATAGACGATGGTGTGCTTGGGGGGCAACCATCAGCCCGTTCACATTCTCGACCGGTCCAGCAGCGTCGCGGGCAGAATTGCCGATCCGGGGCACCAGTCCGAGGCAGAAGCAGAAGGCATCGTGCGAGGACCAAATCTTAATGGCGGGCGGGGATTATCAGGTTGACCGTCGACTAGATAGATAGACTATGCTCCTATGCTCCATTCCCGCGTCGGGGTTGAGTCCGTCCAGAGTCCAGAGTTCTAGACACGGAGAGGGTGGAGCAACACGGACGACGCCGTTGTTTCTTTGAGACCAAGTGGAGGAGAGAATAGAGACAAGAATAGCATCAAAGAGAACTGGAACCGTGTATGAGAATTACCTTTCCTTCAGCAATCATCTGCGCAATCCTCTGCACTGAATGAATGGATAATCGATGAAGAAACGAAGGCGACTGGAGATGCCATTCCAGTAACTGAGGTTGTTGCGGAAGAAAGAATGTCAGAAACGCGTATCCGCGGCACGATTCAACTGGTGCCTGGCTGCCTGGCTGCCTGGTTGATGCCTCGAGAAAGCGTCAACTGTGGCTGGGGTGGGGGTGGGGGAAATTCTCCCGCGTTGCTGTGGCTCAACCGCGCCGACGCGTGGCTGACCGCCCCTCCCATCTCCCTCCAGGAGTCGATCACCTCATGTAGATTTCCTATGCTCATCTATCCCATGAAATTGGGCCTTAGTTCCAACTCCTAAGGTCATTCAATTTTTCTACTCCAGTCTCAACTCTTATCATCATTCCTTATCACTGACAAACCACTTTCCCTGAACCAAATCTCCGTCCCCAGCACGAACAGAAGTCTACTTTTTTTGTCCCGAGCTTCCCCCTGAGCTACCCAGAAAGCAGGTGTTCTGCCCATGGGCTGAGAAAAGCCAAGCCAATCCGATGGAGACGGCCTTACGGTCCTGGACATGTGGTCCTGTGGTGCTATGGGTCCCTCGGCCCAAAGAGCCGTAACTTATCAGCAGTAGTAGTACTATTTCTAGCGACCACAGAGGTTTTCAGCCGACTGTGCTGGCGGGACAAAGACAGACCTGTGATGCATCTAGCTATGGGGACTGCTTCCCCCTCCACGCAGTACTGACAACGCCTGTCATATTCTCTTGGCTTTGCTCCCATATCTCACATGAGTGTCATGACACATGATAATCCTATCTTGACAGAGGCCTAAAATCTGACATGCAGGGTTGAAAATCTCCGTGCTCGCCAGTTTACTCCGGTAGTCTTCCAGATTGAACCCTGATCCGCGCTAGTCTCAGATTCTCGTATCCCCCTCGCTAGTCGCTACTGTTGACTTTGGGGAACAGTCATGACTTGACTGCTCGATTTCAGGTACAGCTCAGCCAAGAGAACCCCTGGCTCGTGCTATGGGTAGAATTGGTCGACCTAGGGACTTTGCTCGCTCTAATTGTACACTTTGTGGGATCGGAATCGCTATTCAGGTCCCTGGCGACCTGCATGACTCGGTCAATGCCTGGTCTATCGATTCGGTCATGTCCGGACCAAGAATGGGGCATGTTGCGGGCTTTTGTACGGTTGGCCACAAATTGAGAAAGCCTCCATAGAAGACCCTGTGATCCGCAGGGTGTGACTGGTTGTCAGATACTTCGTAGACCCTCGCTAAAATGGTGGAATCCGACCTATTCCATCCACCATCGTAGAGTTGCCACGAACACCATTCTAGGACGTTCGATGGAATTCAAGGTCGAACACAACCGACGCATGGTAGCGGCGGTATGTCATTCGCATGTCGGGCTTAGAGCCACGCGACGATTCCTAATCCCCGGAAGAACCTTCCTTATTGATGTCGGTCGCCGACCGTGGCTTTGAGACAAGTGCTCATTTTTCCCAGACACATAGGATGCACTTGTTGCCGACGGCTCTTAACGACCACACGCTCCTCATATTCCTGACATCGCATGAGTTATTGCAAGGCGGTCTTTACTAAGAAGTCGATCACCTTCGCAGGAAAGATCCGACCTCAGGCAGGCGTGCCGGGAGAGGGCCCTGTTACAGTAAATGAGCTGAGTTTCCCTCCCGTGTCACATCACATGCATGGAGAATGCGAAACCGGTCTGCTCGTCGAAACGAAGGCCACCGCCTGCCTTAACTTCGAAGTAAGTACACCTAGTCCATGCCTCAGCCCCCAGTACACTCTCGGAGAGCCTTTTCCACATCGCGACGACGGAAGCCGGGTGTCCATCCAAGGCAAATGCCACACCCCGACAAAACTAGATCGCGTTAGCAGATGATTCAACACGATGGTCAACTCTCGAAGCACATACTTTTGATTAACCGCTTCGCGTTCACCGCCGGAGCAGGCTGACAGGAATCCTTCTCGACTTCCGGCGGAGCATGTGCAAACAGGCGAACGCCCTGTTCACGAAGATAGCCCTCCAAGTCACCCATGTCGAACCAATCGCCCGCGAGAACTTTCTGTAGATGCGGTGGGAACTCTAGCAGAGGCTCCGGCAAGACCACCCATCGAACACCAGGCCGATGTAGGTAACTCGCCAATCCAGCCTTCGCGGCAGTCCACGGGTAATGGGTGCCTGCTCCACCCAGGCTGAAGAAAGGGATGTCCTTCCAGTCTTCGTAGCGTTTCTTTCCATCTTTCGTGTTAAGCGCAGCATAGAACAGGCCCGTTAGGGTCTTACGGTCTACGATGGTGAGAGGCAAGCAGAAGTGTCTCATTATGCGCTCCGTGCTGATGTTGTCGTCGCATAAGGCAAGACAGCCGTGGTAGATGCACGACATGTGCAATCGACTCATGAATACAGACAGCTCCATCTCCTGGATATCCGGCAGCACCAGCTGCTGGGGAGGAGGCCTGAGAGCCGGCCTGAATGGCGTCATCTGCTTTCCAGATTGGAAGATGGGTAGAACAGGAGGATAGGTCTTCCCGAAGTCAATAGGCACCGAGAACTGAAACCCATTCCCCGGAGCAGAGGACTGGGCAGAACTAGTTTTCGAGGATGCCGACGAGGGCACCAGGGCTGTCGAGTCTGCTCCGTCCTTGTTGGCATCTTTTGCCAGATTAAGACACGTCTGCACGGTATGGTGCAGATGCTCGGCCAGATGAGGGTTCGACTCTAAAGCCCCGGACTGAACGAGCTGGTCGCTGAGCGAAAGTACAGCAGAGCTCATCTGCTCGACCACGGACTCTAATTCTCCGATGCGACTCTTAAGGGAAGACATGTTCGCTTCCTTCCGCGAGCGATAGGCGCGCTGCGCAAGGCGAATCTGCCGCCGTCGCCTCTGAGCAATATTTAAGCAGCTGCATGTCGGGTCAGGCGATAATGATAACAAAGACATACCTCTTCAGGGTCTTCCGCCAAGGATTCATCGAGTACTTTTCGAGGCCGACCTCGTTTAGCAGTCGTACTTGCCCCCGATGCAGGCTTCTCAACCTCGGCGCGTTGGCGCTTGGGATGCTCTGCTACAACATGATCTGCATGCGTCTGCTGGCTGTCGATTGTGCTTGAAGTACTATCGATCTCAAAGACATGGTCGGACGTGATGCCACCGGATAAGATTGGCTGGGTAGAGTCCCCAGGTAACGATTCAGCAGACTCGGGCACCGGGTACGAACAAGCTGAGAGCAGCGAGGTGATCTGTGGTGACGCCATGGAATCCGACGCAGGGTGGGTAGAACCAAAGAACTGATCGTGAATAGTCTCCCAGGGCACTAAAGTGGCGTCGGTTTCCGATGCACCTTCTTGTGTTGCGGCATAATTCAGATGCGCCATAGCATCATAGGTGGGGGTATTTATGTCTTAGGTGACAGGATGCTACTCTGTCGAAAGATATAAAAGCCGCAGATGAGCTGTTATAGAGACGGACACTTAAGTTTGTATGCTATCAGCCGGTTGCCACGCGCGAGGATTCATCAGCATCGTCAGCAAGAAGGATGCCACCCAACGGGGCGACTATCGGCGCGGTCAGATTGTCAACGGTTGGGTAATATAATCTGGGACGCCCCAAGGCCTGTGCTAATGCACGCATAACTCTTGGCTATGCAGAAAACGAAGTTGTCTTGTTGGGAGGCGGGATGGGGATTCGTGGGATCCCGCCTCGGCCCCAACTGTTCACTAATCATTTTTTTTTGCCTCAGGCGAGAACACGCTCGTATTTTCTGCCTGCTTTGTCACTAAGTCCAAGTTGTGCGCGAGAGCGAGCCCGAGAAGGCGGTGAGGAAAAGAACAGTTTCGCCCGTTGTTCATCGGGAGTCACCCGCTTTTTAGATCCGAGCCATTCTGCCTGCCACCGCCTGTTTTGAACAGGTTCGCAGGGCCGAGTTTCGTCCCTGGCATGGTAAGGAGCAGATAAGAAGTGCTACTTCTAATGTTCTTTGGATTCTGGTCTTACGACATATAGTACGGGGTGGTCCGTTTCGTGAGAAATACGAGATTATATTAGTTGACTGTTGAGCCAGACCTGGTAAGAGCTCGGGAATATATTCTCAGTCTCTGTTTATAGCCTTTTAGCCTTTTAGCCTCCAAACGCCCAGTCATCAAAACATGATGGCTATTTATGTGCAGATATCACTTTTAATCTCTCAACGACCTCTTAGGCAGCGAACTCCTTCAAGTAGGCAACAAGCTTCTCAACGCCGGACTCGGGGATCGCGTTGTAGTTGGAGGCACGGATACCTAGATGTCTCGTTAAACACCATCATGAGTGATGCCAACCAACAACTAAACTTACCTCCGACGCTTCTGTGGCCCTTGAGACCGGTAACGCCACGCTCAACAGCGCCCTTCAAGAAAGACTTCTCCGACTCGTCGACGTTGCCACCCTGCTCGGGTTAGTGCATTTCGCGTGCAGCTTCGTTTCTGCGGTAGACATACCTTGGTCACACGGAAGCAGACATTCATCCGCGAGCGGACGCTCTTGTCCGGAACAACGCGGTAGACCTCAGGGTATGCGTCGAGAGTCTGGTAGATAAGGTTCGCCTTCTTCTCGGCAACGGCCTGCTGTCCATCAACCTTGTTGGGGAACTCGGCAAGGAGCTTCTTCAACACCTGACCGGCGATGTAGACACTAGATGACATCAGCCACGCACAGTTGAAAGAGCTTCACGTTGCATACTCGAAAATGGGCAGAGTGTTGTAGAGACTGTTGTTCTTGGCGATGACGGAGTAGTCGAGGATGGTGGGCGCAATGGGCAGACCGAGCTTGCGCAGGATAGCGGGAGAGGCGGGAGGAGAGACCGGGGGCAGGAGGTCCTTCTTGATGATCACTCCAGTAACTCCAGGCGTACCGAGGTTCTTCTGACTTTTTGGGGGTTAGTACCATAATTGAGGGGATGGTATGGATCTGCCCTTACGCTCCGAAGAAGATGACGGAGTAGTTCTGTTCCGAGTTAGCGCATGCTAAAACGACATTTCAGGTCATCCTTACCTCGACCGGAATCCGTCTGGAGAGGATGTTCGACGAAAAGTCACCGATGACAATGGGGTCATTGTCTGTGCCCCTGGGCTCCAGCACCTTGGGGAAGCCAGGGAATTCGACACCATCGACAGTCTACAAAGCACACATTTTAGCAGGGCTTCAACCACGGTCGGAGCACCGGGTGCCTACCTCATTGTCGCACATGTACACCATAGCAGCCTTGGGGCTCAACGACCAGGTTGATTCGTCCGCGATCTTGCCGAACTTCCCATCGTTGATCGTTCTCGAGTCACTGACGACATTGACACACTCGGGTCCGAGGAGGCGGGCAGCTTCTTGGCTGGCTTTCAATGACCATCTGCGCAGGCCATTAGTCCAACAGCGCCGTAATTGATCGGTCGGGACACTCACGATCCAGTCACAAGGTAGTCCAACCGCAATTCCGATTCGACCTTCTTGAGAACCTCCTTCAGCGCGTCCTCCTCGCTGATCTCGGGGTGTTCCTTCACGATCTTCTGTCTTTGCTTCTCGACCCAAACGGATACGATATTGTAGACGACTGCGGAGAATTGGCCGGAGCCACCACCTGCAATGGACGAGTCAGACGACCGAGCCGTAGCCGCAATGACGAAGGAGTGCCGCAAATACCTTGCATGAACAGGATCTCGTAGGAGGAAGGGATGTCGAGGAAGTTGGCGAGGTCAGCCTTGGCAGTGTTCAGGATATTCGAGGCCAGCTCGCTGCGGTGGCTGTGCTCTGCTACACCCCTATAGAATTGAGCTGTCAGAGAAAAAAATGGTTGCACGGGTTGGCGATAAGATCGCCGGGATCGGAGCGCCTCACAAGCCAGTGTCTTGGTAGTTCAACAAAGCCTCAGCGGCGGTGGTGAGAACGTCGGTCGGGAGGGCGGCGGGGCCGGCACCCATGTAGGTGATGTCTTCTCTTCTCATGATGGCAGCGATTCTGTGGATTGGTGGTGCTGTTGGAGATGTCGGGGTTGGATCGTGGGGAGGGATAAGATGAAATTTAATGACGTGCCCCTCGCTCGTGACTCACTAAGGCAGGTACTGGTCAGTCCCGGTCCGACGTTACATAATTGTGGTACGAGAACCCCACCACAGAAGGGAGCTGTTTACATTGTGTCTGTTGAACTAGACTCCGTTCTTTGGCCTTCAATTGCATAGTTCTGGAGTTCGATACCGAAGGGTGGGGCTATCAATGGCGTGATTGAGAGAGGGATTTCCAGTACTGGAGCGTAGTGCATAAAAAGCTTTAGACCGAAATACAAGTCAACATGAGCCAAGAAGGCTGTCCATGCTAGCTTGGATTGTGTACAGGATTTCAATTACTGGACATCAATTAAGTTCCAGACCAAAATCTACCGCACGTGGCAAGAGACGATAACAAAGATCATGATGATGATGAAGCGTGAGTGGTAAAAGCATGACGCAAAAAGAGTGACGCAAAAAGAGATCTCCCCGACTGGGAGTCGAACCCAGGTCTCCCGCGCTTGTTCCTGTTCAGGATTGACAAGCGGAAATCATGACCGTTAGACCATCGAGGAATTGATGAAACAAGTATGTAATCTTTGGTCTTAGGTTAGGGAATTAACACAGATGCAAAAAAAAAAGAACCCAAATCACCCTGCTTCCTACAACATGTGTTTTGGCGCATGTCTGAAAGTAGCAAATGATACCGATTTAAGAACGCATTGACAACGAGACTTTATACCAAGTCAGGACTTGATTGTGGCTTATTAAACTGAAAAAGGACGCACTTATGCCCATTGAACTTACCGTTGCACGTGGCGGATGATCAGCTTGAGATCCCGCTGATTGCCCTTTCAGACATGTAATTCTAGTCCGCGCTGATGGCCAACATCAACATAACACTTCGTACAAAGCATATCTGCTTCGACAACCTAGACTCTCGAATCATGGTACATACAGTACACTAGCGACCAGCAAGGTCAACACCAAAGCCACGACCGCGGACAGGGGCAAGTGGATCCCCGATCTCCAGCGGCCCGGGGCCACCGGATCCAAACCATTCATCATCGGCCTCCTCCACATACGCATATATCACCCTCAAACCTATCCTCCCAATACACCCCAGAACATACACCCAGCCCCCACCAACCAAAATGACAGTCATAGCAGTAGCAGGCGGCACCGGCGGTGTAGGCAGAACGATCGTCGAGACCCTCCTCCAAGAAACCACCCACAAGATCATCATCCTAACCCGCAGTGTGCGTAATTTGTCCTCGGCCTCAAAATACAAAATTCCCAGGCCCCCAGGCCCCCAGTCCCCAAAGCTTACCCTCATGCAGACCCCACAAGACCCCCCCACCTCCCGAACCCAGCACCTCCAAATCAACTACGACGACATCCCCGCCCTCACGGACCTCCTCACCACCGAGGGGATCACAACCATCATCTCGGCCATCGGCATCACCACCGACGCCACCAGCCAAGCGCAACTGAACCTCATCGACGCCGCCGAGCAATCCCCCACCGTCACCCGCTTCCTCCCAAGCGAGTACTCTTTCATCCAGACGCCCGAGTAATCTCCTACCCTACCCTCCCCCCCCCCCCCACTCAATGCTGATAAACATCAAAAGCCTCCTCGAAATCGACCCCAGCATAAAACACTGGCTCGCAGCCGCCAACAAGCTGCACCACGAGGCCCCGTCCCTCAACTTCACCCGGGTGATTCCCGGCTTCTTCATGGATTACTGGGGGATGCCGCACGTGCGCACGCACCTGCAGCCGGGGGTGTTTGGGGTTGACGTCCAGAACGGTCGGGCGGCGATCCCCGGCGACGGGAACGACCGGTTGTGCATCACGTATACGTACGACATGGCGCGGTTTGTGGTACGGTTGCTGGAGGAGGTGGATGCGGGCGAGTGGCCGGAGTTCAGTGTTGTGGTGGGGGATGTGGTTACTTATAATGAGTTGGTGGGGTGGGTGGAGGATATCAGAGGTTTGTTTTGCCCTTTCCTTTGTAGAAGTTCTGGAGAGAAAGAGGGGGGGGGGGGTTAAGGTCGGGGGCCAAAAGTGAAGCAAGAGGAAAAGGAACGGAAGACACCGTCAGAAAGCACGCGAACGAGACCAGGATCCATTCTAACCAGACTTTCCACATCCAGGTCGAAAATTCTCCGTTGTATACGACAGCCCCGAGAAGATCAACCAAGGGCAGGTCACCGTCCCTGCCGTCCCAGAGGGCTACACCGAGGCGGAAGCCCACGAGGTGACCGTGCTGGTCAGTCGGCTCACCATCGCGGGGGTCTTCGATCTGCCCGTGGAAGGGCGGCTGAATGCCCGATTCCCCGGGATCAAACCGGTCAAGATGAAGGAGTTTCTGGTTGATGCGTGGAAGGGGAAGAACTGAACCCTACTCCCCGGCTGTATCCTACATCCCACTATCTAGTCTTGCGTATCTTACCGTTGGATAGGCTAGGCAAACGAAACAGATGAAGATTTTCTTTGCTTTATGCGGATCTTAGGTATATCATAACAACACAGTCTGAAACGCTGCGTGGACTTTTCTTCCGAACCCCAAGCTAGAACAGAATTCAATGTAAAGTATGTCACGCACACCACGGGCAAAACACGTAAGACAACACCGGAGGAGCCCTCGATCAGTACCCCATCGATCGAATCGAACCAATCTCTACCCCACGCGCAAATCGAGATCCCATTCTTACACCCTACCTAGACACTCACCCACCAAGGACCGAGCCAGCCATCCATAGCCTCGTTGTAGTAAATCTCATCAACACCATCATCGTCCTCCTCGTCCTCCTCGCCCTCGTCCTCCTCGCCCTCGTCCTCCCCATCCTCATCGTCCTCATCGTACGCATATTCGACGAACAAGTCTTCGAGGTTAACTGACACCGGCAATGAACGCAATGCACGTTTGGCAGGGCCAGGAAAAGGTCATCACGTACAGGTAACAGTAGTTCCTTGGGTAGGTGCCGCCGCCGCCGCAGCAGCAGCAACGGCAGCAGAGGTAAGAGGGTCAGTGGCCTCCACCAGCTTGGCCAGGTCAGCCTCGGTGATTTCGTCGCCGGGCTCGCGGGTGTGCAGGGGAATGTTTTCGATCTGTCCGGACATTTTGTGCTGGTCTCAGAGGGGTTTGAGTTGCCACAGAGTGAGAGAGGTCAAGGGCAGGGCAGGTGGTATAGAAAAAGTTGAAGGCACTGGAAGTTAAAGGGAGGTCGGTTACTAGCCAGAGGAGAGATACGTCTCTGCTCTCGCGGGATTGTCTATTTATAAATGTCTTGTCCACTGTCGAGATGCCCGTCTAAGAACATAAGTCCTTGACATTAACATGAAATGCTAAAACGCAATGAAGCAGGTTCATTTGGACGGTGGGAGGTCTAGACCACCAGCTCAAGCAACACTCTCGCCTCAGGAAAGAAAAACGTGTGGCCTTGGTTGGAAGACCGACAAGCCCTTTTTCTCACAAATTGATTGATGGCGTATAATAGCCAGGGATGTTATATCGACAGACACATTGGACAATTCGCCGCCACCACAAAGATTCAAAGCTCAGCCACCAGCCACAAGACCAAAGATGCAACCCGCTGTATCACATGCTCATCAAACAGATAAAACCAGAAACAAGAATCCGCGTTAACGTGGCTCTGGTTTTCCTGATCTCTGGTGTGGTGAGGCTTCCACAAGTTTCCAATCTGGAGACCACGGGACCCCAAGGTAAATCGAACGGCGTGCTGGGTCCTAAGGGCTTCGTATCCTCCATGATGGATGCTGCCTCTAAGTTGCAGAAAGGCTCGGCCCGCCTGTGGACATCGTGGTCAGTCAAACAGACAATTCTCTCAGAGTCGCAGCACACCCACCCCAGTGGAAGGCTATCATGGTGCTATCTGGAGTTGACAGCAGATATCCGATGGTATCCATCAAAGTGAAGGAGTCGTGAGCCTCAGCAGACGTGCGGCCCAGGCGCCTTCTCGCAGAGCGTTTGCGACCGTGTCCCTGGGTTGGCTCCTGGTCGGGTTCGCCCAGGGCAGGACTGACTTCTTCTTTCGGTTCGGAAGCGTGCATGACTGCGACGGACGGTCGACCGTTGGATGCGAAGGCTTCTTTCTCAATTGGCGATAAACTTGTATTTGGCACGAGCAATGTGTACGCACAGTTAGGAAGGGGTCAGGGGACAGATCTTGCCATTCAGGATAGTGTTCGATCTGCGGACCCCCTCTCTAAGCTTCTCTGAGTTGTGGACTGTGCGGACAATTCGCAGTCATCGTGTGGGCGCATAGCATCTTTAAGTGTTCTTTGGGGCTGCTGGCTCCTCAGGGGACGATGCAGGCAAGGCCGAAACTCGGCAGAAGACACGCGAGCAGCCTGAGCCGCTTTTACCGGAACGGCGCTGCGGGTAGTCTGCGCGCTGCAGACGAGCTGACAAGTCATCCACCATGGAGACAACTCGACCGAAGGAAAAACTCAATCAGGCATGAGGGAGGGGATTGAAGGAGGGGAAGAATGTCTGTAGGTGCAAGAGGCTGCCGCCATCCATGTTTGCTATTGGCTTTTAAGCTTTTGACAGAAGCTCCTTGCTTCTTGCGTCCACGGAATCACATCGGAAAATTCGAACCCGGCCTGCATTTCTGCCTGTCGAAACTAGAGATCTCTCGGGAGTACTTCTAGCACAAAAGACTGGACTTGGGAAGTCTCTGAGTTGAAGAGTGGGAAGGTCTGAGGGATCAAGCATGCGAAAACCAGGATCGAGTGCCCTGCTCGATGGAAAGATCTCCCGGTCGCAGTGGAACAAAATCGATGCTCGGGTGTTGCCGAGATGGATTACTCTAGTGGTAATCGATTGTTGATCGTGCGACTGGATGAGTCAACTGTGTTTCTGGGTCAAGGGTCAGATGATTCTGGTCGATCGCTTGGCAATGTGAGGTATCATACAGGTATACAGGTACGGGCGGAGTGGATGCGAGTGGTGTTGCAGATCGCTGTCAGACGTGGCCCACTTGTTAGTGGGTTAGTGGTTGCCTCGACAGTTTTGGCGGTTGTGGTATCAATGAATGAATCGTCCAGGAGAAGAAAGAAGAGAGGGACAAGTGCAGGTGGGGTAAAACACACCGATGCCTGAACACACTGCAGTTGCCAGTGCCCCCTTGTCCTCCTGCCCTAACCTCCAAACACACCGACTGATATGTAGGAATGTACGGAGTACATTGCAGAGTACTTACAATTTCTGGAAAATACCAAGGGGATACTCAGTCTACAGTCAACCCCGGACGGATATCTCGGTCAATAATCGAGTCATTCATAATTACATGGTGCCATGCATCAAACCTCAAATCAAGGCGCTGCCCGGAAGGAACAGGACCAGGAAATAGTAACCGGTTCCGCTCGTGTGTCACTTCGGTCATTTCGGCGGATTCCCAACAGCCAAAGACCCCGTTTTATTTGTTCGTCCCCCGCCCGCTCGAGCCTGACGTCAGGTCAATCCCAAGGCTCACACTCCAATCATCGTTCCAAACCCATGGAATGGAGGGGGATTGAAAGAGCCCGTGCTCGTGAGTTGGAGTAAATCGGCCAGGGCGGAGCGGAGGGAATGTCCACCTCTCCAGCAATGACAACAACCCCTTGATTCATTACTTACTACTGGGTATCCGTAGTCCATAAAAATTCCCCGTCTCCCATGCGATGGTCTGACAGTTGTCTGACTCTGACACTTGTCACCCTCGTGGTGTTGCCAACGGTGCCATAAGTTACCGACTTTCGCCAGCAAAACCTCCCTACCTACCTCCCCACCTACTTGCAAGAATCGAATGATCACAGAACCCCCGAGCCAGCAGCCATCATGACCGACACCGCCATCACGCGTCTCCAGAACCACCTGAGGTGCGATCTCGCACGCAAGAATCGCATCGGACGAGCATGCGTTCTCAAGCGCTTCTCCCAGTGGCTGTGGTCGGTATGGATGATCGACAGCCCCCAGACTTCGGCGCGTCGCGTCGAATGCACCGGTCGCACCGAACCCACGAACTATATATGTTCGACCACAAAGGCCCCCGTCTATACACTCCCTGCACCTGAACAGCCAGTCCACGCCCCCCCGCAGCAAGACCAACCGTGCCAGCCCTGCAAGGCCTGCAAGGCCTGGGGCGTGCCGTGCGACCAAGTGCGCCCCCGCTGTTCGCACTGTTTAGATCAACAGATCCTTTGTTTCTATGTAGCCCCGACCCGGAAATCCACCAGAAAGTCCACCAGATCGACGAAACCGAGCCAAGTCGTGGATCCAACCCCGCGATTGCACGAACCTTGATCAGAGACCGATGACTGCATGAGGCAGCCTATGAAAGACGTCGGTTTCCCCGCACACGACAAGAAAACGTGGGACACGCGGGGGAACATCAACCCAATGATATGGCAGGTACTTGAAGCACCCTTCCATTTTGATTTGGCGGCCGATTATAACTCTCTAGTGCCATAACGCATCAGATGAAAGCCATCCGTGTTTAACTGGCTTAATTTGGCACATAAGGAGAAAATAAGATATCTGTCCATGATGAAGACCGGTCCGTGCAGTCAGATACATCAACGAAAATAGCTTCATATGCTGTACAAAGTCATGTGAGATGAGCTTATCTGTCAGAACCCCCCAAGATATTGGTCTGTCCATGATAAATAAACATGATGTTTGAATTTTAATGAAGCTCATGAATGAAATATTATAAGGGGGGATATTCTTATGGCAGTCTTATCAAACCCAGTCAGGTCGATGCATAAGAGAAATAGACACTTAGTAGCAGACGTAGAGTTCTCTCACAAAACGGAACAGAAGAAGAATGACAAGCAACAAGTAAGGAGTAAGCCTTGACCTTCAGCTCCTTGACTAAGACCAACAAGATAATGAGACGAACAAGAAAAGCGGTTATCATGAAAGACGAACCCACAGGATTTACTGTGGTAGTTAAACCGGGCTATACGATATTGTTCTAGCAAATAATCATGATAAGAAATATCGGTTGCTAAGATCTCTTCTTACTTCATTAAGCGTCACCAGTTTCTTGAGTTAGAATATGATATATATATAAAATATATAACCTCTGATGGTTATACAGTCATATCCTTAGTACTAGCTTACCTCAAGCCTACCCTACCACGTATGTAAACCAATTCATTAGCCCTATCTAGCTGCCAGGCGGGTTTCATAACATGGAACTGTTTCTTCACTGCTAGAACCTTGCCCGTGCACCCATCCTTTTCTTAATGGCCGGATTTTATGCTTTACCATTGACCTGTTCAAGCGATCTCTATATTGAGCTAGTTGGGGGTTTGAGAGTCGTGACGAATGAGCTTCACCAGATACATACAAGCTACTGTGCCAGAGAAATGGATCTAAGCTAATGGGAATGGAATGTTTAGCTAATCGGTGCTTGCAGAGCAAGCTCATTACACCAAGACAATAAAAGTCGCAAGTACCTACACAAAAGGCTTAATGTGCATAAAGTGAGACCTTTCGGAGGTTCATATTATCTAGTTCCATTGCGGATCCCCAGGATATCTCGGGACCGTGCCGTTGCCGTGCTAAGTAGGGAGTCCGACTTTTTTTATACCTCTACGCACTCAAGGTCTAGGAAACATTGGTAATGGATACGAGTTAATACTAGTACTTCCTCGCTTATGATGCAACGCCAGGATCCCGAGCTCTATTTGGTATGTTCACCGATCAAAGACCTTCCCGGGGTTCCTGCAGTAAAAGAAGTGTACAGGTCAGTTACCACTTCAATTTAGAAAAGTTAATCACGGCCAGAGGAGAAGATCATACAGAATCCAATGGGGGTCCAGAATTCCTTTCAGGATTTTCTGTTTACTGGTCGTAACGTTAACAAAGCTCCTCGGTCTGCCCTTTATATCGAACCAGCACCGCATTCGTGCGTTGGGCTTTGGACTATGCCAGGGTACAATGTATCATAAATGAGATAGTTTTATCGCCAAGCTCTTGTTCAAGGGCTTCCTTTTTGCCAAAACCGATACCATGCTCACCAGTACAGGTGCCGTCCATGCCTATGGCTCGACTGACCATATTTTTCACGGCTGTTTTGGCCTTCTTGCACTCCTCTGGACTTGTACCGTCGCATGTGATATTTTCGTGGAAATTGCCGTCGCCGACGTGGCCCTTCACGCATGCATTAAGACTCAAGGCGGCTGCTTCTTCTTTGCTCGCAACGATAATGTCGGCTAGACGGCTTAATGGGACAGCGACATCAGTGTTCCCTACATTGACGAGATCGATTTAGCGGTCTTCACATAAGGACGACGGATATCCAACTCCACTGATACAATTCTTCGCCATCCTTCCGGAGGGCGAGCAGTGAATATAATGACTCTTTCCTGGCAGACCACAGAAGCTTCTGTTCATGCTCGGTGTGAGCAAACTCGAAGTCCTCAGAACCGTGGGATTCGGTGATTTCGCGAACTCTCTGAATCGTCTCGTCCAACATCAGTTTCGAGCCCGCAAATTTCAAAAACAGGGTGGGTTTTTCTTTCCAGACACGTGGTCGAGTGATCCCGCCCTCGTTAACAATGCGCATCTGGGTCTCACATCCATAAGCTCGAGCGCCGCCACGGGAATACCTCTGCGGATGACCTTGGTGGCCGCTGAAACGGCATCATGAATTGTATTGAAGGGAACGACTGCAACAGAATAATTTTCGGGTATGACAGCCAGTTTCAGTGCCGCTTCGGTGATGATGCCCAGCGTACCCTCGGAGCCGACAAACAGTCCGGTGAGGTTATATCCGGCACTACACGTACGCGGCCGTTGGCGAGTCTTCACCATGGTGCCGTCGGCAAGTACAACGGTCAAATTGATAACCCAGTCACGCATGGTACCGTAGCAGACTGCATTCGTGCCCGAGCAATTGGTGCTGATCATGCCGCCAATCTTGGCACTGGGTGCTGTGAAGATCACTAGCATCAATAGACAGATATGAGTTTCACCGGAGCTACAACCTGGATCCATACGGAAGAAAAGGCCACTGCCCATCTGCTTCAGTTTGTCATTCAAGTCTACGCACTGAACGCTAGGTTGAACAATCACATCCATATCTGTCTCATGAATCTGAATGATTTGGTCCATGTAAACGAAATCCATGCTCACACCACCAAACGGTGCTGCCGTACGGCCCTCTAGACTACTACCGCCGCTATACGGGATAAGGGGTACTCGCCATTTATGGCAGATTCTGGCAATTGTGCTGACTTGTTCTGTGCTGCGTGGATAAGCAACAGCGACAGGCAGTGTATCAAGCTTGACGGAAGACCACTCAGAGAATCCGTGCATTTTGGGGTCCTCATCATCCGTCGAGTGGTTCCCTAACTTATTTTAATGGAAAGCCCTGTAGATTGTAGCTTCCAGGTCTCCTTCTAGGTCTCATATTTTTGGCTATGGGATAACTCAAAATCACGAGCCAGATAGATACTTAAGGAACGATGTGTCCTGGATCCTTTCCCATAGCTTCTATGATATACAATGAAACCTTGTCTGACCCATTTGCATTAGCCCTCACTCTCATACTGAACGTTTGTGTCTGAGGAGGCAACTGTTTTTGAAATCCACAGTAAACACGTATGACTGGGCCATTAGGTAATGTTACAGGGCTCCCACATGTCTATTAATCATAACCATGCTTACACGATCTTGTTTCCCTTGATGCATAGTTACTTCACAGGAGCATACGTTCAACGAAAGAAGAAGTTCCTCAGAAAGCTGGAATGCCGAAGTCTAGCCATGTTGCCACGCACGAGGTCACTTTGGACATCGGAGCACTGTGAACCGATCCCCCTCCCAATGGTTTAACATGGCTATCGAGCAAATTTCGTGCGATATGTCGATGGCTCTCAAGGAGGGCAGTCTGTGTCTTCTCTGCATACCCAGGTGTTGCTGGCGAACGGGTCTGTTGAACAGACGTATGGAAATCACCCCATCCGGACTCTAATATCCTCACCAAATTATAACTGACATTCTGGCCTAGATGGAAGCCGAATACGCTAAGATTGCGGACATCCTCCGCCAGAAAGCCCGCTCTCACCACAAAAAAAGGCTCCTCGTAGCTATCGCTGGCATTCCGGGCTCGGGAAAAACAACCACTGCAGCGGCAGTCGCTCGCTCAGCTTCTGCGATCTACTTCTCCCGCTCTGGCCCCGGCGCTTCTGTCCATGGACGGCTTCCATCTCTCGCGGGCTGTCCTAGACATGCTCCCCAACCGAGAAGAGGCTTATCTCCGTCGCGGTGCGCCCTGGACGTTCGATGCATCCCGTTTCGTTGCCGTTGTCCGACAGCTACGCCAGTGGGCAGACCTAGACCCTCAAGCTAACCTAAGTGTCGAACTGCAAACCATCTATGCGCCCTCATTTGACCACGAGGCGAAAGACCCCGTGGAGGACGGCGTTGTCATCACCCCAGACACGTCCGTCGTCATCATCGAAGGCAACTATTGCCTGCTGAACGAACAAATATGGCGCGAGGTCGCGCAGCTAGTTGATTATCGCATCTTTGTCGACACAGACCTACAAGAGGCCCGCCGGCGTGTCGCCAAGCGGCACGTTCAGGCCGGGATTGAGGCCCCTCTCGACGCGGGGCTCCGTCGGGTGGACAGCAACGACTCCCTCAATGCTCTGATCATTCAGGACAAGCTGATTACTCCCGACTTGGTGGTGCGAAGTGTAATAGAAAATGCATAACATTTCGCAAATAATTCACATTTCTCACTGAAGGCTACAAAATACACGCACCCCCCCACCCCCCCATCAAGAAACAATTATATCCTAGACCGTAACCCGACATTACTCCTTGATCTTCTGCTTGTGAAAAACATCTACTAAATTAGCCTCTCTCCCACATCACATCCCAGAAGGGGGTATACCCGCAACTCACCAGGAATCTCCGGCATCCAATTCGCTCGACTCTCACAGAAGAACTCCCCCTTCGGCGGCAGAACCTCGGGGTCATCCAACGTCCCCACGCAGATATAACGAAAATCATTCTTCACCGCATCCTAGCCATTCCCCAGAGACATTAGCATGCGTAGCCCAGACAGATCCCAGCAATTAGTGGACGCGAAGAACGTACCCCATATTCGAGAATAAAGCTTCCACAATCCCCGCAGAACTCCCGATGGATGGTCGATCCCGAACCATTGTCCCCGACGAATTCCTTCGGTTGGCCGGATTTGAGCGTGAGCGCGTCTTTGGGGACCTTGGCTGTTAGACCGTAGTTGGTGCCGAATGCTTTCTGTGATGAGCACCATGGCCCCATCGCCGTCAGTGTTAGCCCGTGGTTTTTTGGGGTGGGGAAGGGACTTTGGGGGATAGGGTTGGAGGTATAAGGAAAGTAGAGGAGCTCGAACCTTGCAGCTGCTGCAATGGCAGAGAGAGGTGCGGGCGTCGTCCGGGGAGGAGAGCGAGAGGTCATAGGTGATGTTGCGGCAGTAGCAGGAGCCGGGATAGGTGGGCATTCTGGCGGCTGAGCTGTGGAATTGCGAGGTATGAATGGAAGGGAAGTGTGGTCGTTGTCCTTGCCAGTGTCTTGTAGTGTTTAAAGTATAGGTGGTGGAGGGAAAGTGGCTGTGGTTGTTGTTCTCGTTCATACACTTGTTGTATACAGCGCGAGGCCGGGCTGCTTGCCGAATGTTGACGTCATGTGCAGCAGCAGCAGCCGCTGTTGTTGTCCATCGCCGCCAGCCATTCTCCCTCCCACCACCACCTCCTCTTCCTCCTGCTCTTGTCACTCCCCGCATCAGCCCCGTCGAACTGGGGCCTGTCGCTTTGTACTTGTACATACTGCTCAATGGCGTGGTCCTAGCTTTCTGTCATACTCGGGAAGCTGCGTTTCTCGTCTTTCTTTATGCACAGTCGTTCGTTTGTTCTCGCCCCCCCTCCCGTGGCGTGATGTGACTATGACACACCAAACGCCCGCGATCATCCGACTGTTCGCGTGGGGATTTATACCTCTGTTTCTTGCCTCTCGGCTCTCTGGCTCTACTCCACTTGATTCCGTCAACCCAACGGAGTGAACTTTGGCAGCAATTCGACGGGGGGTGTTTCCCGCGCCCGCACTCTCTCTTATCTACAGAGTCAGACCCAAACCCGCTTCCATGAGTGTACACCCAACATTTCTATACTACGTTCGACTATAATTTTATCCACGTTATCCTCAACACGATGACAACATCCCCACCACCGTATCACCAACCTCCCGGCGACCAATCTCAATCTCAGCCTCTCGAAAAGCGCGCCGTCGTCTCATCCTTCATCTTCAATTTTAAGGATGGGAACCCGCTCGTAGCGCTGTTCAAACGCAGCGACAAAGTGAGAACATATCGGTTTGTCTCCTGATCGCCTTGGGTAGAAGTGCACATCTAAGAGTCAAATCAGTGGCCACCTTGCCCCAATATCCGGCAGCATATCGTCCGACGACCGCGACCCGCTCGCAACCGCCTGGCGCGAACTCTCCGAAGAAACAGGTCTCACTTCCTCTAACCTCACGCATTGGCGCACCGGAAAGCCATTCACATTCAGTGATCCGTCAGCCGGACGCGAGTGGACTGTGCATCCGTTCGGCTTCCTATACAACGCAAACACGCCTAAAGAATCAACAGCAAATGAAGAAGAACCGTCCTTCAAGACCGACTGGGAGCATACAGGCTGGGAATGGCACCCGCCATCCGCGATCCTCAATGAAGAGCTCTCGCCCACCGTGCCTCGACTTAAGGACAGTTTCCGCCGCGTATGGTTCGAAGGCGATCTCCGCAGTGAACGCGCTGGCAATATCCTCGCCACGGGACTAGAGCGTCTCCGCAATGACCACGAAAGCGGCTCGCAGGAGCTCACGACCATCGCGCTGATGATCTTCCGCGACTTCCTCGTCCAGACCCAGAACGGGATGGACGCCCGATGGTGGGCCAACGTGCGCATGGCGGCGTGGCACATCATCAAGAACGGACGGGAGAGCATGGGCGCCGCGACGATGAACGCGCTCGTCGCCGTGCTCGCCGAACTCGACGATATCCTTCACCACGACGAAAACCACAACCACAGCCCTGGCCCTAATAACAACCACTCCGACGAGCAAAAGTGGGAGCGCATGCTCGCGGTGCTGGACCACCACCTCGCCAGTCGCAAGAGCCGGGCAACGCAGGTCAAAGACGCTTTCACCCACTACATCCGGTACCACTTCCTGCACCATGGCGAGCCGCGGGACAAGCTCACGATCCTGACGGTATCGGCAAGCTCGACGATCCGCGACAGCATCCTGGACGCGTACGCTTCGCTGGACATCCACCTGTTGGAGCTGCGGGTGCTGGAATCCCGGCCCCTTTTCGAGGGCGCCAGCATCGCCTCGTCGCTGATCTCCAACTTCAAGTCGCGGTTCGCGGACACCCCCCACAAGAACCTGCGGGTCAAGGTGTACACGGACGCGTCGGCCGCCATCGCCGCCGCCGGGGTGGATCTGCTGCTGCTCGGGGCGGACCGCCTGTCCGCCACGCGGGGGGTCAGCAACAAGACCGGCTCGCTGCCCGCCGCTCTGTGCACGCGGCACGTCAGCCCGGACGCCCAGATTGTCGTCCTCAGCGACCTCGAGAAGATCAACGGCGCCCCCAGCGTCATCGACGACGACAAGCACGAGGGCAACTCCCCGCTCGAGGTCATGACCACCTGGCGCAGCGACGGCGTCAAGGGCGTCGGCGTGTTGGAGGAGGGCATGAAAGCCGCGGCTGGCCCCGGCAGTTCCAAAAAGCACGACCCGGGCAACTCCGCTGCCACCGTCGACGTGGAAAACATCTACTTCGAATGGGTGCCCCTGCACATGGTCGATGCCTTCGTCAGCGAAGAGGGCGTCATGGACGAGGGCCGCATCCGCGAGAAGTCCGAACAGCTCGGGAACAAGGTCGATAAGTTCTTCCTTGACTTATAGGGCAAGGGCTCGGCTCAATAAATAGAGATATCGACCCTGATTTGCATTGGGAGAAGACGGTTTTTAGTTCTTCTATTCTGCCCATTTTCCCACCCTTTTCTTTCCTTCTTTTCTTCTACCAGAGATGTGGGGTCATGCAACACGACTACACCATACCATCCAGGGCAATTCTGGCATTCCACCTTAGCGCATAGTGAGATTACATAGTGCAGTCATCCTGGTATCAATTCTAATCCAATACAACAATTCCATGCTATAAGTCCATCCCCGCTCGAGTCATTTTCACCCCCTGCACAACTTCATTTAAAAGCTACAACATTGTTTCCCCCCAACAACAGCCGAGATATCCCGCTGGGATCTGATAGGGTCAACCCCAAAATCACGGCGGGACAATGCTGGAGCAAGAGACAAAGAAACCGGTAGCACTATCTACAGTAACCCAAAATGATTGGCCCCCTCGCCCCTGTCAATAGCCCTACCCTTGCACGGACTAATGGTACTATATGTATCTTACCAGGATATAAGTTATATCCCTCCACCCTGGTCGGAGACCACTATACTATCTAGCTCATAACTGACTAGCGCGGTTAGTCACACCAGGAGCGCCAGCGCCAGCACCAGCACCAGTCTTCTCTAACCCCCCTTGCAACGCCAGCTCCAGCCCGTCGGCCACATGCTCCGGCACACTCAGAAACGCCGAGTGCGATGCGTCCACGTGATAGCGGCCGGGGTTGCCCAGGGTGTGGGCGAAGGCCTCCTGCGCGGCCAGGGGCAGCGCCTGGTCTTGGTCGCAGAAAAGGTAGAAGGCGGGGATCTCGCGCCAGGGTTCGTGGAGGGCTGGCTCGAGGAAGGAGGGCTTGGGGTGGCGGTGCAGGTTGGCGATGGCGCGGCGCTGGGCGTCAGGGGTCAGGTCATGGTAGAAGATCCTCTCGGGCTGGGTGGTGTAGACGTATCCGTCGTCGGGGGTCTGCATTGTTGGTGGACGAGTGTTAACCGACGGCTGTTGTTTATGCAACAGAACGTTTGCGATAAATGGAAGGGGGCCACTTGCTGTGAAACTCATCCAAGGCTCCCACTTCCCTCCCAGCATCTCGAAGAGGGACTTGCCCTCGGGCGCGACGAAGGCCGCCATCCATACCACCTGGATCACGCCCCCGGGTTGACCTGCGCGGGCCCGAGGCGCGTAGCCGAGACCCTCGACGGCGCCCGCGGCGACGATCCCGCCATAGGAATGGGCGACTACCACGATCGGACGTGCCTGGTCGGCTAGACCCCGGAGAACCCTCCTGGTGTGGGCGATGTCGGCATGGAGACCGATTGATGGATCGGCCGCGCCGACGGACTGGTTCGCAACGGCCTCGGACTCGTAACCTCGCTGCCGTAATACAGCGCGGATGATGTCGAAGGTATCTGGGGTGTGCCATGCACCGGGCACGAAGACGAAGATGGGCTTTGTTTGGACAGTCATTGTGATTGTGGATATTCGGATGCTTTTATCACTTTTGGGTCATTCTTTGATTCTCTGGCCCTTTCTGCGGGCCTGGACAGTGTACTTATAGCGAGGAGCGAAGACTGACTATGGGGACATCGGGTCTCGGCCAAAGGGGAGGGAGGGGGAAAGCGGAGATTGTATGGCGTTCATTTAAATTGTTTAGATTGTTGTCCAAAGATAGGCCGCAGTTTCCCCCCGGACGGTAGGCTAACGGCCGCTGTCAGACCCACAGGCGGGCCTGTCGCCGAGACACGATGTACAATCGGCAGTCGCACCATCTTGGAGGTCCCGTACTAGGACTATAGTGGTCCATCTAAACTGACTGGGGTCTAGCGAAGGACTGGTCGCGGAACGGAGGTTGTCCGCCGCCCACCATGACACTCTGTGTTGTTGGTGGCCACTAGGCAAACAGAAGTACTGGCTGACAGTGACTTGGGAATGCACTGTACTCCCCTGCCAGGAGCACCTAAGAGCACAAAGGAACTTTCGAGACTATGGGCCCCTATTCCCTTATTCTGGACATTTCCCGCTTCTTTAAAGCATCAGCCATGATTGAATTGAGCTTGTTCGAGCCGTTGGGCAAGTCTGTGGACAGCAATGGCATCGACGATGGATGTCAACGAGAACCGCCAGCGTGAAAACCGAGTGCTTTGCATTTTCATGACCGCCCTAGGCTTGCTCTTCGTGATCTTGCGACTTCTAGCGCGGTGGAAGAAGGGCTTATCGGTTGGACCGGACGATTATACCATACTGTTGTCAATGGTGAATTCGAACTCGAATGCTTCGAACTTATTACTTCACCACTAACTTGGCTCTGGCTCGCCGAGTGTAGGTATTTCTCTGCGCAATCTGCGGTCTCAATTTGGCCAGTAAGAACTCCACAGCTCAGGGCTCCAATGCTTCCTCTCGCCTGATGATTGTCAGTGATTCACTATGGAATGGGCCGACACGCAGACGCCCTGCCGACCGAGAACGTCATAAAGATCTCCAAGGTGTGATCCAGCCACGCCATGTGCATAGCACCAGAGCCCAGCTATGCAATAACTGATGCACCCACAGCTGCTCGTGGTTTACGAATGCGTCTATTGCACAACCGTGGGCATCATCAAGGTCTCCATCCTCCTCATGTACGCGCGGATCTTTCCAACGCGGAACTTCCGCATCGCTTCTCTCGTCCTCGGCAGCATCGCAGTCTGCTGGGTCATGGCAATCATCTGTGTGAGCGTGTTTCAGTGCGCTCCGATCGCGAAGGCCTGGGACCAGCGGCTCCCAGGCAGCTGCATCAACCTGAAGGGATCGTTCATCGGCAACGCAGTCCCGAACATTGTGACTGATGTGGCGATCCTCTCATTACCAGTGCGTGTAGTCTGGGGTCTGCACGCCTCCCTTACGCATCGACTGTCGGTGATCGCCGTATTCCTGCTGGGCAGTTTGTGGGTTTCTCCCTTCCATCTGCCTCCGCCTTACCTCCCTCTATCTACTCCGCGCCGAACGCTGTCAAGTTCGCGCCGTCTTAGCGCCTCAGGGTATCGAGTTAGTAGCTGTCCAAGAACTGACACATGCACACCACAGCGTTGTGTTCACCAGCGCCTACCGCTTCTCCACGCTCTTCCAGTTCGAACCAGCCGACACCCCCTGGACACTTGCCACGGCCAACACATGGTGTCTCATCGAGTGCGCAAGTGGGATCATCTCCGCCTGTCTCCCGACCCTGCGGCCGCTGTTTGTGGCGCTCTCGTCCAAATTCGCCAGCAGCGTGGGAGGAGGCTCGCGCGGACGATCGGTCGAGAATGGCATCAAGGACTCCGAGCTCCAGAGCTTAGATGCCCTCAACCCCACATTGCGGCCGCCTGGCGAGCACCTATCCAGACAGCTTGTGTTGATGGATGTAAGCCAGCGGGATAACGCTTACGGGGATGAGGTGCCGCTGAATACAATCCGAGTACAGCGCGAGATCACTTGGCAGGAGACGAGGGACATCCATCCGCGAGAACGTAAATGATGAGATTGTGTGTCTATGAGCAAAATGCGTTCACCATGGGACTCGGGCTGTATCAACGAGTAGTATGTATCTTGGCTAGATGAGTGGACAGTGAGGAGGGGTGAGCGCCAGGCAGGCGAACAGGAGCGCTTTCTCGCTTAGGAGGAACCATGGGGCATTTCTAGTCCATCTTTGTAATGTTCCGCCTTTCGTTTGTGAAGGAATCCATACGGTGGGACCACTCAAACGAGACAAACTGATCTTTGAAAGTATTTCAAGACAGTGGCATCGAAGCATCCGGACAAATGTGCAGATATAGTTAGTTGGTGTGTGGTGGTAGCTCTTCCAGTCGGCCCGAGCCGCGAGTGAGCCCATCGAATGCGGCATTTCTGCCATCTCTTCCCGCTTTGCAGCTATCCGTCTTATCGGCTTCTGGGAAATCCAGAAAGGACTGTCTTTTGAAGGATAGTTCATAAGAAACTTGCAGAGCATGTAAAGACGATTGTAACATGTCTTAGTTCAGAGAATTTCAGAAGCTGCATTGATCTCACCTTCTATAACAGCGAAACAAGAAGCAACCCAGCCCGAGCGGAGGCTTTGTGGGTGAATATATAATGGGTGCTGTAAGCCCACCAAGGCCAAGCTACAGAACAACACATTATACACAAACAAATAGTATATTCTCAGACCGATGAAAAGCAACAAGGCTGATATTGTCCATTACCCTATTCACAGAAGAAAGCATACTCCAAGACTCCGCTGCCAAGGCCTGGTTCATGAAGGCCAACATCCCACATTGTAAAAGCACAACAGACAAACAGAAAGGAACTCAAAAGGTATCATTCAATCCACAAAAGTTTCTCCGCAGTCAGCACTCGCGAATCCGCGCCTGCCGCTTCGCCGTCCCGATGTGCGTATTATGTACTTTGGTAGCGAATTTGAGGCTGGTCAAGGTCTCGGACAGGTGGGCTTGCAGCGGGCTGACCATGACGAACATCAGGGTCTTCGAGTTGCCGCCGAGGGAGAATTGGAGGAGGTAGGTTAACTGTTAGGTTGTTGTTAGCTGACTGATGCAACACCAAAAGAATCATCTGCGCGGCGTACCTTGCTGTTGCGGTAGGGAATATGTCCACCCTCCTTGCCCTGTCCCAGAGCAGCGATCACATCGCCCAAGCAGCTCAGACTGCGATTGATATTCTGTGTCTCGCGCAACCGCTCGCCAGTTGCACCACTGTGGCTGAGGCGCTCACTACCAGCGAGATCGACGAGGTTAAGGGTGCCCTCGCTGCGCTCACCCGTAATATCGTTCTCACCGATGAGCTTGAGAATAAAGACCGAGTGAGACCGAGAAGACCTCTCGTTGGCTTTGGTTGCTGCAACGGAGCGGTTGGAGGCGGCCCTCTTGAGGATGGTCTCAACCATCTCAGGCGATTCTAGGCGGACAGTGGTAGCATCGGTTATGATGGTCTTGCCCCTCTGCATATCATGGCGGATTTCGAGCTTCTTTCTATCCAGGTCGTCGGGGTTGCCCAGCAAGTCGTTGAGGTTCTCGTTGTACACCTCCACGAAATTACCTTCCATCGTGTACCTCCAGCCTTTCTCCTCGAGGCCAGTGGCCGTCTCATAAATCTGGTGCACGGCCCGAGGAATCATACCGTCAAGAGATGACATGGTATAGGTTTTACCACTGCCGGTCTGGCCGTAGCAGAAGATGCACACATTGTATCCATCTAGAGCACTCTGCACCAGCTGGCTGATTTCATCGAAGACCTCCGCGTTCTGGGTAGACGGCCCGAATACACGATCGAATGAGAAGTTGCTGTTCTTCCTCGAGATTGCTCCAAGGCTGCTCTTCTCCTCCGGGCCCAGCACTGCTATCTCTTTGCAATCCTCGGCGTCATCCGGAAACTGAATCTGAGCGACTTGATTGACAGGATCCGAGGGCAGCGAGGGGCGGACTCGGCAGAAGACTCGAATATTGCCTTTGAGCTCTTGTACCTGGTTGTGAAGTTTCCTTCTCAACGTCTCTTCCTTGCGGAGCTTTTCCTTTGTGGCATTCGTTTCAGCCAATGCGTCCATCATTTGTTGGTTTAGACGCTCAAAAGCCTGGGACTGCTCTTCGCGACCGGACTCCAAGAACTCGATGCGGGCTTTTAACGCACGCACGGATGACTCCATAGTTACAGTGTTGGTGCTGGCTGCATCCAGATTGTGCCTCAGGTCTCGGTTGGCCTTACGTTCACGCTCCAAATCAGCCTTCAGGGCGTGTATGTCGTGTTGCAGGGTGGCGACTTCTCGTTCCTTCTTCTCCAGCTCGGCATGCGTGCGCTGTGTGTCAAGTGCAGATTGCGAAGTGATCTGACTGAGTTCGCGCATCCGCGCAGCTCGTTCTTCCTCCATCTCGTCATCAAAGCGCCGCTTGAGTTCCTGAATTTCCTCTTGGTGCCGCGAGTGCATTGTCTCCATTTCTCTTCTGCCTTCCAATCGTACTGTCTCCAATTCCATACGTCGGCGGGCGTTGATGTCGTCGACGATCATTTCATGGTCTCTCTGTGCGTCTTTGAGTGCTTTCTCCGCACCAGCAAGTCGATTTTCCATCGAACCCATTTCGATACGCAGGGTAACATTTGTTTCTGTGAGTTCTTTTGACGATGCCTCTAGTTCACTCACTATGAATGGTTTTTAAATTAGCACGGAGAGCCACGATCAGCGCGCACTTCTCACTTACCTCTAGACTTGTATAAATCCACTGCATCTTTCAGCGCTGTGCTCGACTGTCCCTGTTGACTGACACGTTCTTCCATGCTTCGCACAAGGTCATACATTCGCCTTTCTCGGAGATCCAGGTCCCAATCGCCACCTATAGAATAGTTAAAAGACTTGATCATTGAATCTTTGGTAAGAAATTGTGGCAAACGGGATGGCTTTCGGGAAGAGCGAGTAATGGACAGAAGAGGGGTAGATGGGGCTGGTCTGACGGGAGTAGTGAAGGGAGATCTAGAAGACAGGGCATGATAACGCAATTGACTCATAGAAGCATGATGCGCAAGAGGGAGTTTAGAAGCCAAGGGATCAATGGGGCCAGGAACCAAAGCCAGTCTGTCCAACGGCGAGCATGGTGAGTCCTCACGCTGGGTCCATGGCCAGATCCGGGAAGTCTCATTGCTTGGTAGAGTCCTTGTGGCCTGGGGTACAGTAGCAGGGGATGAAAAGCAGTCAAACTCGCGCCTACCCTTACGTTTTCCAAGTATGGTACCCTCCGAGTCCTCTTGTTCACGAGAGCCCATTGCCGTGGCTGCGCGGGGGATGGCATTGGCCATTGGTCTCCGGGAATTGGTAACCGTGTGTGATCGTGACATACTCGTGTGCGGTCGTGCGGTGGGTCCGGCGGAAGATGAGACGGTCGATTTCGTTCTTGAGACAGTAGATGCGGAGCGGCCAAGGATATTGGAGCTGTAAGTGTTCGCACGGCCGTGCGTCTTGACTGTGCTGCTGGCGATACGGGATGTTGAAGGCGCTGCAGCGGACTGGGTTGTGCTTCGTGGACGGCCCGGTTCTGATCTTGTTAGTGTCGAAACTCCTCCACCCCCGAACAAACCTCCAGGGACGTACGCGACAGGCCTGAAGTCTTACTTGTCACTGTGCCAGCGATAGTACCGGGTTGCACGAGCCCCGAGCGGGCGTTTGTTGAAGCCGGATTCATTTCCTTCAGGCCGACTGTTGGGATTCGAGTTCGTGACGACGTCTTCGACTGGATCTACTGTCGCGTTAGCCTGACTGTGTGGCCAACTGAATGCCACTTGCTATTACCATGTGATCGTTCTCCATACTGAGGGCAGGGAGCCACGAGCCCCTAACTGGTCAAGAGAATTATTAGGACGAAATTGACAGCGGACGAGGACAAAATCTGGCGCAAAGCAAGGTCGCACTCGAGACGCGTGGGATAAGCTAAGCAAGAAGAGCAATTCGCAATGGGTGGAGACGAGACTGAGACTGCAACATGCCAGGAGGAGCGGCGGCTGTGTGTAATTAAGGTGCAGGCTGGGCCGGCGTTCGGATGAAGAGGAGTTGAACCCGGCAGTAAACAGGCTATCCAAGGCCGGCCGGTGGTTTGTCTCTGTTGCAACTTGCCGTTTCTCCAGCGACGGGAGGGCGGTAAACAAATTCGGCTGACTCAGCTGCTGACTGGCGGGAGAGAGAGGCCGCGCTAGGTCAGGTGAAGACTAGTGGTATTGATCTGATTGTCGTACTCGTATTTACTCGATTCTTACCATTTTCTAAGCTTCGTTAATCAATTCGATGGAGGGGGAGGCTTTGTACAACTTCATCTGACAAGTGTCCGTGTTCACAAAAGTCACAAAAGTCAATTGCTATTGTGAAAGCTTCAGTTGTTTACATCTCTGGATACTCCATCAGACCCTTTCTCATTTGTTTCCTTGGGTACTTGACTTGACTGGACCCGTCAATCTGCGATTATTTACTCCAGTTCTGGCCCGCCCGCGCGGGTTTCCACTTGTTCCCTTCTTTCTACGGAGTAGTCTACCACTACTGAACTAGTAGCCGCTGCGCCGCCGCTGCTGCTTTGCAGACCGACCAAACCAAGAACAAGAACAAGCTTGCCTGCCCCGTTCCACCACCATCCACTCTCACTCCTCCTCTGTTCCTCCCCATTGTCTCCTGTTCTCTTGCTTCTGTCATTGCCTTGCTTCCTTTTCGTTTCTACTTCCCCCACTTCATACTATTCTAATTGTCATTTGACACACCAGCGTCATGTCTGGTCGTTTCGTGCGTTCTTCTAAGTACCGTGAGTTTCCCCCCCTACCCCCCTCCCCTCCACTTTCCCCTCCGATTGCCCGCAATCTGACAGGTAGCAGGACACGTCTTCGGACGGCCGACGAGAAAGGTGCGCGACCTCCCTTCTGATCTATCGCAACCCGAATCGATCCTCACAACTTGAACAGGAGCAATGCTATGATAATCTTCGTGTTTCCAGAAATGCCTGGGATACCAACCTCGTCAAGGTCCGGCCGCTTTCATCGCCCCTAAGCCGCCTCCGCCGGATAATCTGACCATGCGACTAGGTTAACCCCAAGTATCTCTCTGTGAACTGGGAGGCTGGTGGTGGTGGTGCTTTTGCTGTCATCCCCTTGGAAGAGCGGGGCAAGCTGCCCGAGCGCATGCCTCTGTTCCGTGGTCACACTGCTGTTGTCTTGGACACCGACTGGTGAGCAATGGCCGGCATTCGCAGTTCCGGAGGAGTAAGAGTGAGCTGACGTGGCTAGGAACCCTTTCAACGACGACCTCATCGCGTCTGGTTCCGACGACGGAAGGGTACAATAATCCGATCACGTTTGCGATACCCCATCGAACAAACAAACTAACAGGTCGCGTGATAGGTTCTGCTCTGGCGTGTACCTGAGGGATTCACCCTCTCCCCGGATGTTGATCCCGATGAGATTCAAGATGTGGCTCCTGTTGGCAAGCTTTCCGGTCACCCCAAGTATGTCTCTCATTCAAGCATCCTTGTTGCGCTTTCCTTTATAGCGCTGGGCCAAACTCGCTAACGCTATCATAGGAAGATCGGACACGTTCTCTTCAACCCCGCGGCCGAGAACATCCTGGCCACGGCTTCGGGCGACTACACTGTGAAGATCTGGGATATCGAGGCCGGCGCCCCCAAATTGACCCTGAACTTGGGTGATATCGTGCAATCGCAGTCCTGGAGCGCAAACGGTTCCCTCCTGGTCACGACCTCCCGAGACAAGAAGCTTCGCATTTGGGATGTGCGTCAAGAGCGCCCCGCGCACGAGACACAAGGACACTCGGGAGCCAAGAACAGTCGCTCCGTCTGGCTGGGTGAACGCGACCGGATCGCGACAACCGGTTTTTCCAAGATGAGTGACCGCCAGCTGGCGCTGTGGGATATCCGCGCTCCTCGCGAACCTATCAACGGGTTCAAGACTCTCGACTCCATCTCTGGTGTCTGCATGCCATTCTGGGACGAAGGCACTCAGATGCTGTACCTGGCTGGCAGAGGGTGAGTGATCCTCCGTGATAGACTTGGGGCTTATCTAACCTGATACAGTGACGGTAACATCCGCTACTTCGAGCTGGAGAACGACAAGTTCGAATACCTTGCTGAGTACAAGTCCGCCGATCCCCAGCGCGGTATCGCCTTCATGCCCAAGCGCGGTGTGAACACCCATGAAAATGAAGTCATCCGTGCCTTCAAGACCGTCAATGACTCTTACATTGAGCCTGTCTCCTTCATCGTCCCCCGCCGTGCCGAGACCTTCCAGGACGACATCTACCCCCCAACCATTGGCCTCAAGCCTGCCATGGGCCCCGACGAGTGGTTTGCTGGCAAGGAGGCCATCCCGCCCAAGATCTCCATGGCCAACCTCTACGAGGGTGAGGGAATGAAGGAAGTGACTGGAGTGCAGGAGAAGCCCACCTCTTCTTTGGATACTCCTGCTCCCGGCGCTCCCAAGGCCGAAGAGCCCGCCCCCGTCAAGAAGGAGGCCGAACCCGCCCCAGAGCCGACCCCTGTGGCCAGACCTAACGCCTCCATGAAGGACCAGGGTGCTTCCATGGCCGCCATGGTGAACAAATTCGCCGATCAAGAAGAAGAGGCTGAGCCCGAGGAGCCGTCCGCTTTCGACGAGGCCCCCAAGCCCGCCGCTCGCACTCCCGAAGCCGCCTCGCCCACCATCAAGGCCAGCCCATGGCACCAGAAGGAAGAGGAGGCCAAGACGCAACCCACTTCCTCCAAGGTACGAACAATTCCTAATCTTCTTTGCTACCATCTCACAACCCCCGCAAAACTAACGCATAAATAACAGGCCTCCCCCGCCCAAACCCCCCGCGCCGCCACCCCCACCGTCGCAGCCCCAGCCCCAGCAACATCCACCCCCTCGCCCAGTATCTCCACCAGCGCCGCCAACGCCGCCGACGCCGTGCAACGGGAGATCGGCGCCATCAAGGAGCTCATCGCCGAGCAAACCAAGACTATCGCCTCCCAGGCTCAGCAGATGCAGAGCCTGACCGCGGAGATCGAATCCCTCAAGGCTAAGCTGGGCTAAGCCTTTCCCTTTCGCTCCCTCTCGCCCCCCTTTCCCCATCTACATCACCCATAATCCCAAACTCAGCCAACCTACCTCCAATTAGGTACTGCATGTATCTATTATGACTCTCTTTTTCTTCTTAATCACGGAGCACACTGCGTTTCCCCTCAAAACCAAACCCATCAACGGACAGGACCTCTGATGTATACTGTATTGTGTGCGTGTGTGTTCATGAAATGTAACTACTTTCTCTTTTCACCTCTCAAGCTCTATCCCCCCTTTGCCGGCCCGACGGCCCCTTTTGCATAGTGATGTCTACATAACTTATAACTTGATAGAGTTGTGCATGGTTGTCTTGTTGCTAGTGTGCATATGCATGCTTTGCGTAGCTATCTTATACTCATAACAACTACATCTACGAATATCGGGGTATTCACGGATTGTAGTCATTATGCGACTCTTGATCGTGGAATCCATACTTATCGGTAGCAGCCGAATTTCATAGATGGCTATTTCATGTGAAGGTTGTGATTTTATTGTTCATACTATTCCCATCTTCGCTTTCGCTTGCGTCTTCAACCTGTGCTATGGTGCCTTGGTTGGAAACGACACAAGGAGATGAAACTATCTCTCGCCACTGGCTGCGGGTGATTCATTTACTCCGATTTAAGAGGGGGGGATGCTGCCTTTTGACCATATGAGTCTCAGAGGATGGGGACGGAAAAAGGGAAGATTCAATAATCAAGCTCAGATGGATGTCCGCTCTATATGCTCTTTGTCAATGGGAAGAATATGGAGGATGTGAGAGGATGATAGGTGGTATGATATGCAGAGGGTGGAAGGGGCGTGGGAGGGAATGAGATGAATCTGGAGATTGTGACGGAAATTCAATCAATGAAAAGAGATGAGCTGTCTCTTTGTTCGACCGTAGTCATGATATGGCAGTCGAGCAGGGAGGTGGACAACTACCACCGGCCTGCTTCTCTCTCCTTCTCCACCCGGGCGGCACGAGCATCGTCCGTCTCCTCATCCTCATACTTGTAACTGAGACGGCGGCCACCACTCAACCCGCGACCGTCCCGCTTCCGCGACGACGAGGATTTGCCGCCATCCCTGTCTGCGTGCATGGCCTCGCGACGCTGCTGCTCCTTGAGCATGCGCTCGCGGTTCCGGGCTTCGCGCTCCAGGGTGTGCGGGTCTTTCTCGGGCTCGCCCGATTTGGCGGCGGCCGAGGCCGTGGTCGCCTTCTCGCGCAGGCGGTCGCCACCCTCGTCGTCACGACCACGTTTGTCCCTTCGGGAGGAGTGGTGGCGAGAGGAGTATTCACTGCCAGCAGGGGATCCGGAGCGGTCGCGGCGGGAGCGCTTCCTGTCGCGATCTCGATCACGGTCACGATCACGGTCCCTGTCACGATCCCGGTCACGGCGGTCTCGATCACGGTCTCGGTCACGGTCCCGATCACGATCACGATCTCTATCTCTGTCGCGTTCACGGTAGCGATCCCGATCCCGGTCGCGGTCACGAGTACGATCGCGGTCCCGGTCCCGGTCCCGGTCCCAGTCGCGGTCTCGGTCACGGCGCTTGGAGTCACGGTCCCGATCCCGCTCGTCGTCGTAGCGGCTGGAGCGGTCTCTACTAGCCCGATAGCTGTCGCCCGTCTTGCTGCGGCCGTTGTCTTCAGGGATGGCCGAGAGCCGATCGGCGGTGGTGGTGCCGGCGGCATCATCCCCATTGCGGTTGGGGCTGCGACTCCAGCTGCGGTGGCGACGGGAGCGATGCGATCGTCGACCATTGCGCCTGTCCCGGTCCCTATCGCGACGGCCGTGGGCAGTCGAACGGCGAGAATCGCGCGAAGGAGAGCGGGTGCGATGGCCGTCGTCTGCACCGGACGCCTCGTCGTACTTGTCGTCGCGACGGGGTCGTCTGGGTCGCTCGCGGCGTCGCTCGGGATCGTCTCCAGGCATGTCCACGCTGGTGGAGCGTTGCCGATACGAGCGACGAGCGTCCTGTTGGGAAGGAGGCTGGGGCGATTGTGACCGGCTCTTGGCTCTGGATGTCGACCTCGGTCGTGACCGTGAGCGGGAGGTTGATCGTGGTCGCTGATCGTCCTGAGTCGGCGTAGCGCTTGCGCTGGGAGAAGGACGGTTAGTTAAGAGTTGAGCTAAGCAGGTTGAGAGTTTCGTTTCTCACCTATGAGGGGTCGCTCCGAAGGGCTGCGCAGATGAAGCCCCGGATCGTGCCCCAGAAAGCTGGAAATTACGCTGTCGGAGAACGCTGGTGTTGGGCAGACCCTCTCGCATGGCTCGAGGCGCGGCAGGTGCGCCTTCCACGCCTTGACCGCGAGGCTCGGGATACATTGCGCTGACACCAGCTCCCATGAAGGAAGCTCCTCCTCGTCCTCCACCAGAGAAGGCGCCACGCATGAACCCTCCGCCTCTTCCAAAGCTACCTCCCATCGGTCCTGGCACTGGCACTGGCATTCCCATGGGGAAGTTCGACATCGCCTGCATGGCATTGACTTGGTCTAGACTATCAATGGTGGGGATGCCCTGAAGCTGAGTCTCCTCCTGTGCCGAAGTCTCCTGTGCAGCAGCAGCAGCAGCAGCAGCAGTAGCATCTGAATCAGTGGGATTCGATTCACCATTTTCAGCATTTCCCTCGGTGGCTGTGCCATCATTGGGCACATTATCGTCATGTGTGTCGACCACTTCACCGTTAGGCGCTGATTCGTTGACCTCCTGAGCGTCTCCTTGAGCGAACTCCCCAGACATATCAGCAGCGCCATCCTGCGACTGAGCGGCCGCCATGTCCGGGTTCATATTAGAGGCATTATGGTTAGGGAACGCTGGGTAGTTAGCATTAGGGGGGTAAGCGGCCTGCATATGTCCACCAGCAAGACCGCCGCGGCCACGACCACTAGGGAAATATCCACCACGACCGCGACCCCGAAAATTGCCTCTGCCATACCCCGAGCCATACGACCCGTTCTGATAATCTTGGCTAGGGAATTGTTGCTGCTGCATTTGAGCAAGGTTGGGTTGAGACATATTATATCCACCGAAGCCAGAGGGGCCCCCGTATTGCGGACCCATACCATTTGCGAAAGCATTTGGATTGAATTTATCTTGGCCTCCATTCCACATATTGTTCTGTGAGCCGTCCCATCCCCCATACATCCCCTGACCCGCGTCGAAACTCATTCCCATGTTCATACCATTCATGTTCATCCCGTAGCCCCCAAACATACCCTGATTCGCGGCCATCGGGTCCATCGCCATTCCAGGCATTCCTGAAGTAGCATGTCAGTAAAGGAATGGCAGACAGAGATGACAGGGCGGAGACTGACCCATGGGAAAATTGAACATGCCATTGTTCATATACTGGCTCATCGGATTGAAGCTTCCGGCGTTCCAGCCCATGTTGGGAAACATGCCGGCGCCCGCGTTAAAGCCCATACCGTTGGGAGCCACTGACCCCGGCTCGCCGCCCTGAGAGATATCTTCCTCGTTGGCCTGAGCGGATTGGTTCTCATCGGTCGGACCATCCTCCCGAGCTCCGTCTTGGGCGGTTTCATCTGAGTGATCCGGTAAAGGCGCTGAAGAATTCTCGTCATTTTCGCCCTGCAAGAATATCGTGTTAGCAGGGCAAACTATACTTGTTTCGGAGGCCTACCAGAGCAAAAGCCTCAGCAGGTTCGCTGCTGATGGCGTTGTCCGCATTGGGCTCTGGATCGTTAGATCCAGTAGTGGGCTCTTCAGTGACATTATCAACAGGAGCAGTGCCAGATGCCGGACCGTCCTCTGCGGGCTGATCCCCAGCACCAGTCGCTGCAGCCGGAAGTTCCTGTTGAGCTGGAGTCGCATCCGCGGGCGTCGCCGGCGTCGCCGACTGTCGTTCCTTCTCGCGCTTCTTTTCCTCGGTGCGAAGGAAGGCCTTGAGGGTAGTTCGAAGGGCTTTGTTCGGTTTGCATAGATCAGAAGAGAGGGGCGTATGCGCGCAGACGGGGCATGTTTCGGGGAGAGACACTTGGCCTGATCATTGCGGATTAGTTGAGACGACTGGGAAAGAATCAAACTGGAAGAGGTCGCGCGTACAGTTCTCGCAAATGGCTTGATCGCAGCACGGAAGGCGGAAAGCGTTCACAGCCAGTTTATTGCAAATGGCGCATCGCAGCTTGAACGGAATCTCATCCTGCGTCAATGAGCTGCCCGGCGCAGGGAGGGCTGATCAGTCATCACGGTAAACAATATAACGAAGACACAAAAGATCTAGCCTACCTGGCGATATCCATCAGGCCCGAAGGCTGGTCTGCGACAGCCATCGCGAAGATCACCACCGGCTCTTTTCTGGAGGGTAGTGGAAAGAGAAGAGATCAATCAATGGGGACGAGAGACGTCCGGGCGACTGATGTTAGGAGAAAAGAGAGGTGGAAGCCAGAATGGCGAAGATAAACCACATGCTCAGTGCGCCATCAACGGGAGACAAGGGCCATGCCTGCTGGCGTCACCACAAGTGAAGTAATGTTGTGATTTGGGGAAGATTAGCTCAGGTGGTGAATAGCGATCGCGATGGGATCACGCATTTGCCTGCCGGGACCAAATTTGGAGGGTCGGACAGCGGGCCGGAGCGGAAGAATAATACTTCCTCCCCGGTCCCGGTCTCGGTTTCATAACTGAGTCTCAGCTCGCTCTCTATCAACCACTTGAAACACCCACCACCTGCAGAGGAGGATAAGTCACCTCGTTTGACTCAACTATAACTCTATGTATTCTTCTCGAATCCAACAGCAACATTCGCAAAGCAAACCAAATTGAACAAGTACTCTATGGGTCAAGAAGCTTACAGTCCCCAACCCCTTCGTACTCTTGATTAATCTTATTTGACTATCAGTATGTACATGTACAACCTAAATACCGCTCAGAACGTGTTGTTGTTGTCGATCGCACGCGTCTGATACATCTACAAGTACTGTATTAAGACATGTCATGTTGGTGACGATTAATCTACACCGCCCGGCGTTTACGGCGTAATCAGTGTTATAAGATTCGCTACATTGATCCCATGTACGGCAAGGCTCACGACAGAGCAGCAACATCATGAAGGATGAGAAATTGGTTGCAAGTGAGTAAGCACTAGGCTATGCGCACCTGGCAGCCGGAATTGTCCTCCCTTCCGGTGACTTCCAATCTACCTATGAAGGATCGCAAGGTGTTCATCAACCCGCATGCATCCCAAGTTCTCATTCCATTAACACGCAAAACACTAGGCAAGGCAACAGGGACAGGCACCACAAAACAATTAAGCAGCACATGGTCAGATTAGATCAAGTTAATTTTATGCCGTCAGTGACTGAGGATGGCTAGAACAAACTGGCCAACAACGAGAGATCCCCCCAACAATGGCGATACCCACAAGTTGCGGTTTCTGCCTGATTGTCGGGTCTCTCGCGCCCCTCTGGAGTCTCAAGAGCTCTTTGTATCATCATCAAGTGCCGTGGGTAGTAATGGTGGTGCCTTATTTGAAGGCAGGAAAGGGAAGGGGGGGGGGGGGGGGGAAGGGTATTACCCCATGATCAATCATGATCACGAAGGGGAAGTAAATAAACACAGAACACCGCAAAGACTATGAAACTATGGCTCAGCTCTTCCATGCAAGAGTTGAGTTGAAATGTATCAAATCACCTGTATGACTCCCCTCCCCCCGAAAAAAAAGGGCATAGGCTGTGTTAAGGTAGACAGGCGTCGGAAGCAGGGATGAATTTGCATCATCGACCTCGCTGACTCGACGGAATGAATCACGCGCGGTAAAGGTAAATGCAGTCAAGATCCAATCAGTGGGTGAACCAGATGCCGGAGTTCTACGGGCGGGGTGGCAAGGAGGAAGTGGTTCGTTCGCTGGGGAGTGGGAGGCTGCGGCTGTGGTGACTGGGTGGTTGTAGTCATCGTCATCAAGCCTGCAGAAGTTGAGGTGAGGTGAAAGAAAGGGAAAGAGGGTGGGTGTGGTGGATGGATGAGTGATAGGGCTATCTATTTTTCCAACTGACCAGTTGAACCCAGGTTGAAGGAAGTGGGAGAGTTGAAATTACTCGGAGTGCTCGAGAACTGGCTGCCAAAAGAAAAAAGCGAAAAAGGAACAAGGAAAAAGAAAAACGAAAACGAAAAAAGAAAAAGAAAAAGTAAGGACGAAAATAGGCAAAATCAGGCCTAGCGTTGCAGGTGTAACGGAGGCGCAGGGTTAAAAAGGGCGGCCGCTGCTCCCCGGAAGGAAAGACACCCGGACCTTCTCTTGTCTGGCTGCTTGTAGCTGCTGTAGCTGCTGTAGCCACCTCCCCGGTTGCTCTTGGGCACACGCACTTTGCTGGCTCTTGACACTACTTTACACCACTGTTACCGTATTGCCCACCTCCCAAAACACAACACAAGGGACAAAAGCTCGGGCCATCCGCTGCGCGCGATCTACAAAAACATCCCCTTCCTATCCTCTTCATTGTTCGACAATTCTTGATTATTATTATTATTATTATTATTATAGTAATAATACTAATCATCAAGAAAAACACATCGAGTTCTTGACTGTCTCTCTTTGATATGATCATCACTCAAAGGTTTCATGTCTTTCTAAAACCAGACTGAACCTTTTCAATATTCTATTGATTCTTCACTTCTTGTGACCCTCGAACACGATTTCCACCAAGTTTACTACTGGCGGTAAAGGTACGAGAAGAACCAGTTCCCCATATTTATTCTATACTAGTCTGTTTTTTTCTTGCTTCTAGGCGCGCACGCGCATTATTTTGTCATTGTCTTGTTCACAAAAAAAAATAAGTAATAATAAAAAACCCCGTTTAATCCCCACAGGCGATGACCGAACAAGACAATTCCTACCGACCACGATCCCCTGATTTTTCCACCTTCCAATCCCCCATCTCCCCTTCCGTCAACCACTCCGTCTACCCGTTTGGGAATCCGCTCGCCCATCGCGCTTCCTACGACGCCTCACCTTTCTTCACCCCGCAGTATCAACAACAACCCTCGGCCCCGCCAAGCAGGGTTCCCCAGCAATACAATCAATATAATCTCTATCCCTTCGCCGACGCGACACATTTACACCCGGATATGGCTCGCCGTTCGACGCGTATCGCCCACCAGGCCGCCGAGGTCGCGCCGCAGCCCATATCCAAATACATCGACCCGGTGGTCTCGGAGGAAGAGGAGCCTGTCCGACCTCCTTCTCCTTCTCCTCCCCCACCTGCTCCTGTTGTTGCTCCCGTGGCGGTCCCCGTCGAGGTCAAGACCAAATTCCCCGTTGCGCGCATAAAGCGCATTATGCAGGCCGATGAAGATGTCGGCAAAGTCGCGCAGGTTACGCCAATTGCTGTCTGTACGTACAATTCATCCTCCGTACGTCTCGCGCTTGTTGTGAAATTTGTACTAATCTTTTGTTTTTCTTTCTCTCCCCACAGCGAAAGCCCTCGAGTTGTTTATGATCTCTCTCGTCACCAAAGCCGCCAAGGAAGCCAAGGATCGCAACTCCAAACGCGTCACTGCCTCGCACCTCAAACAAGCCGTGGCCAAGGACGAGGTACTTGACTTTCTGGCAGATATCATTGCGAAGGTGCCCGACCAACCGGCGAGTCGGAAACATGAAGATGATGGCAGTGATCAGAATGAACAACCGAAACGAAAGAGAGGTGGCCGTCGACCTAAAGATGACAGCGATTGATTGGTATTGGGCAACGGTTCTCCGGCGCATTTTCATCTGATGATTGATTCTGTACTTTTTTGTTTTTTTTTTTCTCGCTTTCTTTATTCGTGGACTATCTGCTGGGCTATTCTCTAGACCGGAATGGAGAACGGGCGCATACTATACTCTCTAGGCGTTGCGGTGGTGGGCATGGGTGGGCTTGCATCTCTCGCGATGTGAACAGGTACTTTATTCTTTTGGCTCTCTTTCTGTACTCGCTTCCTTAGGTGGGGATTGGGGATTTCGCTCTTGTCCTTTTTCTACGTCCTGGTTGATGTGACAATCTCAGTGAGTGTGACAAAATCTCTTTGTACTGTAGAATAGGTACTCGTTGGTTGCAGGTGTTGAGCGTCGACTGGAACTGGCGCTCGAAATGCGACGAAGAAGAATACTTACTAAGGTACACACTGCACTGCACTTGATAAGGTTTCCTTGGAACGTCGCAGTGGAAACACGACTAAACCCGTTCGGGTGGCATCCGGGTCCGCATCAGACTAACCCCTTTTAGGTGCATGTTTGGGCCTGAGTTCCAGCCCCAGGCACTCGCTCAACTTAGTACTGCTGCTGCTGCTCTTGCCTTCTTCCTGCACATCGTTAACCTTCCCCCCCTCCGACTCTCCATCCCCTCCCCCTCCTCCACGCTCACTGATCATGTTTGAGACATAGTATCATGCTGGTCCTTCAGAATCATGGACTTTGTATGTTTGACTCTTTCCTCGTATTCTAAGTCCTCGTCATTTCCGTCAAAGCAAACAAACTGATATAACGCAGTGGTCTCGTATTATCGGGGGCTCCCGCTCGCTCTCTACTAAGAGCTTTCGGGCAACTACTCCCACAGAGCGATTGACCTCGTTCAAGCGAACGTGTAATACTCTACAGGTATACCATTGTCTTTGGTGGGAGCAGCTCGCGATCTCACGCTGATCTTTCTAGCAAATATGGCGCTCCAGCAATTCTCCCTCCGGCGAACAGTCCGCGACAGTCAACGCGCGCAACTGCATTGATCGGCTGATTTCCGTCCTGAGCGACGAGTCCCGTGGCCCAGCCCCTCATCCATGCCTCGCATACGCCTCCTCCTCGCAGATCTTCGTCACCGTCACCAAACTCGCCCTCTCCTCCTACGACGATGGCATGCTCCGCTCTGCGACCGTGTTCTTCAACACTCTGATCGATTCTGAGGTCGACGGGGTGGTCGATAACCGTCTCTTCGCGCGGGCGCTGGTGGATCTTGTCCGGCGGGCGGACAAGCATTCAGAAGATGTGGAAGGGAGACTCGTCGAGCTTCTATTCGGGGTGGCCAACAACATCCGCCTGCAGCCCAATATCCTTCCGGCGTGGTTCGCTCCCCGATCCGACGAGCAGGTACGGGAACAGCAGAGTACCAACGGGGCGGAGTTTGCCGGTGCCATGAGAAAGGATGACTTTCCGCTGTTCTACCTGCTGGTGGAATATGTGCACCACGCGGGCCGCGCTGGCGATTTCGCTCGCACCGGTCTACTTTACCTGATCGAGACGGCGTCGAGGTCGAAGAATCTCGAGCGATGGCTGATTGAGAGCGATCTGGCGACGTTGATGGCAACCGGTCTGGGCGCGCTGTACAGCCAATTGGGAAGGTGCGTGTGCAATCATGGATGGGTGTTTCAGGTCTGCCAGGCCTAATTAACCATGCCGATTTAGCTTGACGTTCCCTGAGAACACAGATGAGAACATTCCGCATATCGTCGCTCTTTCGGACCATGCCAATCAAGAAACGGCTCTTCCCCCGCTGCTCGGCCCGTCGATGGACTCGTTTATGTCGTATCTACTGTTTTGGCAGGACACGATCGACCACTGCAAGTCGGCCGAAGTGAACGGGTCACTGTTGGATCATTTCCAGGTACTGTTCCTGGAACAGCTGCTGTAAGTCATTGTCTACCCAAGGTGACTTGTTGTTATACTGAGTATGCCCCCAGGTACCCATCGTTGCTCGAATCTTCAGACGTCGAGGGCGGTTCGACGGCCGCGGTACTTACCTATCTCTATCGGATTCTAGAGTCGGTGAATCAAGAAGACCTTGTACACCGGATTCTCCATTTCCTTCTTGCCTCCCCCTCGGACTCAGAGCCCGTCACCATCGACATGTCTGCCAGTCGACGGAAGTCACTAGATGTGTTGGCTGCGTTTTCCGAAGAAGCCGCGAGACCTTCACCATCCTTATTCAACCTCCGAGACCTGACTTTGCTTGGACTTCAGTCGGCTAATCGTCAGACCACTTTGGCGACACTGCGTCTCATGACTGTCGTGCTACAGAGACATCACTCTTTTGCACGGTCGTTGGTCCGGACCGTCCCAGGTCAATATGCCAAGCAGCGGACCGTGGGCGCTCTGAACGTCGAGCTTCAAGGACTGCTGGGCATGGCTACGTCAATAGTCGACGACCCGACATTAAATGATTCTTATGACAACTACCTGAAGGATGGGCTAGCGATCCTAGAATCCCGCCTTTGTATGGCCCTTTCGGAGGACAACCCAGAAGACCACCTTCCTCTCGAACTTCGACAGGATGACCCTATCGTGCACGAGCTGCTCCACCGCCTGGGAAACTTCTTCACCAATAGTGTAGTTGTGAACCTAGCCCTTACAGAGGTCTTGGGGAGTATCGTTGCATCACATTTGATATCTCTTGATGGATGGCTTCTAGTAGATCCGGCGAAATATGTCTACACAGCCGAAGAAACGGGCGCATCCAATCTTCTCGACCAAATCAAGCATGCTTACGAGGAACCAACGTGGGATCAAGCCGACACGCCGGCTCTCAAGTCGACCCTTCAGAAGCTCGTGCAAAAAATCCAAACCTGGCGTCAGGAGATTCCCGATTTCGATATCCTTGTCGCCGCGCGCCGGGACCTACTCCATCAGGACGATGAGCCGGCCCAGACCCCCAACCGTTCACAAGGGGGCTCCCAACCGCCCACCCGCTCTCCCTCACAACGACCGATCCCGCGCGTTGAATCTGAATACGGCTCACCAACGCCCAGAGGCAGGCCCTCTAGTCGACCCTTCGATCGAGCCACCGCCAGCCCCTCCCCAACTCGGAATAGCTCCAGGGACTTTTTCTCCGCCCAAGACCCTCCCTTCCGACCCCCACGAGAAACCTCTGTCGCACGGAAGAATGCCGCCGACGAACTCCGTCGACGGCTCGAGCAGCCATTCGCAGTGAACCCTCTTACCCCAGGTGAAACCATCACCACCGTCACCACCGACAACCTAACTGGACCCACTCCAACTGAGTCCACCTCGGCTGAGGGTGGGAGTTCCGACACCGCTCAGACCCTGGCCCCAACTCCGGCATCCGAAGGTGTTCCTGCGCCTGATGAACCCCCCACGAATTCAGCCGTCCTCGACGAAGAGGATGACCAGCAGGAAGCAACCTTGGGCCATGTGCTGACCAACGTGATCTTATTATATGAGTTTCTCCTCGAGGTCTCAGCCATCGTCCAAGCACGCGGAACCTTGTTTGAGGAGGCCGGATACCCGGGTCTGGGGATTGCTCCAGCAGCGGCTCCCCTCGAGATAGAATAGTCCTCAGCCACCAGTTCGGAGAATTGGGGAGGCAACCGGTTCACAAATCTGGGCAGGTCCTGTGTGAACGAGATCAATAACGGTGACAAGGGTTATATGTATGTTCTATCTACGGCTCGATGTTTTGGTCCGAAGAGTCCTAGTTATGTGTTTACTTTCGTCGTATCTGTCTTAGTATATCATGGTTAGGGCTAGGATATATCAACCGAGGGGATCGAATGGATGTACAGTATTGCCATGTCTATATCAAGAGTGTTTCATCACTCTTTTTCTCAGTATTCCAAGCATTAGAGCCGTTTCGAAGCTTATTGCGCCTGATTTCAGGCCTCAGGTGCGTGTTGTCCGTTTCCTTACACATACACATACTAAGTCCCCATTCCCAAATATATAGTAAGCGTCGCGCACGTCACTAGGAGTTGCTAGATTGTCGTCCGTAATTGAGCACCTCCAATAAGCCAGGGTTCTATATACTGGCTTGCTGGCTTTCTGTTGACAGCTCTTCTCAATGCTAGTGAGCTCTTCATAGGTATCTAGAGAGGGTTCCTAATGGGGGCGGGGGCGGGGGCGGTCCACCTTCTAGCAAACCTACTCATAATTGACCGTCATCATCATCATCATCATCATCGCAGCAGATATCTCCGATCTGCATCGCAAGTACCTTCGCCTTGGAGCAGAGAGTTGTACATACATATTGCCATATACAACGATACCTGTGTTGCGACGCCATGGATAGACACCGCTTGAACGATGACCCGCCTGTATTATATACCTCCAGAGAGACCATACATACACCCAGCACCTGACCCCGAACGTCCCTACCTCCCTACCGTCTTACCTAGCTTCCTACCTGCTTACCTCTCTGCCGTAGCAAGGCCTAGCCATAGCAATGACCATAGCTCCGGGTAAGAAGCAAGAACCCCCGGAATCCCCGAATCCATAGGTTGAGGCGTAAGAACAATCGGGCCACCGCCACCACTAGACACAGACACCCGCATGCGTACGCTCACGCTTTCCCATTAGCTGGAGACCGTCCACTCCCACCCTACACACCATTCAGGTCCCCACGAATCTCATTCCACATACAGACTTACTGACAGTCCCTCGAATCTGAGACTGCACTAGCATGACCGAGGAAAACGAAGGACGAAGAAGAAAGAATACATTCCACGAGGCTCCACTATCAGGAGAATACCGGGTTCATTTCATACACAACATGGGCTTTGGACCAGCACGTGAGAAAGGGAAGGAAGACAAAGGCCAGGCTAACCCTACCAGACCCACCTGCCCCGCGTCCACACGCGGACGAAATCCACCTTCTCCTTCACGCCCAGCCCGACCCTCTTGACGCGGGCCAACCGCGCCAGCGAGTCCGCGACGTGGTCGAGGAGCGCCGCGTCGGAGACGCCCGTCGCCTCCGGGGAGGACGAGGCGCTGCGGGTCGAGGCGTCCAGCGTGTCCAGGTAGTTGGTGTCGTAGTTTCTGCGGGTCGACGAGCCGGTCGATGCTGCGGCGGTTGTTGAGGTTGAGGTTGAGGTGGTAGGCGTCACGCCGCCGGCGATGCGGACGCGGATGCAGTGCGTGGGTTTGCTCAGCAGGTTCCACAGGAAACTGAGGTAGCTGCCGGGCAGCGGGGTGACCACGTCGACGGGGGTGTAGCGGAGACTGATGGGGTAGATCTTGGTGGCGGGCGGGGTGGTGAGCAGCGCCGGGCTGAGGGGCAGGATGGCGCGGCCGTTGGTGGTCGTGCACTCTGGGAAGGTGACGAGGGCGCGGCCGGGGTACTTGCGGAGGAGGGCGTCGAGGGTGGTGAGCTTGTGGGCTGGGGGTGCGGCGGGCCGCGGGGCGCTGAAGGCACGCAGGATCGCTTGGAAGAGCGAGATCTGTTCGACTTCCGAGGTGTTGGGGTAGCAGGCTGTGAAGATGGGGTCGAAGATCGCGGCCAGGTAGAGCGGGTCGATCGGGGAGGTGAAGGACGAGGCGATGATGGATCGCGGGCCGGGGAGGCGGGTCTGGTCTTGTCTGTGCAGGGATCTAGAGGCAGTTAGACTTGAGGGATTGATGTTCGTGCGGGATGTTGTTGTAGGTTGGAGGAGGTTCTGGCAGATGGCAGATGGGCTGATTCTGAAAGACATCACCCACCCGCCCACTTTGCACTCACCCTTTTCGCACACCGTCCACCTGCAGATCGATCCACCAGATACTAGGGATCCCCAGAATGCACCAGAGGGAGGCCTTCTTGCCCAGCGATCCGATCGGGAGCCATTGTAGCACCAGGAAGTAACTCAGACAGGCGAACACAAAGAGCGGCAGTCGGATCCAGAACAGCACAATACGGACGGGGATCTGGAGGTAGCTGATGGGCTGAGGAGGGATGGGGAGGAAGGGTGCAATGCCCGAGCCTGGTAAAAGTCAATTTCTGAGCCCGGCAGATACCGGGACAGGTACGGAATGCTGACCTCGATCTCGGAATTGGGTGAATTTCTCCATGGTTCGGTAGGAATGGTCGTGTGATGGTGGTGGTGGTGGTGGTGGTGGTGGAGGAGAGTGGTGGGTTATGGGGGAGGTTGTGTGATCGCCAATTTGGCCATGTGCTAGCACATTACCAGCAGTTTGCCTTTAGTAATAAGTAGGATCTAAACTAGGTTTGAACCTCGAGTGAGAAAGGAAGAGAGAGGGTCGAGGAGCAAAGCTTGTTGAGCTCAACTGTTGAAGTTGGAGTTGGTGATTCTCACATGTCCACAACAATGTTCAGGTCACAATCCCACTAGCCTCCTTTGGGATGAGGCCGGCCATGACGGACTAAAAGCCGAGGCTCAGCCACATTTCCCTTTTGGGAGTGCTGCACATCGCAACTCGTTCATTGTTGATCACGGTATAGCTATAAGACCACGGCATAATTGTCTGTCATTGATGGAAAAACTATACCGTGTTTTTCTTCCTAGGCTAGAGCCCCACTGGCACGTGGTTGACATGACTGCCGGACATGACGTTCAGCAGCATCATCGCCATATCTCAAGCGTACATGGTTAACAATCTGTATCTATATTCAAGCCCATTTATACAACATTTAAAATTTTATACAAGAAGGATAATGATACGAGTCGCTCAATAAATTCGCCTCTCATGAACGAGGCAAGCGGAACATATAAACCGCCACTCCCACCATCATGAACGCCGTGGCAGTCATCATCCACGCCAGGCCAATCCACCGCCCTCCCAGCTCCAGCCCAATCTGAAACACGGTCGTGATCGACAGACTGGCAATCACGTTGCCCATCGACTGCAGGACCTCGATGATCGTGAACAGCCGCGCCGTCTCCTCCCGCTTCACCAGCGTCGTGATCAACGAGCGCGTCAGGAAGACGAACCCGGACCCGGAGGTCTGCAGCAGCAGACTCGGGATCAGCATGTACACGTGGCTCGAGAGCCCGATCCCCAGGGTCCCGACTGCCAAGAAAACGATGCTGATGCGCATCAGGGTCAGATCCTTCTGCGTGGGCTTCATGGACTTGAGCAGGCGTCGCGAGATGGCCGGGAGGACGAAGAGGAATAGCGGGATGGTCAGGGCCGGCTTGAAGGACATGAGGAAGTTGGCTTCCGCCAGAGTCCACTTGAACCGGGTGGAGATGTACTGCACCAGAAACCAGGACGAGCCGCGGCTGAGTCGGTAGACGAGGAACGCCGTCAGGAGGAGCATAATCTGGCGGTTTTGTACAATGAAGGCGTAAGGAGCGAAATAGGCCTGGACCCGACGTTTTACTGCGGCGAAGAAGGTCCGTCTGGTTGCGGTAGCGGTGGCTGCACCGCTCTTCTCATCGACGTGCGACTCCCCCGGACCAGAGTCCTCGTCATCACTGGACACCTCCTGCTCCTGCTCTTTGCTCGGGACGGATTTATATTCGGAGTGGCTGGTGAAGATCTGTCCGAGTTCCAGATTATTCGACTTCTTCGACCCACGCCCTGGGAAGGCGCCCATGGTCTCCGGCAAAGACAAGGCGAAGAACATCCCAATGATAGCGAGAGCCCATCCCAGCAACAAGGGCAGCCACGGATCGAGGGCCATCAGCCACGAGCTGGCCGCGCTGGACGCGAAATCAGCCCCCATGCCCGCCACCCCAAACTTGAAGAAAATCGCCGCTCTAACGAACTAATCAGCTAGAAAAACAGCTAAAAAAATCGCAACAAACATACCGTTCCTCTTCAGTCGAGACATCCGACATCATCGTCCAGATAATCGCAAACGCGACGACAGGTCCCCCGCCCAGCAGCCAGGCCAACGACGACGCCCACACGGTTCGCAGGGGGAACGTATCCGGGAACCACATGACAGCCAGCTGCATGAGGCAATTGAGAACGAAGCCGGGGATGCTCAAACAGATGGTGGATTTCCGTCCGAATCGGTCCGCCATCAGACCATAGGGGATTGCCAAGATAGCACCTGCGGGTAGAACATGAGCAAGACGATTCACACGCGCGCCAACAACCGCACCCATTTCGCAACCAGATGAGAGGTGCCAACGACAAGAATAGGAAATAACAAAGGGAGGACGAGTCAGGGTCATCAGGCAGGTATGGAAACATACTCAAAGTCCCGTCGAAAAACTCCATGTACCCCTTGACGGCGGCCAGATCCTGCTGGACCTCCTTGATCTTGCACAGATCCTCGTCGACCTGCCCGTTGGCGCCGATTTGCGTTGGGTCGTACTGCGCATAATACTCGCGGCAGGCGATCGACTCGAAGATGCGGGTGACGGGCCCGTTGGACATGCAGATGCCGACCTCGACGGCGAGGATCATGGCGAACAATGTCACCATGAGGCGAAAACGGATCTTCTTGTTGACCAATTTGACATCCTCCTCCTCATCCTCCTCTTCCTCGTGGTGGTGGTGGTGGTGGTGCGAGTCGTCACTCTCATCCCCATCGTCATTGTGCTTGTGGGCTGCATTGGTCCGGTGAACGTTGGAATCGGAGGCGACGCCGGCAGCAGCAGCAGCCGACAGAAACGGGGCATCCTCGCGGTCGAGGGATTCTTTGAACTGGGTCGACATGGCTTTCTCTCAGCTCCTATGGGACCATGGCCCGTCCGGATCGGATAGAGAGAAGGGGGAGGACAGCGGCGTGTGGTGAAAGGACAAAAGGGCTTTTGTATATATACGAAGGAAGAGGAAACAATTTTACATGTGGACAAAATTTCAAAATCTATCCATCTAATCACGCAAATACTCAAATCGAGCCATTTTTGGGGGGCATTGGGAAGAGGAGAAGGGGGGAGGGACATTCAAGAGAACAGAGAGGGGGGAAAGGGAGGGAGGGGGTGGGGAGGGAAGGCAGACTGAAGATGAAACCTCCGGGATAGGGAGTTAAGAAAGAGAGAAAAAGGACAGTCAGGGTTCATTATTACATTTCATTGCAGTACGGAGTAGAAGACAAGACAAGCCCAGCCTGGCCCCAGTCTCCGCCAAGCGGGAATTCCAGTTCCAGTTTTTTTCTGTTCTTATTATAATTGCCAGTACCAGAAGGTACACATTCTGATAAGAACTCCACTGCAGGCATGCTCAAACCCTACTAAGACCACCTATGGCAGACTAGCTGTCAATCCGGAAATGGGGCCAGGTCTCCTATTTTGAGACGGACTTTTTGGGGCGGAAGAGAGAGAGAGCCCTTGCTCGTCGGCAGGATGGACACCACGGAGATTCCTCGAGAACCGGCGGGAACCTCGGGAGTAATCGAGTGTCGCATCTTGTGTCAATTGGGAGAGTTATTGTGACGGATGCGGTGTGGTCCCGACGAAACAGAACATGAGTCTACAGCACTGTAGGACTGTAGTGCTGATGATGCGGAGCTGGCGCGTCCTCGGATGCGTACGGCAGGCAGCCAAGGCATCAACTAAGGAGGCAGCCTTCCGCGAGTGCAGTGCTTACCCAGAGGGAAAGCGCTGCGTAATTGGTAGTATGAATGTACTGTACGGAGTATTCATCTGGGTGTTCGTTCAATAGGAAAACCATGCTGACTTCAAACCGTCCTGACTCCTGACCCAGTCGATCAGGCTGCTGATCGAAGCGAGACTCTTCATTGGACTGAAATGATCGATTACACTGGTTTGGTCTATCCAGGGGCTGATACTGACTCAGCAATCTCCATGCGATACTTACCTAGTACTCATGTAACTACCGGCCCACCCTGTGCCCGCTAAGCCTAAGACGAACGTCTAGACTCCACCGCCCGGGTAATTCTGCCCTGCCAAACATTCCAAACGATTGTCTTGGTGCGTCTGGCCGCTTGCAGGCTCAACATTCTATCGGGATGCTCCAGCTCCAGCCAGCCAGCCAGCCAGCCAGCCACAAATGCCAATCAACTATCATAAAACAGATGAGACTTTCTGCGAGATGATGTTGGGTATATCTAGCTCTCTCAATGGGTGTTCCTCGCCTCGCTGGATTAACTTCCATGTAGCAGCCTTGGAATGTGCACTCGATGCTGCATCGTGACTGATAAATGCCTCTAGAATGATGTCTCTTCTCATTCTTCCCTGTCTTCCGGGCTGGAAGTGACTCAAGATAAGATCTATCAAACCATTACAATTAGTGGTAATTGAGAACAGAACGCTCGACCAAATTACACTAATACAAGCATGGCCTAACAAGTCTAATGCCTATAGCTTCGTTGTGGCAACTATCTCTCCGTGGAAAAAGAGAGGTCTAGACTGAGGAAAATCACAAAGTCGCGTCGTTAGCGGTTGGGATCGTCTCTCGGAGTCACGCCGTCAAATCATGAGAAATGCAGACACAAAACAGAAATAGAAAAAGAAAGAGGGGGAAAAGTAATGGTTAAAACAGAAAGATAAGAATGGTAACATGCAGATCCAAGAGGCCAGCTCTAGGGCACTTCTTTGTCTCCCCTCTTCAGCCCCCCGGGCACATCAATCGCGTCCTTCACCCATGGCAAGGACGCGATCTCGTCTAGACTCTTCCTCTTGGTGTTGCGTTTTAAGAGTCCCTCCACGCATTCTCGCGCGCCTTCCAGATCGCTGCCCTTGGAAGGATCCCACTCGCCGTCACTGTCCGCATACCGATACCAGGACCACTCCACCCGCGCGATGCGATGGGGGGTCCGTGCGCGCAATTTCGCCGGGTCACCTCGAGTACCCGGCAAGGCGTCGAACGGCAGCCGGTTCTCCATCATCGCATACAGTAACACGCCCAACGCCCACGCGTCTGTTGACCGTCCATCATACGATTGGCCCATCAAGATCTCCGGCGCCGCATAATCCTCGCTGCCACATCGGGTTTGTAGGAGTGGGCTTTCCGGAGGCTCGGGTATCCGTCGGGATAGACCCAGATCGCTAAGGGTCACGATAGCTCGATCGTATGTGCGCCAGTCGCTGATCGTATCCATCGCGGAGACAGGAAGATTGACAAGAACGTCTGCAAGTGAGAAGACAAGTTAGGCCTCGCACTATGTATCAAGTCCGAAATACTCACTCTCTAACTTGATATCACGGTGCACAATGTAGTGCTCGTGTAGGTAGCGAACGGCCGCTACCAATTCGGCAAACATGCGACGAATCACAGGGGGGCTCAAAGGCCGGTTGCTGGAAGACGCCACATCGAAGAGGTCTCCACCCGGACAATAGTCTAGGACGAGCAGTGCGCGTTTCTCGTCGCTGCCAAAGGCTTTCAGCTGGACCAATGAAGGGTGATTGACGGATTTAAGGATCTCCACCTCGCGCTTGAGGGAAACTTCCAAGCGCTCTTCATCCGCGCCTCCCGCCGGTCCATACTCGATAATTTTGACCGCGACCAACTTCTGGGTCGCAAGATTCAAGTCCTGCAAGCTAGAGCCGTACTGTGTTGGATCGCTATCGCGCGTCTCCACGCGCACGGCCAAACTGACTTGACTGAACGTTCCATGACCAAGCTGACGAAGTTTGCGATATTTCCGGCGCTGCTGAGTGCGCACCGAACGCACCGAGTAAATCTCATCCGCAGTGTCAGGAACAGGTGTAATAACAGGTCCACTGTCGTCTTCATCGAGCCCACTACGGCTACTGCGTGGCGGACTCGGCGGGCGCACGGTCGGTAATGCAATTCCACGATGTACGGCCAAATATTGCTCCCGATGGAGGTTGTGCGCATTTGAGTCTGTGCTGGTGGAGGTGGAGATTCCCGGTGGCGCGCCGGTTCCCGAGACCACAATGGGTCGTGGTTTGACAGTGACACTTCGGCCCGGGGGGACATATTCGCTCAAACTGCGGTTGCGCGCGTGCTTGGGAGCGGATTCGGCCCGTGGTTTCGTCGGTGACTCAAGCGGCGATTCGTACAATTTGTCCGATAGTGTGTAATGTTTGTTTCGGCTTCGTGGTCGGGGTTCACAAGCGCCGAGCATGTGCGATGAATCGCTTAGTCGCAGGCTCAGATTTGAGCCCTTTCGTGAGACCGTCGAAGGGGTCCGGGAGAGGGATTGGGAATTGCGCCGGGGGTGTTTCCATGGCGACATGCCACTGATGGGCGACGGTAAAGGGGTGATGTCGCCCATTGCTACCAATTGTGGTGACGAGATTATAGAGGCCGGCGACAGTGAGCCTCCACTGTTGGGAGGCGCCGCGAAGAGACCGCGTAAGCTAGGGGTGCGACGGGGCAGACTGCTCGAGGAAAGGCTGTGGTGTACCAGGGTGTCAGCGTCCCTGGGAGGGCTCATTTGACTGAAGATTGGCAGGTCGGTACGGATTTGCAGCGAGGGCAGAGGATGATGAGGGTTGTGCTGGGCAGTCGGGTCATGAAGGCGGTTCGACGGGGGCTGGAAACTATATAGAGGAGGGGAGTCGAGGCTCCCTTTGGCAGGGATTACTGAGGCATTCCGATCGACTTCATCGTTACTCGAGCCGGTTGATTTGCTGGCCTCGTGCGACTCGGATTGAGGCGTCGTTGCAGATCCTGACCTCTCGGTCGGTGGAAAGCAGTCTGAGTAGACCATCGAACGTGTTTAATTGGAGACTTTGGTTTGAGATCTATGGTATTGTTCGAATTGTGGTTCTGAATCAATTGCCCGAGCGGGAGTTTGCGACGGCGCGCAATGGCAGTACTAGAATTGCGGGTAAGGTCGGGGCTGCCCAGAAAAGAAAAATCCCTCGGATCAAGCTTAAGCAAAGCCCGTCGTCGAATTTGGCACTAGAGCTCGGCAGGATACCGCTTAGATAGGACAAAGTCAAGAGAAGGTATTGTAGGTATTGTTCATTTAGGAGACAAAAGGACAATCAAATGAGTAAGAAGAATAGGAAGAATAGAATAGAATAGGAGTGAATGGGATAGGAGGGGGAGAGTGAAGAGAATGAACGAGACAGGGGATGGAGGGAAGAGAGAGTAGAGAAAGAAGAGGAGGGGACTCGGGGGGGGGACGGGAATAGGAAAGTCTTCTTCTGAGCCTGGCAGGACAAGTGAGAGCAAGAGTATAAGCAAGAAAGAGCAAGCGCAAGCGCAAGCAAGTTAGAGAAGGGCAAGAGGCAGCAAGCAGGAGGAAAAAGAAGAAGCAAGTAAGGTACTAGGTAGGTAAGTAAGCAAGCCAGCCAGCCCCAGCAAGCATGAAAGCAAGCAAGCTGGAAGCAAGCAAGAGCGCGCAAGCAAGCTCTAATAAGAAGCGGAGAATCTCGTTTCAGTCGATGCCCTGATGATGACGCTGCCCTGCAACGGAACGAAAAATCCACGCGGGGGTCAGCTGATAGCACTTGCCTGCTTTGAGCCTAGCTCGCACAAGTCTAGCCTCCACGAGGAAAGACGCTACCCCGCATCAAGTAATACCGTTGGCGGAAGGTCCAGAAGAAGGATCGGATCTTGCCTGTTCAAGTAAAGGAACTCGAAGAGTTCAGAGACAAGTCCGGTGAATTGACCCTATCTATCATTTTTCCTGAGTCAAGGACCCAAGGGCCAGCCACTTAACTTATCTACCTTACTCCGTAGCTCGGTCCGGACTGTTTGCGACGGCCGCGGCACAAAAGATAAGTCGAGCTTACTCCGTCGATAGATCAATAACAAGATCAATAAATCCATTATCTCTCCCTCTCTTTTTCACTATCTGATGGCGACCCAGCAAGGATCTCACTTTTCTTACAAGGTTCAAGGCTCCAATGTGAAGCATTCACCCCACGACTCCGAAGTCGCCCTCAGCTTTTTCCTAACTTGGAAACAATCCAGAATTTCAAGGTTTCTCGTCATGTGCCTTGCATCGCCTAAATCAATTGCGGGAAATGAATCGCTTGAGCTTCCTTTTCCTTACCTAGGTTTTGACAACAAGCCTCTCTAACCGGAAAAGTGTCAATAGCAGATCCCAAAATGGGGGGGGGGGGGGCGCTTTCAAGCCTGCAACGCTGGACGTCCGTTCGAACCATGCGATGAATGGATGTATCGCCGCTTTACCTGTCATTACAGTGGCGATCTGGCAGATCGTGATACCGACGGATAATGCAGAGAAATCTCCGTGAAGACGCACTGTCAATACCGTACAGTGCATTCCGATAAACAAATGCCCTACCTGCACATCGCACTGACATCTCTCTTGTCGCACAATTGGCTGCGGAAGTCTATCGACCTTGCTCTCCTTAATCTGGCCGGTCGCAGCCCGTTCACTTACCGCGGGACCAGCCCAAACTCATTTAACTAGTGGACAGCGATAATACCCTCATTTTATTACTTTCCAGCCCAAGGTCATTTGACGCACTGTGCACATCATCATCGGCGGCCACGCTACCTTAGCGTCGGCACTAAGTTGTAGACTTTGACCAGTGAGAATGGTGGAAGCAATCGCATCCTCCCTGCTCTGCGTTTCCTTATCCCGTTTCAGAGTCATGGAGCCGATCCTCCTGCAGTGCTGCCAGGCTACGTAAGCCAACAGAAGGGGAAGGCGGTTTCCTGCTCCAGGCTCAACAGGCTTCAACTTCTCGCATCGAAGACTTGAACTGTAGACTTTTCACGGTCGCTTTCTCCTTCAGAGCAATTTTCATAGAGCATCTTCATGGCTCCCAGCTACTTGAGTATGTATACTTTACAGCAAGCCATCTAACCAGGGCACTACTATGGAGTACTACGATGCCAGCGCTTTCAATTAGCAAAACATGTCAGATGATGAAAACAGCATAAACACATTGACTTCCACAATCACAAGAGAAAAGGTAAAGAAGAAAGGTTATGCTTCGATGTCTGTATTGTGCTGAGGTACCGCAAACAGAAAAAGTTGATGTAAAGTCAATGCAGAGCAGCGGTGGAGCCTTAAGGACAGTCAGTACCACTCAGAATGAGTCAACATGCGTCACTCTGAGTTACCCCACATCAGTGTAACCAGCTCGACTGTGAAGAATCCTTAGGTACTGTACAAGACTATGAAAAGTGACCTGGGGTAAGAAGTATATAAACATATCCCAACCATCACTATCAGGCTATCAACCTCCTCAAAGACGTCAAATCCAGCCCAGAGACGCAAAGGCGCGAACTCCTTCTATCAATCCATTCTCATCAACAATCACCATTCCCGGCAAAATGCCACTAACCACCACCACGACGACTACCACAACAACCACCCCCACCAGCCCCCTAATCTTCTACGACATCGCCACACGCCCTCCCGCCGCGAAGAATGCCTGCTCGCCGAACCCCTGGAAGACCCGATTCGCGCTCAACTTCAAGAAGCTGCCGTACCAGACCACCTGGGTGCCGCTGCCGGAGGTGGCCCGCGTGCGGCAGAGCCTGAACGTGCCGGCGTGCCGCCAATTCGCCGACGGCAGCGACTTCTACACGCTCCCGATCCTCCACGACCCCAACACCTCCGCTCTCCTGGGGGACTCCTTCGACATTGCCACCCACTTGCAAACCACCTACCCAACCGCCGGCGACGGCGACCTCTTCCCCGCGCAACCCCTGGACTACACCTTCCCGCTCGACCCGCCGCCCATCGTTCCGCTCTCCGAGTGCAACGCCAAGAACCACCCGGCGCTGGCCGCGTACGCCCGGTTTAACGTGCACGTCGACGCGGCGTTCACGGCGCACGTCCAGCTGACCGTGCAGGGGTTTCCCTTCGACCCGGCCACCGAGGCAACGGCCAAGGCGGAGTTCGTGCGGCGGGCGGTGCTGGCGGGCGCGCCGGTGTCGAGCTGGGAGGACTTCAAGTGCGAGGGCGAGTATCGCCAGAACTTGATCACCTCGCTCGAAAAGACGCTGGGGGAGTTGGCCAAGTTATTCGGGCAGACACCAGAGGGCGGCCCGTTTGTGTTGGGGCATCGCGCGTGTTATGCGGATTTCTTGGTCGGCGCGTGGTTGCGCATGTTCAGTGTCATGCTGCCCGAGGAGGAGTGGGCGTTGATCAAGGGGTGGCATGGAGGTGTCTTTGGGCGGTTGCATGATGCGTTGCAGGTTTATGCGGTGATGAAATAGGTACCCAGGCTTAGTATGGATCTGGGTTGGGTTGGAGTCTGGGTGTTGTGGTTCCAGGTTGGGGGGTATTACTTACGAACGACCTGTCTAGCATTGTTGTAAACGGGTGGCTGGAGAAGGGCATCTGGGAGATGCTTAACTAGTGTTAATAAATACGAAAGTGGAATTGATAGTAATGGAATGAAATGACTTCTTGCAAGCATTCGGGAAGAAAGAACCCTCCCTGTATGAGGGCTCAAAAATTAGGGCGGATGATGTCCCGCTACCCTTTGGAGTCCTTATAGTAGGCAGTCAGGGCATGGTAACTTTGCTTGTTGACTCGACTACGGAGTAGTGCAAATGGAGTAGGTGACTAACCATACTTGGATAAAATCATACACCATCGACTGGATCCCTTCGGAGTTCAGACCCTTCCCACAGGGTCATTTCTATCGTGTAGAATGGCGAGAGACGACCCCGAACCTCGAATTGCGCTTTGCGCTAAAGATTGCGCGGACCAGACAGATCCAGAATACAGTCCCAACCGGGCTTATCAGCGATAAGCTTCGGTCGAGGCCTGGGCGCCAACAACCGTACAGTCAGACCACGATTGATATCATCCTTGCCTTTAGTTAAAGTCTCATATCTTCATAGCCATCGGAAGTCGCGTCATAATGCATTTGTAATATTCAAAAGAGGAAGTCTCACTGTACGCGAGTCAGGATGTCTACGGAGTATTTTGGAATTATTCTGCGCGATCTGGTAGCACAGGGCCACTGCCGTGATTTCGGCTATTTATTCCCCTGGTGATGACCCTGCATGCATCACGCATTGTGGCTTGCTTTTTTTCTTTCTTTTTCTCCTTATTCTTATTCTTTTCTTGGTTGAGCTTCCCCCCTTTTCCGGGAAATTACGGAGTACCTTGGACTGCTTTTATCACGCCGTCTATGCATATTTCCGAATGTCGTGATGTCTCCTACAAATACCCTGGAGGAGAAGCCTCCGGTCCAGACTCGGATTACTATCTGGAATCATCGAGCATCATCTAAAACCATGTCTGCTCTGTTGTATACAGTGTATGCCACTAGACGCCTAACCCCATTAGCCGTCCGCCGATACAAAATGAGTCGGAACTAGTATACAGCCGGACCCGACCGATTCAACGCGGCGATGGCCTGCTCGATCGTGATGACGTCGATAGGATTGGCGGGCAGGATGCCCTGCAGGATCGTCTGCTGAATCTGGGACGCGTAGGTTGAGGGCGTTTCGATGGTATTGTTCGAAATAACATATCTAGAGAGAAGGCAATCAGTCATCCAGCGTCACCCGACGCAGAACGCAAGCAGACTTACACCTTGTAATTGAGATCAAAGAGACGAAGAGCGGTGTTCAACACCACCCCCGACGTGCGAATCCCAGACTAGAAAATCGGACCAACGCGTTAGTTCTACCCGATCGAACCAACAAAACAAAACAGAAAAATCATGGTCGATCCGGCACCACAAGCACTAATGAAGCACTAGCCGGAGCGCTAGAATAGGGAAGGTCCACCCCTCCGATCGATTTCCTTTCGGGGCCACTCACCAGAATCACCGTGTCGATCTTCTGGCTCGCGAGAATCTCCTCTAGCGAGTTGCCTGCACCGGCGTAGTACCGCACCTTCTGCAACACCACGTCCCAGTTATCCAGAGGCCGGAAAGCAGGGTAGATCTGTCCCGCGGGGCTCGACTCGGTGATGTTGCCCAGGAGGGACACGGCCTCTGCAAAAGGGTCGTTGGCGCTGATTTCGGGTCGCTGCGTGTTGGCGAAGTAGATCCGGGTGAAGATGCTCAATGGTGGGGGCGACTGCTGGTGAACGCTGTTGGCTGTCAGCTTCGCCTACACGCTGCACAGTGCTCGAGATAGCCCATGGAAAAAGTGCAACTTACGCGTCAATCCACCGCGCCGTGTTATTGATCCAGCTCGCTCCCGCGGTAGTAGTGTTCACATATGAGACCACAATATCGATCAGATCGAGATTTAACACCGCGTAATGTTCTCCGAACGAGAGTGAGTCCCCGCTGACGGTCGAAGGGATGTCCCATGAGTAGCCGGGACTGGTTGTGGCCGTGAAGGCTCCTGCCGCGAAGAGGGCCAGAGAGGTGAGTGTATGTTTGAGCATGTTTGTTGCGATTGTACGGCGGTCCAAGTGCGATGGGCGGGAGGATTTCAGGTCAACACAGAATAAGTGACCGAATGCGCATCGAGGGGTATTTAGCTGGACAGTTCGCTGGGCTTCTTCTACGCAACATGTTTCCGACTTTCTCCACCTTGCTCACATCATTCAAGACTATGTCCTGACAAGCATTAGCGGGTAATGTTGGTTCCAATCGGGGGAACCACATGGGCTCGAGGCGTTCGTGCGGAGGGGACTAAGCTTCGGAGCGATCCCAATCGATACGAGCTGAAGAATGGAGCAGATGGGCTTGGTCACCGCACTTTCATGATGGGATTCTGGCTCACATAGTCGGTGAGATTGTCGCATTCGCAGAGCTTACGTTTAAACACGAGTCATCCGTGCCTCGGAGGTCTGTCGCCATTGTGCTGGATGGAATGTGGGAGGGTATTGCAGATCATCGCCGGCGGGTGGGACTGGAAAATGCTTAGCGTTTGTGACCTAGTCCAAGCCAGCCAGCCAGCCGGCCGCCTTCGACCGACAGCCTCGCACATTGCATGTCTGGATGGAGAAATTGCGCTCGAATAGTTTGACTCAAGTGAGATGGCCATGTGGTCATCCGTGTCTGCATGACGTCTTATTTTGACACATGCAATGGCCGGCCGGATAAGCCTTATACGTTGCCCTGGAGCACCCGTGAATTTCCAGGGAGCATAGCTCTCGCAGTGCATGACTGCCATTGACAGCTGCTTCGGTGACAGACATACTCCGTGTGATAAGAGCAGTTTTTCTTGAAGAAAATTGGCCAAACTTTTGTCGCTGAATGGGTATCCTGTCGTCGAGATGGGATGCTGTGTGCATGTCATTTAGTCCTGCCTTTACCATTGGAGACTTTATGCTCCCCTGTGGTGAAAAGCTTGAATAAATTGCTGGGTTCCTGTGTTATGTGTAGCAGGGAAGTGGCTTGAGTGAACGATACCAGCAATTCGATGCAGCAGAAACCATACAGGATTTTATTGCTATTCTAGACAATCAATTACTAAGGTAGACGTTGATACACTCCAGATAACTCGACTAACGCAAACAATGTGTCCCGTCCCATAAGTGTCGGACCATGGAAAGATGCATCCATGCTGCATCGGTCTGAATAAACTTTACCCGGCCTCTCCACCTGGGCCTTGGATCGACCTTTCATCGACCCCGTCTTCAATCCTTAACCGCCAGACCCGCTCTCATCTCTCACACCACACCACTATTCGAAGACAGATCAACGAATCTATTTAAAGCCAGACAAAGTCTCAACTTCATGGTGGCTATGTCCCGTCGATATCAATAGCCAAAGGCAACACCGGGCTATGCCAGGCTATACCTCTTGGCAGATGCTAAGCGAAGGCCATGTCCGGGTCTGTCGCCTCACCCGACAACCACAGATCCTAGACTAGGGGATCTGGGAAAAGTCATATCCTCGATATCTTGGCAAGGAAGAAAAGCTTTGATGCCAAGAAGCCCGGCTCGCTATTCCTTCCTGTTCGTGAGGTGGCTTCTGCTGCTAAACAGGCCGTAACCTGTCGGAGTAGTGTGCCATGCATGGCGGAGTCTTCCGACGGATCATGAGCGTCAATGGCACATTCTCGTTGATCGAGGAGAGCCTGTTTGTCGACAGATTGCTTCGACACCGTTCCTGAATTTCAGGCTGCAGACCCTACGGCGTAGATCAAGACGCTGGCGCCTTCGAAGCCGTGTACATGTTCCTGAATGAGGCTACGCCTGACCGGTAGCCATATGCCCTGTCCCTGCATGCTCAACTAGCTATTGAATACGGACAAGATAATTGTCAATGCTCATCGATCGAAGCAAACGACGCGTCATCTGAAACCTGCCTATCTGATAATACCGATATAATTGCCCCAGGGACATGAAGTAGCTCCGGCACAGCCATCAGACAACCTATAGTCCTCGACTGAACAACCAGCCAACTGCATTGAGACGGGATCGGCTGGAATCGCCGACCCATAATTAGCAGAAATGGATACACCCTGGCGGCCACTGGTCCAAGGGACCAGGCAGCGGGTCTCCCAGTGGAGTGTAGGCAGGCATGTGTGTCCATCAGGGGGCCAGTCGTAGCGGTCAGCCCCCTCCCTGCCAGTAATCTTCCGCTTAGCCATCAATCCATGGCTAAGGATTCTCCAGCAGTCCCTGTTCTGGAATCCAGGCAGCTGCACAGAGCCCTCTCTTCCTTATAAGTACCCTGCGTAAACCTGAATAACCCTGACCAGACCACTCCACAATCGTTCAACCAACTGATTCATTCAATTCACACATTCGTTCATTCTATACCTACCTACCTTTTAGAGTCCAATCATCATTCCACAAGACAACAATCGAGACTCCCATTCTTTCATTCGAGAAAAATGTCCCTCACAACCACCGCCACCACGACCGCGGCCTCCGCCACCTCGACCTGCCACCAGCAGCTCTACGAGATCCCCATCAAGGACGCCGCCTGCGCCATGCCCAGCACCGGCAACAACTCCGCCATCATGAGCAGCTGCTGCGGCGCCGCCGACGTCGTCTCCTACAGCAGCTGCGACTACTACTGTCTCGCCCAGGGCCAGACCGTCCACACCCTGGCCGAGTGCCTCATTAAGGCCTCCGAGGCCGGCGAGGTCTGGTGCAACACCGGCGCCAATGCGACCGCCACGGGCACCGTCCCGGCCACTGGGGCCGGTACCATCGTGGCGACGGCGTCGGCGACGTCGTCTTCCTCCACCAAGAAGGGCAAGAGCTCCGGAACCGCGACGGGGTCGAGTGCGTCGAGCAGCTCGACTAGTGGGGGGAATGTGGCTGTTGGTGTGAGTAAGAAGGCTGTGGGCGTGATTGCGCTGTTGGTTGCTGGGGTTGTTGGGGGTGGATTGTTGTAAGGGGAGAGTGGCTTGGGTAGATGGGTGGTATATTTATTTTTTGGAGATGGGGGAGGGGTTGATTTGATGATAAGAATGGGGTGGAGGATACCAGGCAGATTGGGAATGATGGTATTGTCTTTTGTGTTGTTGTATTGTATACTGTTATAGCCGGATGGTGCGTGATCAATCAATGGGTCGAGAGCTTGTTAGTGTACAGCTTGTTGGTTGCTCATTGCAGCTCTGACTTCCTTGATATTTCTTTCAAGATTGTGAACTATTTACCTTCATCTTCTTGCACATGCATTGAATAATGGCAGTTGCAAACAGCCAACTCATGGCGTGACACTCTGTTGCAGGTAGGAGAAAATTAGGCCATCTGCCGATAACCTATCCGCTGCTAGCAAGGGACCTGTTCAATGCTGCCTTCGGCTCATGCTGGACGCGGGAAGGTGCTGTAGGAGTGACCACTGCAGCGGCGACAAGCAAATGGCATTATAATAGACCTCATCGATGAAGAACAGGTGAGTGCGAATGTCTGAAGGCGTCACCTAAATCTCTCTACAATTGGTATAGAGGTGAGCCATCTATGATATATTATTTGGCTTCAACAGGTCATATGTCGTCATGAATGACATTCAACGACCTTGAGTAGTAGAAGTCCGTCCCAAGTCTAGTTTTATTCCTTCTCAATACGGTGTGGATACAGGTGGAATCACGTGCAGGAGGTCGAGGACATCCAGCACGAGTAAGAGCGAATTTGCATCACTATTCACCAATTACTTTCTCAGAGAACGTCTACTTTGAGACAACACACTATATGTTCCAGCTATCATAAGCCCTGGAGATATCATTGGCAACGGCTGGGTAAGACGAAGTGAGGAATCAAAAGCCAAGCTTCTCTCGGCTCTAGCAAGAATGATCCGCGAGATGCGGGATCTCCGGCCCCACGAAGGCATGGGGGTTGCTTCAGTGGATGGTGGATCGTTACATGACTGCCGTATACCAGGCCCTTCTTTGGCTTTCGGGCCCTTTGCCACAATTCAGGACTTTCATCGTCATCTACGCATGGGATTGGAGTTTAATCCTAGACTTCACGTTGATGCCCAGGAACTCATCAAACAACAACAAAGCAAATCTTGGCCGTTGGCCTTTACTCATGGTGACCTCAGCAGCCTTAATATTCTTGTTCGCGAAGACGATATCGTCGGAATCATTGACTGGGAAACTGCTGGTTGGTACCCGTCATATTGGGAATACACTTCTGCCTACCAGGTCAACCCCCAGAACTCCTTCTGGGTCCACGAAATTGACAAATTTCTGGAGGCAATGCCTGAAGAACTGGCTATGGAACGACTCCGTCAGAAATGGTTTGGAGACGTTTAGAGTCATCTTGGACCGTGCGTTATGCAATGATCTCCTTCCCCTCCATCAAACGTAGAAACAATTGAGCGCTTCGGGAGACTATTTGCTGTAATTGTCTCGGAGGGAGGGCGCTGATTTCGGCCTCCTAAAGTGTGTACCTAATGTACTGTTAGTTGGCGATAAATCGTGTAGTAGGTCGAGTACAATCTCCCTTCCCGGCGGATACTATATCCGTCTACGGAATTTAATTTTAACCACGAACTCGGTTGAATTCGACCCTATGATTTATAAGTGCTGGGTAAGTCATCCAAGACGAGGTAGGTCTGTAGAGATTGTATCTCACCCGTTAGCTTGAACCTCTTCCTTTCACCGCCTGTCCCGCCGTGGTATGTCTGTCCCCTCGGTTGTAACCCAGTGTTTCCTCCTGCGGTTCAAGTCATCCCTTCACCTATACACCCTTCGAGGACAGCTCCCTCTATGGCATTTAAAGCTCCGCTGTTATGATGGAAATCGGCGACTCGGGACTTCAACTGACTGCTAGCATCTCGAACCAGCAAAGGAATATTTTAAGCGCAAATCCATTCGATGACAGTGATGAATCAAGTAATGACAGCGACGTGACTTGGTCCCCAGGTGACAGGGTCTGCCCGACAGCAGCACATTTCAACCATTGCTGCCAGTCAAAGATCGACGACTGGCAGAACGCCGCATCTACACGCCTAGAAGGCACAGAGTCTCTCCATTACTACATAACAGCTTTCTTAGACCTCCTCAAAGATGTCCCTTCGTTCTATGCCTGTCCCCCAGGGGCTGTCCAACTGTCAGGAAGAGCAAAATCTTTCCTTGTTCTTCTCTGCAAGTGAGAACGACAGAAGACTCGAACTGCGAGCAAGATCACAAGTTCATCGATTATCTCCAGTGCTTCGGAAGCCCCGCACCTGTATTTTACAGGACGAAAGCTGAGACCCAACCAGAAGTATCTATTCCTACTTGTGCCAGGCCTCTTCGCTCTGGATTCCTTACAAGCATTATTCTGGCCTGGTCATACATCATCTCCTGCCGTTGGGTGGAGATATTACAACGGGCAGGCGAGAAAAGCCAAATCCTGCATGATCAAGGCATGCAGATCGAAGAATCCTTTTGGGACATCGTCACGCAGGACTGATGGAAGGCCCGAGTTGAAAATCAGAAAGACGCTTTGGATGTTTAGAAGAGAAGGGACCTCACGCAAGCGGTATATTCACCGTGTAAATCGTGGCTTTCATCGGCTCTAATAAGCCTTCTAGACGTGATTGGAAACTCGCTATACCAAATTCTTTCTTCGCATTCAGCACTCTTCTAGACTTCTGCGCATCAAACGGCCTGGAAGGAGAGTTTCTCACAGGGTTTGCTTGTGTTTTAATTTCAACCTCACGGCACGCGCCTCCACCTAAACTCGCTCCTCCTACAATGATTCCGGCAGTCCCTATGCACTCTCCGCCAAGTGCAAAAGGTACGATGCTCTTTGAATTGTTTAAATCTGTCGAGAATTGTATCTCTCTGAGCTCAACACAGGATGCTCTGGATTCATTGCTCTGCAGCGCCTTTTTCGACCCATGTGTTCCATGTAATTTGTTTGGGGCCGCATCATTGGGAGTGAGAAAAGCTCTCTCCACAATGGAGGAAATCGATAATCGACAGTTACTCTCTGCAATCACCAACAAGAAACCTCAATCGAGTCTTCTATGGGCTGCTGCAGTGTGCAACGGCCAGGCAACCTCGTTCCTGAATTTGAGTCTTCACAGTCTCCCGCCTATATGTCTAGTTGCCGCCTTCTGGACCAATACAATCCAATCCTTCCTTCAGATAGCGTACAGTGTACGTGACTCAGAAGAATCCATTATAGCCAGAGCGAATGAGTTTCGGACTTCCTACTTCTGCTGGCCCGATTTGTTCGTGCCATGGTCGCCCGCACCTCCTTTCGGTACAACGCCGGTTCATAATCTCAGCCTGGAAGTAAGGGCGCACCTTGAACACATGCACGTGCCTCTTTCTTGGAAAAACCATTGGTTATTAGACTCGGGAGAAAGAATTCCGGCAGGCTCGCAGCATGACCTTGAGGTTGTGAAGGCTGACGGTCTCTGTCATTCTTGTCCTGCGGGTCAAAGCAATGAGTGAGTGCAACGACTGATTAAATACTATCGATATTCTGCTGACCATTAAGCACGCCTCATCCTGAACGGTATACTGCTGATGAGCAATCGGGGTTTGCAACATCGCGCTTATTTAACTGGCATAGAGGCTACGACGACGGCATTTGGCTCGATGATGGTAAAGCGAACATCGAAAGCGTTCGTCAACTTCAGATGCATCCATGAATTATTGACCAATTCGATGATCGAGGCGATGAGCCAGTTGAGGAGCCTAGACACCGTGGGGTCTCTGTTGAGCGTATCCTGCGGTGGAACCAGGAGGTTCAAGAATATTGGCGAGCCGGTAATGGCATACCATGAATGGTTCGTTGTCTACGCATCTACCACCACCTTTTGAGGACTCATGTTCTCGCATGAAGAGAAATAGTAATCGATATAGCAAATGTAGAGGCCTCCATGCAGGTGACAAGAAAAATTTGGACACTGTGCTCGAAGTCCCAGTGTTGGGATGGCTCAAGTATTCATCGAGGCTGAGTCAGTTGCCGCAGTGCACTTGCATGCTACCTTTATAAGAGGCGCATCACTTACAACACATCAACCAATCTCGGTTGCAGGGCGGCATGGCGGAACCCAGGTTATATTCCATGTCCAAAGTGGGGTAGCTGCATGATAAATACCCAGAGGCGACTCGCATTTCCTGTCCCCTCCTACTCTCCAAAACCATCGGACAACAGAGGCGCCAAGTTCTCCACCTCTTCCTCAGTCAGATCACTTCTCACTTCTCGAACCATCTCAACTTGACTCGTGAAAGCGGGCAATTCCATACTGTGGTGTGAAGGCAGATTAAAACATCGAGCAGCTTTCATTGATACCTTACCACAATGACCTCCAATCTACAGAACGACGAACAGACAGAGCATGGGGCAACACTACGGAGTCTCGAAGGAGTGGACAGCAAACCAAAAATCATTAGACCTGAGGGATCAGGTGACGAATGCAAGGCACGGCCCGGGATATGTCAAAATCCGGGGCAAATAGCCTCCTGCCAATTGGACGCGACTACTCCTATTGGAAACTTCTTGAATTCTCGTAGTGGTTAAGTTTGACTGAGACATCATGGACTTCGACGATATCAAACTCGCCGCTCTCGACAATCGGAGACATGAATGGATCAAACTGGCTTCCAAATCAGGGGCCGGAATCTGCCAACTCGCGAATCGCTATCGACAACGGGATGACTGTATGCTACGTTCCATGCATTGCGGGTCTTTCAACTTCAGCTTCCGACTTAACTGGGACGATCAGGATGAGGACTGGTTGATTCGATTCCCACTCCCTGGGAAATCCATGTTTCTGGATGAGAAGGTTCGTGGGGAGGCGTTCGTGATGAAATACATCGCGAGAGAGACCACGATTCCTGTGCCGCGCGTCATCACTTATGGCACGAGCGACGAGAATCCAACTGGCCTGGGTCCTTTTATTATGATGACCTGGATCGACGGCAAGAAGATGTCGGACATACTAAGACAAGACGATCTCTCCGACAAGCATGACGTTCTGGATCCCGCTATCGACCCAGAGACGCTCAAGATCCTGTATAAAGAAATGGCAGAGGTACTGCTGCAGCTCTGGGGACTCGACTTCAGTAAGATCGGCAGCATCAGTGAAGACCACCTGGGGAAGACGATTGTTGATGGGCGACCCCTGACTAGGGAGCTGAACGAGTTGATGCGGACAAGTGGATTGAAGGACTGCACACCACAAAGAACCTTCCATACATCTATCGACTACATCGCTTCACTCTTGGAATTGCAGTCAACTCACCTCGAACAACAGCGCAATAGTGTGTACGACTCCCAAGACTGCAGGGAGAAATATGCCTGCCGACAGTTGATGAAGGCCATCGCTCTGAACTTTATCCCCGAGGACGGCTGCGGCCCCTTCAAGCTGTTTTGCGATGATCTCTGCCCTGGCAATGTCCTCGTAGACGACTCACTGCGGATTGTGGGCGTCTTGGACTGGGAATTCACCTACGCGGCGCCTTCTCAATTCGCAGCCAGCATTCCATCGTGGTTACTCTTGCGCCGGCCTCATTCGCTAGTCAACGAAGACGGACCCGATGCCTTCTTGGAATCCTTTCTCCCGAAAGCGAACATATTCTTGGAAGCACTGGAAGAGCGAGAACGGACTCAGGGCTTGATTGAATCAGAAGACCGCCTGTCAGGTCGAATGCGCCGGTCGCTCGAAGACAGATCTGCGTGGTTCACGTTGGCATTGCACATGGGAGCCTCTGTTGATCTCATATATTGGGATCTACTCGATGAATATTGCTGGGGCCCGAGATCAAGCATCGCCCACAGGGTTCATGATGTAACCACATCGCCAGAGATGCACAGGCGACGGGAGGAGTTTGTGCGCGAGAAAATCCGGCAGCTTTGGGAATACCACAAGGAGCTTGGGAGGAATGATGAGGTGGAATATGAGCCAGAGCTACCTCTCGAGCCGGCCATTGAGAGTGGCCATGCGCCACAGGTACGCCGTCTACCCTTTTCTAATGTGACGAGTGGACTGATCGTTATAGTCTCCGCAAGCAAATAGTATCGCAAACAGAGGGTTTCTGGAGGGAGCTCTTGCCGGATTGACTGTTGGGTTGGGCTTTACGATTTTTGTCAAGTGGTATCGGTCGTAGCTATACACCGAGAGACTCGCCAGATTGAACAAGCATCGCAACGCGGATGTGGCATCGTCATTGTTCAGCCGCGATGTGGTCCGATGGGTAACTTTCATAGAAGCTTCCATAGCCACCGAGCTTGTGGTCATTTATGCTCCAATAGGCTGTGCGTATTGGATATACAGATACGCTCCACCAACCTGCTGCCCTCCGCCCCGTCATAGCAGCCGGCAACGCGGTCATCAACACCGAGGCTCGACAGCCGCCTGGGTACGGTCCCCAGTTCCCCATGGAATAATCCCGAGCACATGAAAGTCCTCATCTACAATGGTCTTGCTGGATCTAGGTTCAAGGAAGTGACGATGTATGAGCAGGTGTCTGCGGGTAAATACACCGCTGGCTTGAACAAAAATAAAAAGCCTATGGGCTTGTGGGTAGCATGATGCGAATTATGTCGATTACTCGCTGCTCAAGTTGTTGGATACGCAGGAAGATTTTGTTCATTGTTGATTCTTAATACATTTTCATCATGAGCGCTGTTGGATCAAGCCTGTGTTTGGGTCGTTCTATCATCCGAACAACCGTTCGCGCCAACCCTTCTTCCAAGACCCTCCGAACCGATGGTTCAGACAAGCATGTGGACTGTTGAAACCCTCGGCCTTGCTGTGTCGCTGCCCGTTCCCCCACACACTGATCGGCACCACGCAAAGCCCTCCCATAGGCGTCTCGGGGACGGCCTCGCTGGCATCAACGCACAGAGGCTCATGAAGATCATGGAAGGGCGCCCAGGTGACTCTTCTCTCCATCTTGCCAGCAGGGGCTACCAAATCGCCGGTATTCTGATCCATGCCCACAGACTTCTGGACCAACGGATGGGAGCCGGGGAGCGATGAGGAGAGGGCGTCGAGAATCGCGTCTGTGAGAACATCCGGGCCCGTGATCCCCAGAATGGCGTTCTTGTCATAGCTGAATCTGTTAAGAAGTCCACTGTGCTGGCGGTAGTATTGCCGGGTGTGCGACAAGCATCGAACGATGATCTCTCGGAGCAGAGGGCTGAATCGGCGCGGGGCGTACATCGTATACTGGATCAGTCCGTAGCTTCGAGTCCAGCGCCAATAGCGCATGGTTTGCGGGGAGGCATAGGGCTCGTCCAGTTCAACTCCTACCACAAGCGACACGTTGACTGAGTTTATTGAGGCATCCCTTGAAGGTTTGGGTATCGATTGTAGAGCTGGACATTCGTTGATGGGTCGCGCTGGGTAGATGTCCATGTCGGCATAGAAGCCCCCGTAATAATAGAGGAGAAGGTAGCGGAGAAGGTCGGCTCGGAGGACGTGATAGGGATACGACTCGTAGATCTGGGCAATTTCGGGGACAGCGGAGAACTTTTCGGCGACAAATTTGGATGCCTTCGCATCGCTCATCAACTGAGAGGCATAACTTTAGCTGGATACAATACATATGAACGTGAGGCTTGACGGAGTACTTACAGTGTACCCCCAGCCAGGATTTCTCTCCTGAAGATAAGCCGAATCCGGTCCTCGTTGGCTTTCGTCCTTGGCTATCTGCCATATCCTGTCTTCCGCCACAATGTTTCCTCCCTCCTGATCTAGCACCGTGTGTTCTAGCTCCTGCAGAGCGTTGGCGAGCTGTCTCTCATACTCCAGGTCCGGATTGCGTCGAAAGGGTGAAACATATAGGAATCGACTCCCATTTTCGCCTCGACCGTGATCCCTGACCACTTGTTGGTTCGCATAGAGGTCAAGACCGGGAAGGCGAGAACAAAGGAGCCAGGCCGCAATGGCTAAGGCGAGGAACGTCAATCGGCGCGAAGACACATATGTGAAGAGCAAACTTGTAAGTCTTATAAGACCCATCGTGGTGAGATGGGGAAACCCTTCGAGCGACTGCCATGGCTGGTCTTATAACAGGGGTTTCCAGTTCATGGTCCAGCAAATGAAGGATTGGGACGGGGTCAAGCGCCATCCGGCACCAGGAGTACTGCGAGGATGGATCAGGGTCCAAGGTGCGGAGTAGTGGCCTCATAGCCTCACAGGCTCCACGGCCAAGGGCGGCCCACTTAGGGCATCTTGAATGCTGCCGATCGACCAACGCTGGGGGAATGTACGTTACACTGACAGCCTTGGTTGATATTGATCGATTGAGAAGCCTAAAGTCTCTAGATGTAGGCAATGGCCGGTTGAAACATCTACCTCCATATGGCTTGCACATTCAGTAATGAGGCGTCCATGTCCATCGGATCATGATGTGACTGTCACCACAGCCAGGCGCCCGCAGTTCGTTATGGCTTGAAAGCCCGTCCATGGCCTTATTCATTCAGGCAACCCTATTCTTCTTGAAAGTGGACCTTCGCCATGTCCAAACAAACCAGATGCCTGTTCTGCGATTTCCAGGGAGGAACTGGACTGATTCTTCGTATCAGTTCCTTATCCACCATACCAAATATAGGCACAAGTGGCACACAACAGCTTGGCATAGAGTTTTCACTGGAGGCTTGGCTAAGACATACCTCGAATTGATCACCAGAAGAAGCAATTGGTGATTCCTTCAACCAAGTCTGTTACGGAAGCGCCAATTGCTGCCTGTTGACACGAGCAGCGGAGAAAACAGGCCGAAACACAGCCATCGTGGACCCTGACTTCGGCTTCCGGGGGCAGCCTGTGGAGTTTCCCAAAAGAGTAACTCCTCTCAAGCCCCCATGCCAAGCCTTGGACATTTATCAGATCGAACCAGGTCGACGCTTTACAGGACCTACCGTTCCCTATTTACAGAATGCCAAGCTCCTGCTAAATCAGCCTAATCATTTGCAATCACATCGGACAGACTATGTCTGTGTTCATTTGCTTCTGTTCTGAGGCGATGTTGTCAGCTTTACTACTGACGACCGGGACAGCCGAACGGACGCTTCCGCGGCTAGCAAACGCCACCGTGCGGCACGCATCGGATAGCTCGCCTTACTATATGGGTATTATGAACATGAGGCCTATACTTTGCAGACTACTATAAGCCAGCGCTGGAGACTTTTGCTTCGATGTTCTCAATTGAATCCAGGTATAGACATAAGGAAGGGAGGTTCCACCCGAGAGTCGCATTGACCCAAAAAGCAAGTCTGCGCAGCCGAAGAAAGGTCAGTCCGATTTGGTCTCATATATCCACTAGCATGGGTGAATCCTACATGGTGAATTATACTTCTAGATGCTGTCTAGGATTGTGAGTTCTGGTCTAGCAGCTATACATCCAGCGAGTGCAAGTCATGGAGTCGAAAAGGGAAACTTTCGTATTGGGTAAAATATATAACCTGTGTGAATGAACTGCCGAGGCTCAGTAGCGTGTCCATTTCGCATGCCTCCACCTCGACACTATAACCTTCTGTTCTTCTTTACTTACCCTTGTCTCACGTCCTCAAATACTATCCAGACCAAGCCCATCTTCTCCCTTTAACAGTTTTCTTCTCATCTCTTAGTCTCTAACATCTGGGCAGGTCATATCGCCCTCAACAAACTAAATAAGGCTATGCTTGAGTAGGCTGAGCTGTGACTTGAAAGAGGCACGCTTCTTCAAGGTCTGTACATCTGGCCTTGACATAAAAGACTTTAGCGTCTTGAACTCGACGTTGACAAAAGTCACTTTTGAGGTACAACAAGTTGTTATTCAAGTCGGCCGTCTAGAAGTGATACGGCGTCGCTACATAACAACCTTTATACTTGATGACAATATAGTGTTGATAACAAGATGTATTCATCTATAGAAGCGCTCTGAGCAGAAGCATTCGAAATCAGTCCTATACTGATAGTAATGTTAGGTATCTTTCTTGGAGGGGCAAGAAGCCTATTTCAAGATGCAAGTATACATACCAGCAACGCTAGCTTCAGAAGCATATCGAAGGTAGTTTGATATATACTCAAGTTATTACATCTTCACTTTATCTTTCAAGAGGTCATAGGTAGGACTACAACAGCTCTAATAGATAGTTCAGCTCTAAGGGTGGTGTGGATCACAGAAGGATGTATCAAAGCACAGAAAAGCTACAGTGGTCGAGGTATCGTAAACAACTAGAAGCTCAACCTCGCTGTCATCACCGGACTTTAAGCCACAATGTCCAAGTGACGAAGAGCCGCAGTTTGAGATACGAAGAAATACCAGCACAAGCCATAAATCTCCCCGTTTTGAGTTCCAAGATGACGTGCAATTGGTGTAGATATCGTCTTTTGAATGGTCTCGGCGTTGGAATCCACTCTGGTATGCGCAGAGTGAAGGCATGTCAAGATTCTGCTCAATTCTCTGAGATCTTAGAAGCCGTGACAATGACTGTAGCGTGTCACAGGCGACTGTGGTTGGAAGCACAAGTTAATTTGAGGCTGTTGGTTCCCACGCCCGCTTTCCGTCATGTAGCCTGAGGCATCCGTCGACAGGACGAGCTCGGATATGCCGCAGTCCGGTAGTGCAGGCAAACTACAAGTATCCCAATGCAATGCTCGGTTTGCACCTCATGCGACCCTAGAGCGTAGCGACTGTCACTGCTATGCGACTCCCCAAAAAGACAATCCTACTTCCAACTTGAACTCGTAAGCGCAGAACCTGATCTGAAGTCGCTATTAGTCCCATGCTTTTTATTGTGTGAACTAACATTAAGGTTGCTTGAGATGACGAAAATGAAACCTGCAACAGTTTCGCCCGCAAGAACCACAAACCCAGGAGTCCGTTATATGTACAGAGAGTTAACGAAACAAAAATCCATTTCCATGCCGGTCCAAAACCATGGAGAATGCGAATAAGATGCTTTGTGCGCCAGAGGGAAGAGATCTGTAAGACGAGAGAATTGGGGGCGAAGGAAAAAGAAAAGATAAGAAAAGAAACCGTTCTAATACAACGTGAACATGTCGAAGTGAAGCAACAAATCAACCTCTCCCGCTTTGGTGAAACAGGCCATACACATCATATGGGTTCTCGAACGCATGATCGGATCAAGGTCGTCGTCTCGAGTTCGAGTGCTAAAATACAACTGAATCGACTGATTTAGAGACATCTACAGGAATGCCTTGCGCGCCACCTATGAGAGAAACCGTTAGCGATTGTGAGCAAAACAGCGAAACTAGGACGATTGACACGTACAGCCCAAGATCCCGCGATACCCGCGACGATGCCGCCGGAGATCAGCATGGGCTTCAGGCCCCGGGTACTCTTGAAGACCATTCCACTCAGAGCACCAGCGACAATGCTGTTGGCCGCGTCGTGCTTGCCACGTGCGTATCCCAGACCTGAGTTGAAGCCGTTGTATACCATGGCCACCACACCGGCGGAGTTACCGAGGAAGGGACCTCTTCTCGTGATCGAGTTCAGGACACCGTTGAGGCGGATCTTCGGGGGTGCCGATACCGGCGTCTTCTTGAGGCCCTCAGCCAAACCCCATGCACCTCCGATTGTCAATCCAGCAAGATAAGTAGTTCCGGTTCCGTAACAGAGATCGTCCGACCATCCGCGGGAGGGCAGCACCGAACGGTCACCGGGGAGCTGGTCGAGGGCGGAGTCTTCGAGGGAGATGTAGTCGAGGGTATCTTGGTTCAAGCCAGCAAGGGGATGAAGCTGAGTAGGATCGGGAATGGCGATTTCGGAGAGGAAAGAAGTGGCATCTTGCGCGCTGGTAGGATCGAAGGCGCCGGGACCCTTGTCCTGTTTGCGACCACTGAGCGAATCCCAGATAGACATGTTTGGGGAGGGATGGGATATATTATAAAGAATACAGAGAATGAAGTAAAGGAGGAAAGAGGAAGGAAAAGGAAACGGGGATCTGTGGCCAGCAGGCGCTTTGCTGAGGAGGGGGAGGTCTTGTCGCGAGGAAGAGGAAGAACTTGGACTGAGCTTCTGACAGTTCAAATGGAACTTGCGGGTTTGTTAAGGTCTCTTCTCGGAGAACAAAAACTTCAGCCCCGTGACTCGGCGTGACGGAATTCTGCTAACCAACCTTTCAACCGCCTTCCACCGCCTTCCTCCGGCGATGCGCGGCGGCAAAAGGAATATGGTTCTCCCGACGCTAGGCCTCTTTGGGAGACCCGCTCTCGAAAATCCACCAAGAGGCAAAAAGTCATTCGCTCAGGAACGCGGGGATTGATAAAAGATCTTTAATTGGACTGGATTTCGTTTTTTGTCGGAGTCGTCGTCGCAATTGCCTGGACATGCGATCTCTGTAAGACACAGCTCATGGAAGGGAAACCCAATTCTGCGGCCCGAATGGAGGCGGCATTCATAGAGATGGAGCCCATCGCACAGCATATGCAAATCTTGCCGGAAGAGACCCTCAAGCAAATCGGCAAGGGTGCCTTAGTGAATTTCACCCGGGCATGTGATGACTCCGAGTAAGACCTCTGTTCATCTCATCCACCATTGCGTTCATTGTGTTCTTTCTTGGTTCAAGAGCGTTGTCTATCTTTGTGTGATAATCTCCTAACATCCTCAAAAGGAAAGTGAACCGGGTCTATCATAATCTACTAGACACTTATGCAACCGCTTCTCTGTCGCATTCCCATACCACGGCAGCTTGTAATGCGCTCAGCGCCTTTCTAGATGCAGCTCTTGTTTCTAAGCATGAGTCCACAAGGCAAATCGTCCATTCTGACGAGACCTGGTTGTCTGTCTTCGATGTCTTCATGACTCGATACAAGGATGCCAAGCCCAAGCCAATGAAGCAGGTTATGGAGTCCTTGGTTCTGCTCCTGGCGAAGACTCGCAAGCAATTTGATAGGAGCTCCCTTCAAAAGAAGATTATCGAGCTCACGATTCCCAGTATCCTGCTTGGTGAACCTCGTGCTCGCCTCAAAGCTTCCTTCGCTTCCCTTGAGATGATTGTCCGCAAGAATGCGATTGCGCCTACGGAGCTGATTTCGCTCCTCGACCAGTGGCTACACGCAAATTATGAGAGCTGGGCCCCTATGTATCAGGCAGACTGCGACGCCCTATTGATTGATGTCTCCCCCTATAGCCACAGTGCCTCTATGAATGGTGTCTCATCACACAATACCTCGCGGACGACAGTCGAGATCTTTGTTCTGGGTCTGTTGGCACGCGCAACCAAACCGGAGCTTGCGGCCTCATCCGGGGATCTGATGGCTGCTTTTCTTCAGAAGATCAAGGCTACATTTGAACTCGGTCACCTGCTGTCGCTCTGGGTGGCACCTGTCCGTCACGTCACACTGAGAACCCTCGATGACCTGGAGTATATGTCGAACTACATTCTTCAGCCTTGCTTTGAGGTGGATGCAATCGGTTTCCGGACTTTCATTGAGAAGTTCCCTCTCCAAAGTCTGCTAGCGGGTGACATGAGCGATGCGCCCATAGCTGAATTCATGGTCTTGTTCGCTTCTTTACAGGTAGCAAAGAAGATTGGACTCGTTCACGAAGATCGTAAGTCTAAGACCCTGCCATGTCTACTGCCCCTGCTCATGTTGCGACTAGACTATATCGGTAAACCCAGCTCTACGGCTGCTGACGCCGACCGTGCGCTCGTGTTGAAGAGTGAGGTGATCGGACAATTTCTCTTCCACCACGATATGACTATCAGGATTGCAACCCTATCCTTGTTGATCAGTGCACCTTCCTCGACCAAAGCCGTCTCATCCGCTACAATGAAAGCCATTTTGAATGGATTGCCCTCTCTGCATTGTGAATCAGAATCTTATTCGAGAGGAGAGGTATTGAGCTTAGTCCGTAAGCTGGTCGTCCGTCTGAAAGGTGGAATCCTAGAGGACCAAGATCGCTTGAAGAGTGAGAAGGCCACTGCAAACAAGGACGCTCAGATGAACTTCTTCGATGCCTCCGTCACTGGGAAATGCTTGAATGAGTACTTCAACTTTCTCAAAGCTGACTTGCGACCTACGGCCTCTTATCCACGCCACATTGCTGCGCTGAAAACATTTATCTTCTTCATCGAATCTGGACTTGATAGCCGGTACAGCGCCACAGATAATAACAAGACTCGTTGGATCTGCAACATGGACATCTTCAGTTCCACCTTGCTCAGGCTACTGGTTGATTTGTTGCTTGACCCATTCGAGGAAGTGCGCGCGACCTCTCTGTACCTCTTGAACCTTTTTCCCCGTAAGGTTCTTTTCAGCAGTGATTCGCAGCCACAGGGCGAGCCACTGACAGGGCAACCTCAAATCATTGATGGATTGTCAAAGGCGGAGCTGCTGGCAAGTAACACTAGCAGAGCTGATTACGCCGATACAGTTGCTCGCCTTTACCACATACTCTTCTGTGCTGCAGCGTCTGAGAGCTTGAACACTTCCACATCGTGGTGGGAAGCTAAATCAACGGTTGTCGAGTATCTCCTAGCAAAGCTGGAGCAGAAGCTTTCCTCCGCAGGCGGTCTGTTCAACTCTTCAATGCGTGATGCACCTCTGCACGGCTATATCTCTGCGCTCAGGTACCTTCTTTCTGCCTGATTCGATTAGTTCCTGCTAATCCGCTATCCAGATATATTGCCTCAACCTCCGATTTCTATTCCTTGGTGTCCGAGAAGTCCACGAACTATGATAAATGGAGGGCATTCCACCTTAGAATCGTGCACGTCTGTGACCGGATATGGGAAGAGGTTCGACCTGTCCTGTGCATCGACTCTCCAGAAGGTCATACAGACGACCCGATCGAGGATTTAGGCGTCGGCCCCAAGGACATCCTCTCTTATTCTTGGCGCGCTCTGCGAGAATCGAGGTATGGGATTCTTTGATGACCCAAGACACATTGCTGACCCATACAGTCTTCTTCTCCACGCGACTCTTTCCAACAACTCGTATAGCCCTCCAGGTGACCATGGGCTCACGGAGCAACATTTTGATAAGCTGGGGACTCTTAGCTTCATTCAGCTCGCTGAGCTTCGGCATAGAGGTGCATTTTCAACGGTATCGCAGACGTTTGCTACTTGTTGCCAGCGCTGTGCGCAGTCGAGCGATCCAGCGATTTCCGGGCTTCCCCACCGATTCTATCAGGTAAGAATCTGGTCTTCAGGTTACTTGACTTGGCGGATGCTCACATACTCTGTAGGAAGCCAAGAAAACCATCTTTGAATCGGCGTCTAAGCTCACCCGCCGTTCGGCTGGTCTTCCCGCACTGGTTGTCGGAATTCTTTCGTCGAAGCCTGGTGGGCCACTGTTTCAGCAGGTTATACAAGAGCTTCATGAAATTTCCCATCTGCCGGCAGAACAGGACAAGACTAGACAAGACACACCTTTGCCCCAGGTTCATGCGATGAACTGCCTTAAGGACATTTTCACGAATACCAAGCTTGGCCCCCATACAGAGCCCTTCATCATGCCTGCCCTACGTCTGTCGGCCGAGCGTCTTGGTTCTCCTATGTGAGTATTCCTTTTACCTCCCTAGCTCAGAAGACTCTGACCTTGGTAGATGGGCCCTCCGCAACTCTGGTCTCATGCTGTTCCGCGCTTTGTTGACACGCATGTGCCGCACCGGCACCGGCCTGGGTTTTGGTGGTGAATCCGGCTCTGAGCCCGGAGCTAGAGTTTCGTTCCAGAAGTACCCTGGCCTTCTCGAGCTTCTTCCCACCCTTCTCACTCCATCCGAAAAGACCAACTCCAGCGACACTGCAATGGTCACTGAGCGTGTCTTCCCAGCCTTGGAGTTGATCGCTGAGAAGGTCCCCAATGTGACTGGTACCGATGACGAGGTTTTGCGTGGTCTTGTCCGCGAACAACTCAAGAGTCCTGTTTGGGGTATCAGAGAGCACGCGGCTCGAGTCTACGCATCATTGTTGAAGCGTGTGGACATTCTGACCAATATCAAGACCTTAATCGGCGTCGAGAGAGATAGCACAACGCAGGATTACCTTCATGGCGAAGCATTGTGCATCAAGTACTCTCTCCGCCGGTTCGCGGCCAGTTCAGTTGCCTTTTGGAACGGTATGACCCTTTGTGTATGCTTATGCGCTTTCTGCTGACAATGCGCAGAAAACATCGACCACGTGGGCTCTCTAGTACGGGAGACTTTCGCCGCATCATTTCAGCTCGCAGAATCTCCATTCATCGCGACCACGCTTCTGGAGATTTTGAGTGACGTGGTTGAAAAGAGTATCGACTCGGGCTCTGAGCGTAAGGAGGTTCCCGACGTGAAATGTAAAGCATTGCTAATTTCTTTTTCACTAGTCCGCTTGGTTTCTACCTTTGAGTCTCTGACCACTGAATATGCCTTTGAAGACATCTTGGGTTTCGTATTCGACACATCTCATCCATCCTGGAAGTCACTGAGCACGACCCGAGCCTCGTCGCTCCTCCGTCGGGCGATCTCGTGGGTCACCGTCTTGCATATGCTCATTGGAGGAAGGGTCAACGATCTTGAGCCTTTCGTTCGTACTGTCTCGAATTTCGACCCCAATGCTGGTCAGTGGTTGTTGGAAAGGCTGCAGGAAATATTCGGGCCTAGAGAGCAGTATGGAAAAACGTTGATCGGCCTGTACTCCTCTGTCATTTTGGGAGACTATCCTGAGGAAGTCAAGGCAGTAGCCATTGCGTCCTTGGCATCGAAGTTGCAAGTTCTCTTCGACTGCCGCAATGAGGCTCTCCCTCAGATCGATCTTCCATGGGGAGCACTAGAAGGCCAACTTAAGCATGGCTCAAGCCAGCACATCTGGAACCGGGATAGGTCTGACGCCGAATTACAACTTCACGGCAGTCTCCTCGCTGCCAAGGTTATTGCTTCCAATAACCAGAGTTCTGAGAACGACATCAATGAGTGGGCCACTCGTCTTCGCTTCGCTATGCGAGAAGAAACGGTACGCACCTGACTGTTTATTATGTCTGGATCGTATGTGCTAACAAATCACAGGAATTTACCACCCGTCTCGCTGCAGTATTATCCGTCTCAGCATTTGGCCGTATTCTGCGTCCTGCTGGAAAGGCCCCACTCACTGATAAGGCGTTTTTGGATATTTACCTGGTCCTCTACGACATGTTGAACGATGACGACGAGGAGCTGCGTGACCTTGCCGCTCCGACTGCCTCATGGGTGCTGTCTTACTCCTCAGTATCCCCGTCCAAGGCAGTCGCCTTGTCTCCTACAAACGCCAGCGAGCTTCTTTCCGCGTTCATCGCTCAAAGCTACCACAACTCGCAGCAGCTTCGCAAGAGAGCTGTTGCCTATATGACTGGCTCCGAACCACGGATCAGCACTTCCATCGCTCAGTCTGTGCCTGTTTCCACCGTTCTTTCTGACCTCCGCAAGGAAAGCACAATTTTGTTCGAGGAAGAGAAGCAGAATCTGTTCATCGATGACGTTCGTGAAGTCGATGTGTGGACCAAGCAAATGATCCGGTTGACGGAAGCATCATATGATGATGCCTCCATCCAGGCAATCTTCGCCTGGGTATCGAATGGTTTGTCCTGCTTGGGAGATGTCTTTATGGACACTGCCGAGAAGGACGGGCTGTTGGGCTGGGCCTCGAAGCCTGAAACATTCACTTTGGGAGTGCGACTTTTCAGCCTGGCGACCGTAGCAGTCTGCAAGGAGTCTGCTGCCTCCCGACTCTTGGGACAGGAGCGCGTGGCCGAAATGAAGGAGAAGCTTCAAGCTTTGCTTGCACACGGAAAGACATCCTTGATACACGATGATTGGATTTCACGTATTCAGGCGGCATTGGAATCTTCATGAACGCATGATGTTATTAAGAGGTATAAATAAAAGTGTGGCGGGGGAGGGTGTCTGGATAGTAATGATTCACTTGTACGCAAACTGAACGTTCCACCATGATAGAACACAACTCAGCACAGAATTTACCACAACTGGTTTTCAGCTCACTGCCATGGCAATGGGCATATCAGCCAATGTTTACGTCCTCTTTCTACAACTAGCAAAAGCCCATATGTTCTCAGACTTTCCTGAACAGCCCACCTACGCTTGACATAGCCTCTGTAGCGGTACGTGAAAGCATGAAAATTGTTATGGCCCTCAATATGACTGAGACTTGAAGCAGGCCGTCCGTCCACACGTGAAAGCCAAGATGAACGGCAACGTGGTGATCATCGCCATACTCCTCTCCCTCTTACTCTCCATCATCATCGGCGCCTACCTGTTCAGCGTGTGGTGGTCCAAGCAGCTCCATGGCCGATCCGTGCGACGCCGCGAGGGCGCACGCGAGCTCGTCACCCTCACCCACTCCAACGCCAGGGCCAACGGGAGACGCTGGGTGGAAGTCCGCGTCAGGGAGCCGGGCAATTCCCGTCGTACGAATCCTCCTGGCCCGGCTCTAACGAAGTCCCAGCATACAGCTACGCAGAAGAAACCCCCCCGGCACGATCGCGAGCTCAACATGGACCACAGAGCGGAGACCCACAGGAACGATCACCAGTGGGACTCGCATGCCAACAACCATGGCAGAGTCGAGACCCAGAATAACAATAATGAGTGGGGTCCTCCTGCGAATGACAATCACGATAACGATGCTCGCCATTCGTGGGGTAACGCCCCTGATCCTGATCCTGCTCCGGCTCACCCATCCCCTCAGGCGTCAACACCTAAGAGCTGGCATCCGGATCAGGGACCGGCGCTGGCTCAGTCCTTACATGACATGTTTGGTGGTCGCGCGAGCGGGCATAAGAACTCGAGAGCAGCGAGCAGCGTTGGTTCGAATAAGCCTGATCATGGAGCTGATGGTGGTGAATGGGAATCATATCCAAACAACAACCCAGCTGACGAGGGTCGGCCCGCGGGAGAAGTCAGTTGGTAAAGTGGTAACATTGGGGATGATGGCTGGATGAGATCTCGGAGGGAGGGATGCATCCGTTCTTGTAATGTAGTAACTGAGTAGTAGCAGTGATGCTCGAAATAGTAAGCGACGACGGCGATGGTCTCTGCGGACGGCCCGAGTCGGTGACGTTGATCCCCGCGAATTGCATCTCCAGGCGGTGACTTTCCTGCCGCCGACTCCATCCAGTGTTCTCCTTCCCCCCCTCTCTCTCTCTTGCTCTCTCGCTTGTTTGTTCCACCATTCAATAGTCGCTCGTATCCTTCAATTTATTCCGTACCTGGCTTGAATCATCCGATTGTCTCACATAACTCAACTAGCATTCCATGACCCTCATCCCCCTGTCTGTCCGCTGAGAACTAGCAAGGCTGCTCTGACCAGCCACTCCCCCACCGGAACACCATGTGGAACGACGAGGATAACAACCCGTACGGCGCATTCGACACTGAGGCGCATCTGTCGGAATCTTTGCACTCGGCCAATCTCTCTCCTCGTATGAATCCTACGCTCTGCACTTTATAGCCACGCTCGTCGCTAACGTGCCTTAAGCTCTCTACGATCGCGAATACACCCCGCCCTCTCCCTCCAGCCGATCGTCCACCCAAGACCCTCCCGACTTCCTGTCGCAACAACAAGATTTGAGCGACGAAGATGACCACGGAGCGTACACGAACCAACACACCGGCCAGGGATACATGCGCAAGAGCGTCTACGACAGCCGGATAGAGCAGATCTTATACGAGAACCCCGACATGCCAATCCTCATAACCGACGCCGGAAAGAACCACGAGGGCGGCGGCAGCTTCATCGTCTATACGATACGTACAGGAGTATGGCAAATGCGGTAGCTCAGTACTGGAAATGATGCTAACGGCATGCAGGACCTTGAAGTCCGGAGACGATACTCGGAGTTCGCCTCGCTGCGCCAAACCCTTGTCAATCTTCATCCTACGCTGGTCGTTCCGCCCATTCCGGAGAAACACACCATGGCGGACTACGCCGCCAAGCCCACCAAGGCCAAGGAAGACACGGCGATCATCGACCTTCGGAAACGAATGCTGGCCGTGTTTCTGAACCGGTGTCGTCGGATGAAGGAAATTCGAGAAGACGGAGTCTGGTGGAGGTTCCTGGATCCCAATGTCAGCTGGGTAGGTTGCGCCAGCCGCTAGTGCACGCCCGCCCAATAGGTACTGATAACTGCTCAGAGCGAAGTCCTCCATTCCCACCCCGCATCTTCTGTCCCCAAGAACAACCTCAAAGCTCCTCCCCTCGATCCCGCCAACCCAACACCCGCTCATGCTTGGCTCCCGGTGCCCTCGGCCTCGGCGAAGCTCAAGTCGGCGTCCGGGACTGCGCCGTCCGGCACCCCGAACGATGCCCCCAGTCAAGATGTGCTCGGCCGTTTCCCACCGGAGTCGCGGAAATTGAGCGAGAAAGAGCTGGATCCTTACTTCATCAATTTCGAAGCCTCCACCCGTGAGCTAGAACTGCTCCTTCAAGGCAACATTGAGAAGGTCAACCGCCGGACGCTCGCTCATTTGTCGTCCTTATCGGCGGACCTGATGGAGCTGGGGGCACGGTACAACGGTTTCTCCTTGTCAGAGCAATCCCCGACCGTCGCAGCTGCTATCGAACGGGTCGGCCAGGCGGCCGATACGTCTTATATTGAGACCGAGGAGCTTTCCGCCGCCTTGAGTGCAAGCTTTGCAGAGCCCATGCGGGAAAGCGCGCAGTTTGCCAGCGTGGTGCGCAGCGTTCTACGTTACCGCGTTCTTAAGAGGGTGCAAGAAGAGATGACTCGAGACGAATTGGCGAAGAAGAGAACATTGCTCGAGTCACTTGAGCGCAGTGAAATGGAAGCTCAACGAATCGAGCAGTACTTGAACCGCTCATCTCCTCAAGGCGCAACCACGAGACCGCAACGATCGCTGTCGGTCTCGTCAGCCGCCAGTGCTCCGGGCGGGCCCGAGAGCGAAGGACGTCCTGGCAGCCACGAGGACAATGCTTCGGTGGACTCAGACTTCCCCCCTACACATGGCGAGTCTATCAGCTCCCATCCCTCCGCCCCTCAAGCCGCCTCTCACCGCCGTCCAGACTTTGGCCCGTCCTCGCCCCCCGCACACCGCAAGACATCTAGTGGAACGTTTGTGGCCAACAAGATTTTTGGACGTATCAGTCATGCGGTGCATGGATTTGTGGATGTTGATCCAGAGAGGACTCGCCGAGATCAGATTGGAAAAACGAAAGAAAGCTTGCAACAGGTAAGGGAGCCTGACTAGGTGTTTGAAAGAACCGTGACTGATGACGCGATAGCTGGAACAAGCTTTGACGGTGTCCGAAAAAGACGTGAAAGATGCAAGTGCCGGAGTACTGCAAGACTTGAAACGCTTCCAGAAAGATAAGGAGATGGACCTCCGCCGCTATATGGTAGGGCTCTTCTCGCCTGAACTAGGTTTGAATCATGCTGACGAGGATCGTGACAGGTCGCGTATGCGCGGTGTCACTTAGACTGGGCGCGCAAGAACTTGGAGACTTGGACGGAGGCCAAGGACGAGGTGGAGAAAATCGAAGCACGGTAGTAAGTAGTCGTTAATGGTTGTCGTGGTCTGCGGTTTGGCGCAGAGTTGAGAAAGGAAAGCGCTGGGCGTTGGTGTTTATGTTTTAGAAATGCTGGGAGCTACGCCATTCGGGATACTGATGGATCGCACTGCAATTATTAACATGTGCGATTGACTGCGTTGATGTCTTGACTGCAGATCTGTGATGTCTTTCTTGCATGTGAGGAGGAGTGGTTTTCGGCTCCACCGCTTCGGCAATTAATTTATTTCTCCGCCCTGATAGATTGTTCCTTTAAAGTCCTCGTTGACCTCGATGTAGCACCATAATTCCTGATGTACTGCGCCTATTGAAGTTAGCCTTGGCAGGGCGGGTCGGAGAATAGAGATCCAATCCATTTGGGGCGTGCAGAAATTGGTCTTGATAACCAATGGCGACTGAATCACTGACCATGACGGCAGATGCTGCTCTCCTGTAGGAGGATTTCTAATGCTTAGCATTGACTTGTCTTCACTAAGCAAGCTATAATGATAACGACAATCTAAATCTACTTGTTACACCATTCACCGGCGATTTTCAGGGTCGCATCCACATATACGCAGCAGCAGCAGCAGCAGAAGCTGATAACTGCACCACTGCACCACTTACTAAGATCCAGACCCTGCGGTCCTGATCTGCACCCACCAACCCAGCATTGGCCACCAAAATCGATGAACACAATGTGCTGTTAGCCATCCTGCGAGCTCAGTTCTCTCAGTCGCGCTCGACAGGATGAACGCTACCGCACCCACCAGACCTCGCCTATTGAGCATGGGCTCGACGTACTCGGAATTCGACGAAGAAAGCAGCGGGAAAGCATCACCACCATTACTTTCGCGCCACTCACTCCGTCGCCTCATCCGCGTCTCCGCTCTGTTGTCGCTTTTCTTCTTCGTGCTATACATCCTACGCAACCACTTCCGTGCACAACCACCCAGCTCACTTTCAGACTCTACCGACACCGCGAACGACGACGACAAAGCTAATAAAGCCCATGACGACCCAGTATCCCCGGTCTATCCCCCGACCAACCCAACAGAACTCCACATCCACGACCCCAGCATCATTATCACTTATTCTCACCCCGAACCCCAGCCAGATCAAAACTCCAACCCCAAGCCAAACGCAGCCCACCAAACCCGCACAGCACGTCCCGTGAAGACATACTATGCCTACGGCTCCGGCCCGCACATCCCCATTCACACCGCGCCGGCCCTCTCCGGCCCCTGGACCAAGATCGGCACCGTCCTAACCACAGACAGCGTCCTCCCCATCGGCGACCGAAAAGCGCCCTGGGCGCCCACGGTCGTCGCCCACAATGGCACGTACTACTGCTACTACGCGACAAGCCACAGCGGCTGCCGCCGCAGTGCAATCGGGGTAGCTACCTCGTCGGACCCGGGACCCCGGGGATGGGTGGATCACGGAGTCATCATCCGGTCCGGCGTAGGAACAGGGTCGGGGTTGTACCCGATGGATCGCGCGAATGCGATCGACGTGAGTGTTATAATCACTTCTCTCCCACCGGAAGAGAAGGAACCCCAAAAAGAAGAAGATGTGGGAGACAAAACGCATCCCCGCCTCTTATTCTCCCGAGAAGAAATCCCCCAGACCGAAGGCGAGGGAAAGGGAGAAGACCCCAACCCCCTCTCAACCTCTCCCTCTAGCCCCAAGCCAACGGAGAAAAAAGGCTACCTGACCTTCGGCTCCTTCTGGACAGGGATCTGGCAGATTCCGCTCACCCCCGACCTTCTGGGGAGTGACTACACGGGCAACCGCGAGGTGCGGCACCTCGCCCACGAGCCGCGGGCGGTGCACCCGCCTATCCCCAAGTCCAATGGGATCTGCGGCGACCCCACGGGGATGCATCCCGTCGAGGGCCCGTTTATCTCCTACCGCGCGCCGTGGTATTATCTGTGGTTTAGTTGGGGCAAGTGCTGTGGGTTTAAGCCGGAGCGGTTGCCGAGGAAGGGGATGGAGTATGTGTGCCCTTTTCCCTTTTTTTCCCTTGCTCTTGCTTGGAGCTGTGATGGGATAGACTCTCGCACACTTGCGTATACGTATAAAAGCTGTGCTAATCTGCCGCGCAATGTAGGTATAGTATCCGGGTCGGCCGCTCGAGGAGTCCCCGCGGCCCATTCGTGGATAAGCAAGGCCGGGACCTGGTGGAGGGCGGCGGGGAGGTTGCGTATGGGTCGAATGGGGAGGTGTATGCGCCTGGGGGCCAGGGGGTCCTGGTTCATCGTCGATACGATGATGTTCTCGGTGTGGAGGTGGAGGAGGATGTGCTTTATTATCATTATCGTGAGTTGCTCTGATTCTTTTCCCATGGATTTGCTGGGGCTTGATGCTGACTTTTCTTTGTGGGTGGTAGTGAATACCTCGGTGGGGTATGAGTTTCATGTATGTTTTTTTTTCCCTCTCTTTCTGTGATTTGGTGTCTGTTGTGCTAGGGAATTTATAGCTAACTTGATGGTTTGTGGATAGGAAGCGCGACTGGGTTATAATGTCCTGGATTATGTGGATGGCTGGCCGGTTCCGGTATAGAGGATTTGGGTGTTGTAGGGGGTGTGATGGCAGCCTGGTGCTGGCTTTTTTGACTTCTTAGCTTGGCTTGGCTTGGTAGATTGTCTTCTGGCGAGATAGACTCTAGCTTTTCTTCATAGAAATGAAATGATAACAAGAACACTCCTATTAGAGCTGTAATATAGGTATAGTATATGGCCGGCACCGAACCTACAATCGCCCGCAGAGCAACCCGGCCTCGGAAGCAGTCTGCCATTGGGTGACTAACCACCGTCGTCCCCATCCAGGCCATACGTGGTGTTGCTGGGGGAGGATGCAGTAGCAGACTCTAAGTTATACGGGCATTGGGGCTTCTCTTTGCAACCCTCTTACGGTATAATCTAGCGCTCGATGGCTGCCAACTGGTGTGAATGTGTTGCATCGAAGATCACCGGATTTGACGAAGGACTGTGGAAGTGGCAGCAGACTTTGATGGTAACCTCCATGAGATCGGTGGAGGTTATTTCGAGAATCGCCACGGATCCGGCTGAGCCTTGCACGCTAGGAGATCCCAATCATGTAAGGCACATGATATAATTTCGCGGAGCAGTCGTAACAATCGCTCAAACTATGCGGATATCTGGAATGGACAACCCGCTCATACCAGTGATGAGCAAACAATCTGGAGATAAAGAGATAAAGGAGAGGTGACAGCCTTAGCATCTTGTACTAGGCCCGGCCAGCTAGTCTACTACCGATTGTGCTGGACACTGTAGCCAATGACAACCTGGGCAAGATCTGGAGATCTCGGTAAGTAAGGTACAAAGTAAGGTGGATGATGCATGCCAGTGGACTTAAATGCAGTCGTCAAGCTGATTGGCGGGTTTTGACTGTAAGATTGGACCGGTCTATGCCTCGGGGTCCGGAGCGATAAACAGCTGTGCGACCAGGCCATGTGTGATTGATCTTTTGATCGTGTTATGATGGTACTGTATAGTTCAGTGCATGTTTGTTTGTTCTAGGGTTCTGTTGCTATAGGGATGCCTTGTAGCCTTTGGACGCTTGTAGAGGGTCCGCTCAGTCTTGAAAAGTTCAAGCTTTTATTAGAAGTGAGACCGATGTGAGAGGTGCAGGGGACTGGCGTCTAGAGTAAAGGCATTCTCAGTCAGTGAACACTTAAGAGGTTAGATAAACACTAAGAGAGAACAGTGCTGCACAAGGTACTGAGTAGGTGAAGGTATATGCACAGTCCCGGGCTGGGAACATACAAAGATATAATTAGTAGCAATTCTACGTAAGAGAAGAGAGAAAAGTAAAATAGTGAATTAAAAATAAGAAAAAGCAAATTTAAGCAAATTTAAGTGTCTGTCTGACACTCTACATGTGTTCTAACGGTATGCAATTAGTTACCTCTGTAGTTACCGTGACTATGTACTCGCAGTCAGTGACTAACCAAATTCCTCCCGATGATTGAACGGAGGCCGGAATTTCTTTTCAACAGCGAATCCACCTTCTTTCCTTCCCTTTCATCGCGTTTCCACCATCCACCGTCCACCGTCCACCGTCCACCGTCCACCATAATTCCACGGCTTCCACTGCCCTCCACGGACCCTCTCCTTCCCCTCCATTCTAGTCTAAAAGTAACTTAATTTCTTGCTTCGGATTCGACCATATCACCACACCCCTACCTCCTTCCCTCCCTCCCTTCCTCCCACCTACACCATACATATTTCGATCTTTCTCCGACAGGTTCCATTTTAAAATCCACCCCGAACCCACATTCACTCCTTCTCCCCCAATTATCGTGCTACCTCGAGCTGCCACGAGACGTGCGCAGCTCACCGTCACGACGTCTTCCACAAAGCGCCGTAAGGTAGCAGAGCCTCGCAGACCAGGAACACTTCCGGGTTTGTCGTTCGCCTCGCAGGCCGGAAGACGTCACGGTCAACCTCCTAGCTCCGACCGCTCCTCCAACTCCCACTCTTCCTCCTCGGCCTTGCCTCATCGCCGCTCCTCGCCCACCTCCCCTTCGAACCGCAGTCAGAGTTCATCGACCTCACCGCCTCCCCGCTACATTCCCGCCCACCTGCAGGACGAAGTCTTGGGAACCAGATCTCATTCCTCCGCTCCTCCCTCCCCGACCCCGGATCCCTCTGGTAGTGCCGTCGACTACCCCTCGGCCGCCTGCGCTGGGTTGACTCTACACAGCGATCCCGCGACCGATATGTCGGGCTCGGACGAAAAGCTTCACGCTCGCGGAGCGTCAGACACTGAACAGGATGTGGTGATGGAACAGGTTCCCGCCTCGAAGGATAGTCAACCTCACTCCGACCAGCCGGATGCGATGGACACCTCTGCATCGGAAGACGACAACTCAACTGGCAACGAGGACAGCTCCATCTCGGACAATGTATATCCTACTCCGTCCAGCATGTCCACCTATACGGCGTCCACCGAGACACGAGCCCACTCAAAAGCGGAGGCTTCCGTCGCATCCGCTGAGCCTCCTTCCTTCGATGACCAGGTGGCGCAAGTGACCCGGTTCATGATGCAACCTATGCAGAGGAAGCAGAAAGGATATGTGGTATCCATGTCGTGGTTGAAGCGCGTGTTTGCGCGAAGCTCTACCCATGCGGACCAGGCGGACAAGACCGCTGCCGAAGGGGAGATCGGCCCGGTCGACAATTCCGATATCGTCCTGGTCACTGACCCCGCCAACACAGGCTTCAAGGACGAAAATGGAGAGCCGTTTGTCCCCCTGCGACCGGGCTTGCAGCTTGGAGAGGACTATGAGATCGTGCCCCAGGGAGGTTGGGACCTGATCATGCAGTGGTACGGCCTTGCCGAGCAGTCTCCCGCCATCGTCCGCTACGCCCACAACACCGCACCCCCGGGCGAAGGCGAGAACATTCAATACGAGATCAACCCTCCGATCTTCACGATTCTGAAGCTCACGAACCCGTCCGCTGGAACCACCCCCAAGTCACTCAAGGAGAAGAACATGCTGCCTGTGCGACATCTTGCCAGTCGGCACACAAGTTTCCAAAAATGGCTCAAGCAAGTAAAGAACCTTGCAAGAATCGAAATGTCGACCAAGGTCCGCGTCTGGAGAATCCTGGATGGTCTTGGAAGTGCCACCACCTCCGCTGCGGTCACTCCAGCTGCCTCTCGGACTGCCTCGCCAGCGCCTTCCGCATCAACTGCGCCCCACGCTGGGGGCAGTCTTGTGCTTGATCTCAACACCTTTCTTTCCCTTTCCGAAGGCTCGCAGCGGGAGCTGCTGGAAGACGCTACTGATCAAACTACTAACCCCAAGTACAACGGTCGCATGCCGTTAGATCTTGTCGGGCTGGGCGGCAGTGATATCGTGGTACTCGAAGAGAGACTTCCTGGGAAACAGGGCGACTGGGTATCCGAAGCTTCTAAGCAGACTCTGAACCGCCTGGGGGTGCCAACCGGGAACCTCAAGACCGAGGTTTCTACCAAGACGAAGACTAAGAGCCCTGCTACAAGTGGGCGCTCATCGCCAGTCCCAGAGCCTGCCAGGGGAAGGCGTAAGGATGGCAAACCCCGTGGCAATACGGGTCTGAGTAACCTTGGCAACACATGCTACATGAACTCTGCCCTGCAGTGTGTCCGTAGCGTGGAGGAACTGACTTACTATTTCTTGAGTATGTATCTCGCGCTCACCGGGCTGGTCCGATCTTAAGTATCTGTACTAACAGGTGGGTTTTAGATGAGGTGTACAAGAAAGATCTCAACCCTAGCAACCCCTTGGCCCACAATGGTGATGTGGCTAAGGCCTATGCCAACCTGCTCCGCCAAATCTACGACGAGGCAGGCCAATCATCTTTTGCGCCTAGGCAACTGAAACAAACTATCGGCCGCTATGGTCCGGCATTCTCTGGTTACGGACAGCAGGACTCACAGGAGTTCCTTCTGTTCCTTCTTGATGGTCTGCAGGAAGACCTGAACCGAATCCAGAAGAAGCCCTATATCGAGAAGCCAGACTCCACGGATGACATGGTCCACGACAAGGCGAAATTGAAGGAGTTTGCCGATAAATGCTGGGAAATCTACAAGGCTCGCAACGATTCCGTGGTCACGGATCTTTTCGCTGGCATGTACAAGTCTACTCTCGTCTGTCCCGCTTGTGACAAGGTCAGCATTATCTTCGACCCGTTCAACAATCTTACCCTTCAGCTTCCGATTGAAAATCTCTGGAGCAAGGAGCTTTTCTACTTCCCTTTAAATAAGAAGCCGGTCATTGTGGATGTGGAGATGGACAAGCACGCCAGCATCAAGTCTCTTAAGGAGTTGGTCGCCAAGAAAATGGGATCTGATCCTCAACGCCTGGTCATGGCTGAGATCTACAAGCACAAGTTCTACAAGATGTTTGACAACGCAAACTCTATCGCCGAATGCCAGATCAGCAATAACGACGATATCGCCATTTATGAGGTGGAGTCTGTTCCGACCAACTACAACCCAGACAAACCCCAGAAGAGTTACTTCTCTTTCAATCGGTCAGAACATGAGGCGATTCCGGATATCGATTCTCCCAGGGCGGATCGACTGCTTGTGCCTATCTTCAATCGTTATGAGAAGCCAAGGTCGAACAACCCGAAGAACACCCTGCGGCCCCTGTTCGGTGTGCCTTCCTATGTTGTCATCAACAGGGAGGAGCTCGGCGACTATGATGCTATCTTCCGGAAAGTTCTCGCGCAGGTGGCTTCCATGACAACGCGTGATTTCCTCGACGAAGTCCATGATACCGAGTCCAATCAGGAAGACTCAGATACTGTTGTCATGAACGATGATGACGCAGAATCAGCTGATTCCAAGATCAAGACGTCTTCAGTCGACGGGGAGGACGGGATTGTCGATGTTTCGATGCGCGACGCAGAAGACACTCAAGCAGATGCTCCAGCTCGCCGTGAAGGTGGCATTCCTTCGAACCTTCGTGGCTTGTTTGAAATGAAGATCATCAGATCGAACGAGGTAGTCCCTCTTGGCTTTTCCTCGGTCGATGACCACAAGGAGTACCCCCGGATGTCTTTCAGGATCAAGACAAAGCCCGTTCCGAAGAAGCAGGAGGTATGTATTACTGATTCTATTGCCTTTTCGTTAGTTCTGGGAAATCACTGACTCGCATTGCCAGACGGATGCTGCTTCGGAAACAGCCACTGAAAAATCCGATGAGGAAAGCTCGGGTAAACAGAGTCCGGACAGCGCTGCTGGCGATTCTGACGTCTTTACCGACGTCAAACGCCCTGCGCCTGAACCTGTTAAGCCAGCTCCTCCCATGATCCGACCGGGCGAAGGCATCGTGGTCGACTGGACAGAGGATGCCTACGATGCTCTGTTCTCTGGCGACATAGGCAGAGACTCTCTCCGTGGTAGCCCGACGTGGACCAACGTTGAGAGGCACCCGGATCCGGAGCTGTCCAAAAAGCGCGCACTTCGGCAGACACGCAAGAAGAGAGGCGTCACTCTGTACGAGTGCTTGGATGAGTTTAACAAGGAAGAGATTCTTTCCGAGAATGACGCCTGGTACTGCCCTCGCTGCAAGGAGCATCGCCGGGCTAGCAAGAAATTCGAACTCTGGAAGACGCCTGACATTCTGGTCATGCATCTCAAGAGATTCAGCGCCAGCCGCGGTTTCCGAGACAAGCTTGATGTTCTGGTCGACTTCCCAGTGGAAGGTCTCGATATGAGCGGCCGAGTCGAAGCCCCGGAGGAAGGCAAGAGCCTTATCTACGACCTCTTCGCTGTGGACAATCACTATGGTGGACTTGGAGGAGGTCACTACACGGCTTACGCCAAGAACTTCATGACCGGTCAATGGAACGAATACAATGGTATGCTGCCGCAAGTGCTGCCGATCTGGTTGACTCTAGCTGACTAACGTAACCTAGATTCTTCTGTGTCGCGACCCCTTGATCCGCAGAGTGTGGTCACCTCGTCGGCTTACCTCTTGTTCTACCGCCGTCGTTCCGATCGTCCCCTGGGTGGCAAGGTTCTCGAAGAGATCACCGAGGCATCGACACGTCCAGGTAGCGACGCAGACTCCCAGAGCGAGTCGCGCGGGCAGTCTCCGTCGGGGGAAGGTCGGCGTCTCGGCGGCTCCTCCCGCAATGGGTCGTCGAGCGCATTAGCCGGAGTCGGAGCAGCTCACCAATTGGGAGATGGTGGTTTGCGAACTGGAACGCAAGCGAAGAGCGGGGATGAAGACTCGCCGCCGGAATATTCCAACAGCCCCTCGTATGGCGAGCAGAGCATGGGCCAAGCCAATCGACTGTCAGGTATGGATTTCGAAGACGAGGAGTTCGGACACGGACCGCAACCCAGCCCGTTCCGCCACGTGGACCCGCCCTCGTGGTCGTTCAGTCAAATCTCGGATGCTCACGGCCCTTCACAGATGACCGCAGCGCAACGGGGATCGATCTCTGATGATGATTTGCTCGACGACGATGACAGTAACAAGGCCGTTGGTGGCGGTGACGTCAGCGACACCGACCTCCGGATGGCGGCTCTCACTGACAGCCCCGGAGGGGGGTTTGGCTTCCCTGGCACGCCCACGGAGGAGACCTCCTTCCAGGAGCTGCACCCATTCGGTGGGGATGGAGATGACGACGACGATGACGATCTGCCAGTGGTGGAATTGCAGGTGAACGAGGAAGACCGAATTTTGCCATAATTTTATGGCGAGATGATTTTCTTTGTTATTTTCTTTTGGAAACGTGAAATGAATGATACACGGTGTTCTCTATACAGCGCCAGGGTCGGGTGATTGTTAATTTTTGGGCCTTGTGGGGATTTATATGATATCATGGTACGAAGTGGATGAGTTCTTATGGTTGCATTCGACTTCTGATGGACTGGATGGGGCCCACTGGGAAGAGATGATGGCTTCGTCAGGTCTGGCAAGGATGGGTGGCGAAGGTATGGGGGCTGCATTGCATTTATGGGGATGGATGGCTGAGAGGCGTCCCTGCATTATATTTGTGGAATGTTTGGGGCAACTGGGGGGGGGGGGGGGTTGCCTGATTAAAAGCTTGTTCGTGAATGAAGATGGTAGAGCAGCAGTTGCTGCATCGAACTCTACTAGGTACTTGTCAGGTGGTGTCGTACGGAGTAGAGAGGAGAGATGTACAGACGGCCCACGTGGTTGTGATACGCTGGTGTCACAATGAGGTTGATGCGTAATTGGCTTGCAAGGGCTGGATAGCGGTACAGTACATAAGTGGTTGATTGTGCCCTCGGGATGTATTCCAGAATAATTAAGTGTTCAGCATATGCAGCCAATACATATTCAAATTCAATGTTTCTTATAGTCCATCGACATGAACAGAGCCTCAAGTGATCAGCGCTATACGAGTCCCAGTCAGCTGGTAAGGTCGGGGGCGTTAATGGGGGCTACTATAGATAGCAGGGAGGTTGTGCTGTGGAACGATGATCTGAGGAAGTCTAAGTGAACAAAGAGGCAGCCCCGACAATGAACGTACCTGGTGATAAAGAAGATAGTTTCATGGCCAGCCAGACATTTGAATAGGTGCCTACCACATACCATGTAAGGTACAAGTACGACAGCCACCGTACTGTACCTGTAGGACCCAGAGTCTTCAGACAAAGAGCATATCACCCGATCAGGAAGGCACGGGACTCATTCACTCGCTCACTTCTGGCCTACAGGCTCAGGCTCTTCTCTCATTCCAAAAAGCGTCTACTCTTTTTTCTCTCTTGCTTTCGTCATCTATCCAATTTTTGGGGCTTTAACTGGATTTCCATCTGGGACTGCAGTTAACCTGCTATCAGGTCCGCCTCTTTGCTGCGGTGCTCATCCATCCATCCTATCTCGTCTCCTCCAGACTACAGACGAGAAAATCTCCAGTACCACGAGCATCCCACCACCAACTCAACAACCGAAGAGAGAATGAAAGACAGCCACGAAATGCATCGCGCAGCATCGCCATCTTCACCTCCACCTCCACCTCCGTCAGCATCATCGTCGTCGTCATCTCCTCCTCTCCGATTCACTCGCACCCTCAACAACAAACACAGCACAGCCACGCCTACCTCCCCGACAACCATACCCACAACTACCACAGAGCAGATCTACACTATGATGACTACGGCCTCGACCCCCACCCCAACCCCAAGCCATAACCATCTCCCATCCCACCATCCCAAACGAACCAGCATACACCACCACCCAATCACCATCCCGCCCCGCCACCGCGAACTCTCCCTAACAGATAGCGAAATCAGCATCCTGGATCTGGGGCCCAGCCTTCTTGTCCTGGGCGAGGAAGGGGAGGGAGACGGAACCCCTCGGGAGATGTATTCGCTGGTCTATGATCGATATCCTGATACCCTTGAGGAGGGGACCGGGAGTTGGGAGGGTGGCAGTTCGTTCACGTGGGAGAAGGCGGATGGAGAAGGGATGGGAAGTCGGATGGGAAGAGATACGCCTATTCTGCGGGAGGGGAAGGGCAAGGGCAAGGCCAGGATGGATGTTGCGGATGTTGCGGACGCTGCTGCTGCTGCTGAGCGGGAATGGGATGGTGACGGGGACGCGGGATTGGAGGCGCATGCTCATCCTTCTTCGGGTTCGGCGAGTTCGGGTGGTGATGCTGGCGGGACGGGGGGGTGTTGGTCTGTGGTTGGTACGCCTGGGGGGTTTGGGGTTGGAATCGGGGTCGGGCTTGGGCTCGGGGTTGTGGGGTTGCGTCGGGGTGGGGGTTTGGATACTAGGTAGTGTAGTGTATATATGGGGTCTGCGGGATGGGTGAGCTGGAGGTGGGCTGGGCTGGGGAGGTTGGTTTACGAGATGCTGGGAGGTTGCGCTGGCTGGATACGAGTGTATGATTTATGAGAGTGAGTGGAATCGATTGCTTTACTGGAATGGTTGGCTGTAAATCCTCTTTGCTTGTTTTGTAGGGGTGCCGCTGCTGCAGTAAAAGTAGTATATGATTATTTTTAAAACTTTCATGTACTTAGATAGGGGTATAGTATAAGTTTTGTTAATCTATATGATAATAAAGTTGAAGTATAAGCATTACGTTAGGTATGTAGAGCTTTAGAAAATATCTGAGATGAAAATTACAATATAGAAAGTACGAATATGCAGCTTACTTGCATCTCAGACGCATCAAACATAATCAGGTTCGGACCCCGTATATTATGGTTGAAGAATGCAGATTTGACGGTTTCCCTACTACCTTCCACCGCTCATTACCCGGTTGGTGTCCATGCGCAGGCTCAATTTATCAAGTCCTTAATCTGATCATGGTAGTCACCAATTGACATGACATCAGTATACGGTACGACTGGAGCCGTTTGGATATACTCCCTGACTGAGTATTGCATCATCGCATTAGCAAAGGACATATATGTGGAACATAAGTAGCGCAAAAGGGGAAAAGATGCATACCACCCTTATAGAGCTTTTTCCACTCTCCAACAATAGCTTGGAGCTGGTAATCAGCCAAATCCACGCCGGGGATCTTATGTTCAAAATTCTCCGCGGCATCGTGGACGAATCCGATCTCATGTGATATCAAGTCCCAGCCACCTTTAAGCTTCCCGGCCGTATCTATAGCCGGACCGATGAGTGCTTTCAGGTTCTGGCATTGTTTCTAAACATCTGATGTTAGTTCCGGGATTCTCTGTTAGGCAACCCAGGGATGGTGAGCTTACCGACATCGCAGTGACATGGCCTTGGAGTTGCTGATGCAGGGCAACCTTTTCCTGCTCGGAGCTGACCAGCGCCTTCAGGCCCGCAATCTTCTTCTCGTATTTCTCAATATCCGCCTGTCTTTCCGCGAATACGACGGGGCCAGCGATTGTCCCGATGACAGGGCTATGGCCAACAGGTTAGTTTTGGAAGGGGGGGGAGGGAGTGGCAGGGGCGCACAGGATGCTACCTGGTGAGTGAGAGAGTGAGCCAAACTTACATCCAAACGTATGCCGCGGTCATTCTTTGATCATAGCGATCTAAACGTCATTCACAAGTCAACAGCCTGAGCGCGAAGAGTTTAGACGGGCTTTGTTTCTGGGACTGACCTTTATCGATGATAATCTGGTCAGCAGCAATATCCGCCAGCTGCGAGTCGATCTTGTCCCGCAAGTCGTCGATGTCTCCCAGATCCACGTTGAGGATGGTGGTCATGCTCGTCTCAGAGTCCACGAGCGCATTCTCTCTCTGCTCACAGGCTGTTTGGAACAATTCGAGGGCATCCGAGACCTTCTTAGCGTGGAGCTGCATTGGTGCGATATCACTCAGCAAATCCTCCGTAACATCCAGAATGGCTTTCTGGGCCTCCCGCCTCTGCTCCTCAGTTGCGTTTTTATCATTGTACTTATTGCACTGCTGGAACATGAACCGATAATAAGAGTTGTCATCCGCCCCGGCGGTGTCTGCGTAGCCGTAAATCTGCGACGCAAGGGTGTTCATCTTATCGAAAGTACAGAGGGCATCAAAGGCGCTGTCATCGCCATCATCCTCTTTCGTCCACTGTCTGGGTTTTTCGGAGCTGCTGCCACTACCGAGGAAATCGGTGCAGTCCGTGTAGATCTGCATAGCCAGGTCAGCGGGAATCGACTTTATTATACTGGGTTGCACTTGGGAAGGCATGAACTCATGAAGAGACTCGACTTGCCTCCTTGTAAGTCCCGATCAAGCTATTGATCTGGGTCCAGATGTGGTCGGTGATCTTGCTCTGGTCCAAGATGCCGACCTTTTGGCAGAAACTGTCTTTGTCGCGTGGTAACACTCTTCCACCATGGAGATAGCGGTTCAGTTTTCCCATGTCCACGTCGGCGTAGGCAAAGGTGGGCCCATCATCGTCCTTGTTATCACTATCCTTCACGGTTTGGCCGGTCCGTCGAGCAGCGCGCGAAGGCGTTTCCACCATCTGTCCGATGGGGAACCATCTTGTTTCGTCGTCGCGGGCCGTGGACATCTTGGGCCGTGCGGATCTAGATGGTGTGAATGTGAAGATGAGGCAGGTTGAGGAGTTGTTGACTCAGATGCTGAGGACTCGACATGGTCATCACTTCGAGCGAACTGGTTATTTATGGTCTGAGAAGATGCTCGACACGGATGGTGGGTATAATCTACTGATGCCAGCCCCGCTCGAACTGTACTGTAGCCGTCTGGTTCCGAGTTGCATGTGCAGGGTTTGGCGTACAGCTGCGAGTCATGCTGTTGAAGTGTAAAGCAAGGCTGGGTTGCAGCATCGGGTCGATCGGCTGCCTTATTGTTGCCCGAACCATGGAAACGCAGGCTGCATGCTGACATGATGTGGGGACGACCGGGGGTATGTACAGATGATGCGAGTCTGGCATGATGGATGATTTATTCCACGAGAGAATTTGTTGTGGTGTTTGTCTAAAACAGGGAATCAAATCACGCACTGCATGCAGTGCAACCTTCCAGCAGCAGAATGATGTAGCTAAGTTGCTAACAGTCACAGTCACTGCCAGCGAGACCCCAATCGAACTTAAGAACATCACCCGCGTTAAGCAGTCCTCTCCGATATACAAAGCAAATTCTTATCGCCAATTCAGTTTATACAGTTCTCATGCAAATCAATTGATGCAGCATGTCTACCGACACACATCCTAACAATCCTGCACAATGGCAGAAATTCAGCCAGATGAAGCAGGTGGACGACATCCCAAACCATGAGTCCAAGGATGAAGACAATGCAATGGTATGAATCGATCCCTGTCGTATTTTCCCTTTCAATCTGCTCTAAGAATCCCTCCTTCGCGTGCAGGGACCAACCTACCGTTCTATCTTTTGCGATGGAACACCCATCCTGCAGCAGCTCCCCCGCTACTGTGAGATCTACACTGATGTGCTCGCATTGACCGCGCCCGAGATCCAAATGTCGGCCGAGGAATTGACCGAGCTCGAAGTCAACGCCCGGGTGATCACCGCCGACCAGCCCGTCCATCTCAATATGTCCAAGAGTGGCGCCAAAAAGTGCATCATGGTGATTTATGCCGCCGTTCTCGATCAGCCGATCAGTGTTTCGATCGAGGGCGATCAGCGCACGGAGCTGGACCTTGGAGTGGATTCTGACCACTTGCAAGCACAGATCAAGTTCGAAGGTGGCAAGCTGGAGGTCTCTTACAGCGACCGACACGGAGATGACCGGACCGCGGCCTACCAAGCCTTCTTGGACACGGAACTGCGAGTCGCCCTCGCGGTCTGCTGGTCATCCCCCGCCGTCGCCATCTCGATCTGCTCGTGGGTGGCCAAGTCCGTGGCCACCGCGGGCTCGCACACGCTGTCGCAGGCCCAAGCCGTGTCCCTGGGCCAGCAATTGGCGGCCCATGCCATGACCGGGCCCGACTCCTATTATGCTCCGACCCTCACCTTTGACGAGTATGTCCTCACGCTTGAGACCCAGCGACAGGCCGCCGAGGATTTTCAGGACCAGTACGAGCGCTTCCAGGCCGCCGAAAACCAAGTCGATGACGCCAAGGCGGCGGGGGAGGCCCTTCTGAAAACCGTTCAGAACACACAGTCAACCAGAATCGATCTACAGGCGCAGGCATTGGCCAAATATCAGTCGGCAGCCGCTACCGTCGAAGCCTGCGACAAAATGCTTAGTGATGATGATGAAGAACTAAGACTTGCACAGGACAGGTTCCAAGACGGTCTTGATGCATGGATAAAGAAGCAGACCTTCCTGGCAATCTGCACAATCCTCGGTGCCATCTTTCGTTAGTGCCCCCCTCCTCCCCTGTCCCTTGTTCTAATCCCCGTCAGGGGGGCCATATTCCTTGCACTGACATGTCCGTGGCGCCGCCGCCTTTAGAATTTGCGGCCGGAATTTACGCCGTAGGGAAGGGGGCGGGCGACCCAGCCGCGGTCGAAAAGATCGTCGAAGACGTTATGGAAGCAGAGAACTCAGCAGGGGCGGCGGAAGATGTCATTCTCGATTTCAAGACCTTCAAGAAACTGTGGGAGTATACCAAGGCATTGGGGAAGCTGTACCCCCATATTGCCGATATTGTCAGTGCGGCGGGCAAGATTGACCGTCTGGGAGATCATGATGATATTGACCTTCCGACCTTGGGCGGCGACGTCTCCGGCTCCGATGGGACCGATGCAAACGCCAGCTTGATCATGAGCCTGGCCGCTTGGGATGAGTGGGAGTTGAATTCCGACAAACAAATGGAATGGGCCACATCGCAGCACGATCCCGCGATCGAGGGAGCCAGTGAGTACCGCTTGACCCTGCGCAAGCATGCGGTGCACGGCCGAGCACTAGCCCAGGCCCAGGCCGAGGCTGTCAAGCAAGGGCAGGAATACGTCCAGGCCACCCTCCTCGTGCTCGAAGCCAACCGCGACATCGAGGCCATCGACGAACTGCTCGCCCACTACGAGGAAGAGGAAGATGCTTATGCTCAAGCCGAAGCGAAGTTCTACGATCGATACCTCCAGCTGCGGACCACGCTCGCCATTCAGTTGCAATATGTGGTCGATGCCTGTCGCTTCTACACTCTGGAAGAACCTGAGGTCAATCTGGACTCACAGATGTCGGTGGAGGATATAACCAACTGCATTGCATATCTACGGGGTGCGATGCAAGATGTCAAGAATCAATATGCAAATGGATACACGCGTGGGTCGAATCCAGGTTTCGGTGACGTTCTAGGAGTTCGCACTGCTAATCCGTGTCTTCGACTCAGCTACCACTCCTATCACATTTTCTGATGAGGTACGAGCCCCGGCGGCCCAGGAAAGATTCAACTCTGGCTAGGTATTTGACGACCAAAACTGACGAGAGCACAATTCGTAGTTAGCATCCAGTTTTCCCGAGACGGTTATCGCAGGGCTGAAGAGCAGTGCGCAAGGGTATAGTGCCACGTTCACGCTCTTGCCCATTCCAGGCGCCAACTACGACCCGGGCCCGGAGAACTACGCTTACCCCTTCACCGGGGGATTCCACTACCGTCTGAATGGCCTGGAGCCTCGCCTGCTCGGGGTGAAACCTACGCCCGACGCGGTGCACGATGGCCGCGCGTTTGTGAGGTTGCGCATCGAAACCTCCGGGACCTATTCGGATCTCGGATATGACGCCGACACGGAGGAATCCAAGGTCTGGCATTTTGTCAGCAAGCCCCGACAGAACCGCTATGTCTACGAGGTTGACGAGTCGGGCGCGTGGCTCCGCGACGTGGAGCGAGCCACGTACGATGACCACGAGCACGCTCAACCTCCGCCGTTTACACTCTGGAAACTCACCCTTGAAAACCCCGCGGACCTGGATTTAAGTACACTGGAGGAACTGGAGCTGCACTGGGACGCGTTCTACCGGCCGGTCTTCTCATTATGATTTCATGTGTTTTCGTCTCAACTACCGTTGCATCTTGTCCTCTGTGGAGCCAATACAAGAGCTTTGGTTGCACACGGTAGTCATCATATGTGCCCAATCACTGAACTACCTATCAAATATATTCTTACTGTTTGTATGCATCCAGAAAATCATTGACTGGGCAACTAAATCAGCACCAGGCAGTTTTCTTCACAAAGCAGGGTACATTGGACCTTGACATACCGTCATTCTCCAGGTTCTTCCATTTACGCAGAAGGGTCGCTTGTACCAGGCCATCTAACGGGTTATCACCGGGATCAAGGTGATCCTCAACGTACTTCAACAGCACGTCTATATCGTCTGCAATAAGGTAAGCAGCTCCTGCTTATCACGTTAACGCAGAGGCTGGATGACCACAAATGCCAGGACATACCAGCCATCTTCTGGACCTCCTGCAGTGAATCCTGCAAGTCATCGATCATGGCAAAGTTCTCGAGCAGATTCTGATTGGAAGTCAATTATAAGCACGCAGTCCAGCGCCTGTCAAGGTCGGAACCTACTTTAGTCCAGTCCAGAGCATCAAGGTCCATTTGCAGGTCCTCGGGATCGGAGATCTCATCTTTCAAAATGTCGGCCAGCGTCGTTCCCTGAAACGGGGCAGCCAGTTGACGCACATTGGTCTCGCAATCCTCCGCATCCAGGCTGTAAGTTCTGAGATTCGAGCTCCAGGCGTCCGCCTGGTCTTTAAGTATGTCGATTTGGTACTTTCGATCGGTGATCTCTTGTTGGACCTTGTCCCTGAGGTTGTCGTTGTCGGGGTCTTGTCTCAATGCCTCCATGTCCTGGAATATCTTGTCTGGTTTTTTTTTTTTTTAGGTCAAGTGTGAGTGGTTAAGTTTCGATGTCTCTTTTGGGGCAGAGACAAGAATGGACACGTACCGTAATCGTCCGACGCGGCGGAACAAAGTTTCAAGGCCGTGCTGCACACAGTCTCGGTATAGTTGTACTCTCCCTGTCACATGAAGACGTGTGATTGTCAGTTTGTAGAATGGGAACCACGTCTGGGGGAGGAGGGCTGAGTTGTCCTCTTCCAAGTTAAGCAGCAGCGATGCGAGATTCTCGGCGTACATTGAGGTTATTAGCGACTTGCCGGACCTGTCTACCGTTAGTGAATGAGTGAGGGGCAGCGTGGAATATGGACTGAGCAATACCGTCTGGAATTGAATGGGGATGGGCTGCAAGTAAGACGGAAGCTTGACACGCAGTTAGCCAGGAGGGGAGAGTGCCTTTGTCCGTAGGTGGAATCTGTGTCAATGATGTCTCAGAGAGGACATACCACCACGTTATAGGCCTTATTCTCAAAGCCGGCTTGTTGCATCAGGCTGTCGTCAGAATCGGGCAGTCTTTCATTCTTGATGCAGAGATCCCCCAGTTTGCGAAAGGAGGCAAGCTTGCAGACAAACCCATCATTGACCAGCAGCTCGCGGGGGCTGAGGAAGTCTGCGTCGCGGGGCATTTTTTGAGAAGTGTTCGGTCTAGTCTAGAGATTCTTGAGAGGCGTATGCTGTATCTAGGGGGCAAGAGCAGGTTTTAAACTGGAACAGAGAGCAGGAGGGTGCTTGTGGCATCCATGATCTCATTATTAGTAGTCCTTACCCCGCTCACAAGAGCTGCAAGGTGAGAAGGTTTTTGGAACAACGCATAGCTCGCAAAGATCATAGAATCATGAATTATTTCTTTACATTAGCAGGGTGGATGAAGATACAATAATCGGGATAGTAAAGTATAATAACAAGTAAATTGTTGGCATATACTATAGCTGCTGCTATTTTTGTTTTATCTGTGTCAGACCTAGTTGTCTTTCTGAGATATTAGGATAAGTTGGTATGAGCTTGTACACCTGCCCTATCTGTTTTGCAAGATGAAAGGTTTTCCTCTTATGTTTGTTTAATGAACTGGGTCAATTGATTCTATTTTTGGTAATTATATATGCAATTTACTAATCTGTTGATTTTAGTTATTCTTTATTTCTATTACGTGTGTCTTTCACGCTTTGATTTTACTTCTACCTGCTTTTACACAAAAGTAAAAATAGAAGTCCCAAAACGATAGTTTAGACTTGGATACTGTTTTGTTGTTTTTTCTATAGAAGGGTCTATTAATTGCACTAAAGACTCAATAGATTGCCGACATTGATATTGATGTTATCGCTGCTGCTGTATAACCTATAGTGCTTTATGATCAAACAGCGGTATTCTTCTTCTTCTTCTTCTTACAGTTCAGATGATATGGTTATGATGATTGCCTTCTGTGTGCACTTCTACTCTAATATCCTTGATTTAATCTGTGACTTTTTGGCTTGAAGACAGATCAGCTACTGATTATAGGGGTGAATACTGTACATTCTACTATATACACAGATAGAAAAGAAGTAAGAATAATAATTTCAGCTAAGCTTACACCAACAAGTGAATAGCAGCATAACCCATCTACCCCAGTCTTGCTTTCTAAGCGCGATGTCAACACACCTCCTACACACTCACCCACTCCACCAAAGCTCTACCCAAAGCACCTCGCTTCTAGAATGCAAACCCAACCATCAACCCAATTTAGGCCATAACTCCATGCCCCAAAAGCCCACGACAGCAAACAACCTCTTAACTAAACGCCAACCGAGCAAGCCCTACCTACCGTGGACCCCACCCAAACCTCCCAATTCCATCACCGCCTCATGATCACGAAAACCAAGTCCAGGGGCTCATAGCTATCACAAAGGCGCCCCAGAAGTCAAGATGAGTAAGCCCTGCTTCGGCCTCTCTCTTTTCTAAACTCGGAGAGAGAAGACTCTGTTAGTTTTTTTTTTTTTTTTTTTTTTTTTTTTTCGGGACAGCATTTTCAGCCCAGGGTCTTCTTTCGGGGGCTTTTTCTTCAACGTAGACGAAGAAGGGAATGGAATGCAGTTTTACCTTCCCAATTGAGCAAAAAGCATAGGCCGCCGATGAATAAGCCGATGGCACTGAGCAGGATAACTCCTATTATGATACTGCTTCTGGAGCAGGGGCATACGCCTGGGTTGAGGTTTAGATTGGAGGATGCATTGGAAGGCTTGGTATGTGATGTTATGGCAGCGGGGGAGCTCACGTTTGCGGAGTAGGGTTCCTGCGTATGGATATGGATTGCTGTTGGGAGGGTTGCGTTTGCGTTTGCCTTTGAGAGCGGTGGTGGGGATGGTGATGGGCTTGAATGAGAGGCTGGGTTTGGGTAGGGCTGCAGGGGGCTGGTGGAGACGTTCTGGTTCTGAGATGGTGGCGGTGGCGGTGGACTTGGCTGGGTTGGTGAAGCTGGCTCCGATGTCGTCGGATTTGGGTGGGAAGTGGTCGAGCTTGTGGACTTCTTCGCTGCTGGATGGGTCGATCGTGATGTACGCGGGTGGTGGGATGGTTATTGTTGACGAAGGGTGGTCTTGAGGGTTTTGGTATGGCGGTGGATAGGATTCTTCGGGTCCCATGATTGTAGACGAGAGACTTCTGAGACTTCTCTTTATAGGTTTGCTTCTTTCTGGGGAGTAGGTCAAAGGAACAAGGAAATGCTGAAGCGAGATCAGTCAGTGTAGAGATACTTATATAGCTAGGTCTGCAGCGCGGTTGCTGGTCAAGTGACGAAGTGACTTCATTAATCACTCCTGTCGGTTTGTTATAGTGTAGAGATGATGTAAATCCTCTTCAACGCGTAGGAAGCATGTAATAAAGATATCAGCTGCTGGAGCTTGGAGCAGAATGTAGTACATCTTGATACTGGGCAGAATCTTGATCTTCGGTGATAAACTGATACTGATATAGACTTCCTGAAAGATGTGTTAAGCAAAAGCTATTTTCAAAGTACCTAGCTTGCAGTATATGAGATCGACGATAAATTATAAGCCAGGCCCTCTAAGATAGGGTATTAGCCCAACTATAAACTTAACCCTATACTCTTCATATTGCAAGAACCAAAAACACCCAGCAAATGATCCCCTCGACCCCTAAAAGTCATGAAGAGCAGAGCAAAGAAAACCCAGGCCCCATTCCTGAAGCCAACAGAGCAAAGCCCTACCCAGCTTAATCCCCCAATCACATCACCCACATTTATTACCCTGAAGACTAATCTAGAGGGTTGAGAGCAGGCAGAAAAACGGAACCGTGGCTTTCAAGAAGCAGCTTTGGCAGCGGCTTTTGCTGGATTCGGAAAAAGGGAGAGGACATCGTCAGTGCAAACTTCCACGCCATATGGAATTGCCCATAAAAGTGATCTAGGGGAGGGAAGAAATGGAGATTACCGTCTTTCACTCTGAAAACAATCGCGACCACTGTGAGGGCAAAGGCCCCGCCGATTATGGCCGTCATGACGATTTCAGTGATGATGGAGGAAAGGGGGGGACATTGTCCTGCAATTTCATGGGTTAGATTGTTGGAGGAAACTGGGCAGGATGGTTTTGTGGGGATATGTGGCGGTGGGAAAGACTCACGACGTCTTCGTTCGGGTTCGGGTTCTGAGACAGTGGCGGTGACGGTGACGGTGGACTGCGGTGGAACGTAGATGGGCTGAGGCCTTTCGTCATTGTATGTGGATGGATATGCTTCGAGGCCGTAGACTTCTGCGCTGCCAGATAAGTCGATGGTGATGTACGCGGGTGGGGGGGTGGTCGTTCTTGGGGTGTGGTCTAGCGGGTCTTGGTATGGTGATAACTCGGGCTTCATTGTTGGGGATGCTCTCTTGATCTTTTCTATAGGCTTCTCTATGCGGGTTGAAATGGTGAGAACTGGACGGCACAGGTCGGCGTGGAAATACTTATCCTTATAGGGCTGGGGCTGGTCGAGTGTCCAGCTGACTTCATCATTATCACCACCGCCGGTCCTTCTGGTGTAGGGAGACTGTGAATCATCTTCAACGTGGAAAGGACGTAATGGGGACATCAGCCGCTGGATCTTTAGCAAAACGCACCTCGGTAGTGCAGGATCTTGATCTTCTGCAACAAAATTTCTATCTATCTTCAAGTCCTTCTCCAATATCCATTCCAACCTCCTCTGAAACACTACATCCTCTCCTTCTCGATATAGCTTCACTCAACTGAACTGAAGAACCATGTCCTCATCAAGCTCCAGCTCCTCCTCCTCTTCCTCCTCATCTCCACCCCCAGAAACCCACGAGATGGACTACATCGTCATCCCCATCCCAGGAGGACATGGCTCCTTCCCTTCGACCAGCCCACGAGTCGTCGCAACACAAACGCTCAGTCCAGCTGGTAAGAGCAGCCATAACATCCAGAATAGCATCCAAAACATCCACTCAAAGCTCGAGTCTCACTAACACCGCATTCCACAGCCTCTGCAGCCCATGCCAACTCTATACACCTCAAGCAAGCCAGTATGGATGAGCACCTTCTCAGAACCAACGAGGCCATCGTCCGCAACCAGCACTGGATCCTGTTCGGCCAGATCGGCATCATGATTCTGATTATCGTGGCTACGCTGCTCGTTGCGCAGCAGTTGGAGGGGTTGGCGTGCAAGCCTTGAGTTTGGGGTGGGAGTTGTGTGGGTTGGAGAAGATGGGATATATACTGAGTGTTGGGGTTGTATGGTTGTTTGGGTTGGGTTGGTTTGTTTTGATTTGCTGCGGCTTAGCTATTACACTTTAGGTTTTTTTTTTCTGGTGATTTTGGTTGCTTGTCGGGCTGGGGTTAACTGCATTAGGTGGTATATTTGGAGCATGGGGGTTTTATATAGCTTGGTTTACTACGGGAATGTGTGGTTTCTGAATGAACCTCGAAGCTCTATACTCTATTATCAAAGATTTGAATGGATCAATACATGATGTGGAACGTGTGTGTGTCTGTCTATGAGTCAGTAGTATGAGCATCTTCCAGGGGAGATGATGTGCATTTTTGGGGAGAATATTTCAGTGTCATACTCTTAACAATGGGATGTGTGCGCTTTACTTCAGGGCAAGAGGAAGATGCTACCTAGTATTGTTGTGCTTAAAGCCATTCTTAGGCATCTCTAAGCACCAACACACTTAGCATCAGTCTAAACCCCAAGAGATTTCACAAAGACTTCTTCAGTTTTTAGTTTACGTAGCACACTCTAAACCATGATAAACCGCATTACCAGATGAATTGGAAATAGGTCATAACCTAAGAAGACCAGCAGAACAACACAACACCAACGCCAGGCTTCCTCCAGCCATCCGAACCCTCCAGCCACGCCTGAAAATAGAAAACATGATGGGTATTTTCATAAAGTTTCAATGACAACAAACATTAAACCAAGCCACTCGTAGCTTTTAGCGGAAGGAGATTTGTAGAAAGAATTAAAAAAGAGAAGGCATCAGCTCTGGAAGCTGTACATTCGGACCTCGCAGTCCTCGCTGCCGGTGGCGAAGCGACTGTCACCGAGTCCCATGCAAGTGACGGGGCCGGAGTGACCAGTGAATGTGCGCTCGCATTTGCCCGTTCTGGGATCCCAGATCTTGACCATGCGGTCTTCGGCTCCCGAGACAATGCGAAGGGTGTCGGCGGCAAGAGCCCAGACACCCTCCAAGTGGCCGAAGAACGTGCGCAGGCAGCGACCGGTGCTCGTCTCCCACAGACGGATCGTCGAGTCTAGAGCACTGGTGACGATGTAGCGCGGTGGTGCTGGACGGCCGTCTGCGAAAGCGGGTCCAAAAGGCGAGCTCTGCGACATGACAGAATTGGACTCTAACCCCAGTGTAGCCTGAAGAGAGGCCGGCTCGATGTCCCCGGAGATGGTGCTGACATTGTCGTTTTCACACTCCGCATCATGCTCCTCGAATTCAAACTCCCGAGGAAGCGGGATCACCTGCTGGACTTGACCCACATGCCCGTGGAATGTCCTAATGCAGGTCTTGCTATCCAGGTCCCAGAGTCGGACGGTGCAATCGTCCGAAGCTGAGAACACTGTACGAGACATCGAATCCACCCGCACTGCGTTGACCCAGTCTGCGTGTCCCCGTAGAAGGCAGGTCGACTTATCCTCAAAGTTCCAAATCTTGACAGTCTTATCAACAGATGCAGAAGCGAGAATAGTGGCATCAAAGTGTAGGCCAATGATACCACCGCGATGGCCGGTATAGGTGGAAATGCATTCGCCGGTGCGCCAGTTCCACACTTTGACGGTGCGGTCCATGCTACCACTGATCAATTTGGTGTCATCAAACTGCAAACAACGAATGCCAGATTCGTGTCCACGAAGCGTGCGCAGCTCTTGGCCAGTCTCGGTATCCCAAATCTTGATCGTAGCATCATAAGACCCCGTGGCAAGAATGTTGTCCTCAAATTGGAGACACATCACACCATTTGTATGGCCCCTGAAAACTTTGACGGAGCAGCGTCCATATTTCCAATTCGTTCCCACTTTGAAACGATCCTTGTAGACTTCCTTCCAAGGTCTGTATCGTGTCTTGAAGTAGGCGTCGTCATTCCCAAGGCCCGGGGCCGGAGCAAGCGACGAGCAATGGCGTTTGATGAGAGTGGACTGTTCCTCGCTCGAATCAGGCTTTCGCTTGGCTGGATTCGCTGGGTTCGCTGGAACAACCGCTGCCGCATCAGTCTCCGCGTTGCAGGTGGTAGCAGCACCCGCTGCCGGTCCGCTGATATCCCAGTTTGTGGCGCGCAGTTCAATTTCACGCTTCGATTCCCGCAAACGCTTTCGATCTAGTAGAGGAAGTCCCCAGCCGCACTTCTTGCATTTGCGGTGAATATGCTGTTCGCACATCCTGTGCCAAACCACGTCATCATCTGCGAGAGCTCTCCATCGCCGTGATACTTGCGCGGCCTTGCACAGTGAAGTTGTGTCCAGGTAACACAGAATTTTGAAAGAGATCTCCGGGGGAAGTGCCGCGATGAAGTCGATGCGGATGAGATCTCGAACGGTCGCGGAAATGAAGGAAAGTTGCGGAAAGCAGCATTGAGCCATGATACCCTGAAGGAGCAATTTTCGGTGTTTTGCTGGCGCGGCGGAGAAGAGGGACCAAACATGTGCGATACCCTGCTGATCGCTCTGCGGCAGTGTTTCCAATTCCTATGCAAGAAAACGATTAGCTTGAAGAAAAACTAGAATTGCATGCTGCAATTGTCAAAATAATCGCGCAATAGATCGGCGGGGTATGGCAAGACTCACTCGCTGTAATTTGTCCATGGTCGGCTCGTCTGCTTGTCGCCTGCATTTACGGTCAGGCCTATGGCGATAACAATAGCGTGAATCCGCGCCGCTCAGCTCCATCAGGCCCTTGTTCTGGGGTCCAAGAGCGCCGTACTGTTCGGGAACGTGTCGAGCGAGAAAAGGTGCCACGCTTTGATCGCCGAGGGTCGCAGAAGTTGCTTTTAGGTCGGGAGGGCTGTGGGGCTCGTGCTGATGAGTGTCGGAATCGGCATCGTTACTGTAGTCGACGGCTTCAGCTGGTCCACCGAAGATAGACTGCACCGAAGACTGCGAGGGGACGATCATATCATCTTCTTGCCGAGCGTTTTCCATCTCTGTTGTCGATGCGAAGTAGTGGACGTGCCCAAGCGCCTGAGTGTTCACAGGCTTGCGTGGCCTCGGCTGTCGCAACGATCACTGTTCTAAGGTCGCTGTGAATTTCAGAGCGTCTGGTCAACCAGTAAATAGCTTGAAGAGATTTGTTTCTGCGATAAAAGAGGGTGGGGAGGAAAGGCGTGTAATGAGGACCCTGGTAAGTAAAGGTTCTTGTTTGATTGAAGCAGTCGTCAAGGTCGTAGTTGCGCAAAGGTAGTGTGACTCGGGGTCAGGGCGGGAGGCGGGAGGCAGATTTAGTGTAGTATATTGTAACTATGGTTGGTTGGTCGTTATGTAGTAAGGGTAAATTCAATGCGGGATATAATAGTCGTTCAACGAAAAGATATGGACCAGCCAAAATTCACTTCGAGAAACAGCGCAAGGGTATAGGTAGATAAATAAGAATTGGAGGAAAAAAGGGATGTGTTCTTCCACGATCGCGACATCGAGCAGCGATCACGCAAAGCATGCCTCGTCGGCTACTGACTGGGGGGGCGGCCGAGTCACGTGCGGCGATTGCGCCATCGCGGCTGGAGTTCACAACAGCGGTAAAAGCGCTTTGCCACGGCAGAATTGAGCCGGCCGTCTCCATAATCTCCATAATTCTGCCATCTGTCGCCAATGTCGCCATCTTCTCCCACTCTTTTGCCAACTGCGGATCCTTGTTTCTGACTCAGTGGTGCACTACTCCAGGCGATTGACGGCTAGCTGGGCTTAGCTGCATACCACGCCGGAGCTCCGGATCTGGGGTCAATCTAGGAAGATAAGCAATCAATTCTGAGTATTCTAGAGCCCGTCTCTACATACTCTCCGGAGCTCATACGCTGGGCGGTGACGATGCGGGCAGGCTGACACCTGACCTCTAAGGCCTCTCTTCTCCGCCTGCCTATCGTGACATCTCCGTCATCTCGAATCCCCCGACTACAACAAACTCAGGATGCACCCGGACATAACCTATCCCTCCGTCCCGTTCTAACCCCCAGTATCACTGGCGATCCCGATCACTTCCATTTGCGTCGAATCGCGCAATGATTCTACCTTAGTCATCACTTTGGATTCACCTTAGGTTAGTTACCATACTCTTGTTTTGCCCTGACGCGGGACAGTCGGGCAGTAGCTCACCAAGGTCAGTCGGCCCAGTGCCCAGTCCTCTAACCTCATCCCCCTTGATTCATCCTTCTGCCTTGCTCGGTGACTTTCGATCGACTCCTGAGACAGGGGACTTTTATGACCTATAATGGAGGCTTACACCGCTGTCGCACAGTCAGACCATATCTACCAGTCAGCGTCCATCAAACTCACCGCCAGATGCATAGTTAGCATGGGATTGACTCTCAATATTGGATTAAGGCGTCAACAGACACAAACAAACAGGGGGCGAGACTCAACATATGCTTTATGAGGTGATTGTGTACCAATTTTATCCATTCTCGCGACATATCCTACCTAGGGAACACGTCTCATTGGGTCACTGGTCCTCTGTCTCAGATCTCGCATTCAAGGACCTGTCCAAGCACGTGAAGGAATTCATTAGCCGAGCACTTGTCGCCGTACGAGCTTCTGCTCAACCTTACTCTTTATTCTGTCTTTGATGTCGTGATTTCGTGCCCGGTCCATGATGTCGTCAGCCATGGAATCCTCGGCCGTATCGAACGATGTGCACCCTACGGGCGAGACCGCGAAAGACCAGGAAAGCTCAATTCCGCAATTGGACACTCTTATCTCGCATCTCGTCGCAGCGAAGCGTTCGCTATCTTCTATCAATCATGTCTGGCGAGCCAATGAGATAGTCACTGCCGCTCGTTCCGCATTGGAGGAAAGTGTCATAGTCTCTGCACGTACAGGGTTCCTCCGACGTGGGCTCAACAACCAACTCCGCCTTCTTTACAGTGTTCGGTCCGAGGTGGAAGAAATATCTCTCCGAGGTCGATCGGAGTTTGCCAGCGTTCTGAAGGATCTGGACGCAGCTGATGCCCGTCTCAGAAAGACCCTCGGTCTCTTACGAGAGACAATCGTTCATTCTTCCTTCCGGCCGAATGGAGAGGACCAAAAAAGCTTACATGATTTTGTTGATGAACGTGGTGTCGACGAGCTTCATGCGGCGCTGAAGGCTTCAATCGACCGCACCAACGCTGCTCAAGCGGAGCTGGATTCTTCCAACTATGCTTTTGACGATGAGCTTCAGTCGATCAAGAAAGCCCTGGGCAACTACCGCGAGGCTACGAAATTAGCCTCCTCTCGCTCCTCCTCCTCTTCATCGCCGTCTGCCTCTAGTTCTAGCTTACCTAGCCTGTCATCCATGCCATCCATGCTGCATTCGCTGGAAATGCATGCGCAGGAAATGGCCAATTTGCTAGAGTCATTAGTGCGGCACTTCGATCTCTGCGTCACTGCCGTCAAGCATACCGAAGGCGGAGGTGCCGCAGCCCAAAACATCACTGGTGATATGCCGGCTGGTGTTAATGTCAGCGGCCGTGGTGGCCCTAACATTGAGGAAGAAATTAACGCTCATCTAAATGCCCCTCTAGATCCTCTGAGTGAGTCTGGATATCTGGAGATGGTCAACGTACTCATGAAGGATGCTGCTGAGGCGGAGGATGTTGTGATGGAGATCCAGGATCGCATTGGCGAGATGGAATCTGTTCTGGAAAGTCTAGTCTGTAACCGGGATAGTCTACTCTCTATTTACAGTGCAACGACGGACGTCTTTGGTCACATCTCGTCGCTAGCTTCAGCACGTCTACCCGGTTATATTGCGCAGGCACACAATTTCACGCGTGTATGGAACGAGGAGCATGAACGGATTGACGGCGGTCTTTCGGACCTCTCTGACCTTAATTCACTATATGATGGCTTCCTGGAGGCCTACGACAGCCTCATTCTCGAAGTGTCGCGGCGAAGACATGTCTGGCAACGTGTTGAGAAAGTGCTACGTGATGCGAAGCACAAGCTGGACCAGCTCTATGAGGAGGACGTCAATGCTCGCGAAGCATTCCGAGTGGAGCAAGGTGACTACTTGCCGTCGGATATCTGGCCTGGCATTGGCCGTGAACCCATGCGGATTGAGTTCCGACGCATCCTTGGCGGCCATGTGAAGAATGGAGATGGAGAGCCATCTGAGGCACCTGATCGTGCTGCCGGCGAGTCCATCGATGAGCAGCGGCCATCAGCAGCTGAAGAGCCCATCGTCGATGATGAAATCATCCCTGACCTACCGAAGTTGATCGTTGAGCAAGCTCTCGCTCGCTTGCAGGCAAGGAGCAAGCAAGTCGGCTAGTCGTTGACATCTCATTGACAGAGCTTGAGAATTTGTTTGAAACACAGATCTCGCCCCCCTCCTCTGTATGTTCCAGTCAACCTACATGATGAAATCACCGATAGGCGTTTCCTCGCCCTGACGCACAGAGCCATGTCCTGGCTAGGTGTCCGTATAACATGGACATGAACTTTTCATTGGATGCATACTCCTGAGCCATGGTCGTCTCTGCGACGTAAGCACCTGCACATTGTTATCGTTTACCTAGTCCCGTGCATGGCTTAGTTTGATGTTCAAAGAGAGCTCTGATAGGTTGATTGGTTCATACTTTGAGGAAATTGATGGAGATAGTAAATGCTTAAGATATCTTCAGATTTGTGTCCATGCAGAATCCCAGAGTCCTATTCACATTTCCGAACGCTTTCTACGTATGCGTATCTATTTACTCCCAAGTGATCTATATAGACATAGACAACAACCGACCATTACTACCCAGAACGAGACAAGAACGAAACCCGGAGTCATAAAGTATATATCATGAGATCGTGCATAAGCAAAATGAACTTTTCCCCCTTTTCCCAGAGCCAAGGGCGGGGTTGACTTCCCAACCCAGAAAGATAAAGAGGGTGGATTTAGGAAATGAGCAACAAGGGAGTTGATCATTTCTTCTTGCGCGAGGAACCCGATACCAAGCGCTTCTTCATGTGCTTGGGCATCTTGTTAGCGCGCTTTTCCCGCTTCTCCTCCTTGACCTTCTGCTTGTGGTCGCGCTTCTCGTCCTTGTCCTCGAAGCGCTTCCCACGGGGTGGCTTGGGCGCAAACGGGTCGACCTCCACCCCTTCCCCGGACTCGGATCCCTCGACTGAGACGCCACCACCGCTGACATCGGAGCCGGCGTCGCTGGCGTCCTCGTCGACATCGTCAGCGGACTTCTTCCCGCCTGCGAGAAGATCCCGGTACACTAGGTCGGCGCCCTTGCCGGCGCGGACCTGCTCGGCGTCGCGCTCGAAATCGTACACCTGCTCCAGGGTCTGGGGGATGTACTGCTGGCGGAAGACGGCGGTGTCGACCTCATCGCCCTTCTCGGCGCGGGTGGCGTACAGGTGGTCGATGGCGGCGAGCATGGGCTCGACGGGGGTGGGGACGGTGGGGCCGCTGTCCTCGGCGATGATGAACTCGAAGACGGTGCGCTCGGGGAGGACGTCAACGTTCTTGCGGCGGAAGAAGTCGCTGACGTTCTTGATGTCCATGCGCAGAAACTCCAGACTGCGGGGGTGGTCGTGCTCGACGGACTGACTGACGTCGATGATGTGGAGGCGGTTCTTGTGGTAGAGCATGTTGTACTCGCTCAGATCGGCGTGGACCAGGTGGCAGGTCTGGTACATGACGCGCATGTAGCCGAGCAGCTCGTAGTAGATCTCGCGCCACTTGGCGTCCGGGTCCGGGATGTCGAACTCGACGTCCTTGAGGCGCGGGGCGGCGACCCCCTTCGAGTTGCCCAAGAAGCCCATCACCAGCACGTGCAGGCGCAGGTGGATGGGCTCCGGGCAGGGGATGCCCGCGGCGTGGATGCGGCGCAGGTTGCGCATTTCCTTCTCCGCCCACAGTTTCACCATCGCGCGGTTGTTGCTCTTGCTGTAGCCGCCGCGGAAGCGGAACTCGCCCGTCACGTACTTGTCGCGGTCTTTGAACACCAAGATGCTCGTCTTGTAGACCTTGATGGCGCGGTGCACGGGGGTCAGGTCGTCGGCGTTCGGGTACGAGATCGAGTAGTAGACGTTGGCCTCTTTACCGGTCGACAGGCACCCGTGGATCTCCGAGACGATCTCGCGATTTATCATCTGCAGCAGGATCATCCGCGTCCGGGGGTCTAGCACCTGTTCGGAGGTCGCGCGGTCAGCCCGGTCGCCACCGCGGTCCCCGCGGGCGGCCATGCCCGACTGCATGGCGTCCAGCTTGATCTTGCCGGCGTGTTTCGTCAGCGACTTGATCTGGTCGTCGACCAAGGCGTGTGTGTTGACGGTCGGTTTCTGCGTGTTCGTCTTCGGGTAGGTCCACTTGGGGACGTTGGAATCGGCGGCCAGCTCGTTGACCTTCCGTTGCCGGTTGTAGGCTTTTGTGAGATCCGCCGGGTTGGAGGAGTTGAAGTCTTCTTCGTTGAGGCCCTCATTTTCTTCGTCCTCCTCTTCGAAGATGTCGTCGTAGTACTCGTCCTCCTCATCTCCCTCGCCGCCGCCGTTCTGCGCTTCAGGATTTTGCCCCGCCATAGCGGGGAGACTGCCATCGGCGTTCACATACCCTTGATTGGGAATGTAAGTGTGAGCGAGGGCCAGTCCATCGGCCAGACCAGATGCTTGCGCATCAGTGCTTGAAGTCGCCATGGTCGACAAAAAGGTATTCTCCAACAATGGTGGCAGAATTTCCTCGAATTTGTCGCCTCCCAAAAAAATGATTGAACAATTGCAGATTGGGAAAAAAATAGCCGGCGGGCCGGGTACCTTGAGTGCGGGCCCCAAAAGTGGACGGTCACCGCCCGGCAGAAACCCCGCGGCTCGCTCTCAACGCGCGTTGCGAAGAACACCGACAATATCGGGTCGTTTGTCACGCGTGGTTTCGCTCGCATAGCTCACCACCCATTCGTCGCAAGTGTCATTTAAACTCCTGGTGGTCGTGATTAGATCCTTGAACCAGCCCCCAATCAACCTTCAACTAGGGTGCAGGCTTTTGTGGTCTTTTTTGTCTGTGGTTGACGCGTGATGACTTGGTTGTTGTAATCGACTGCCATTGTTTCTCGTGTCTCATGCGCGCCGCTTCGTCAAGATGTACGTCAAACAGATTATCATCCAGGGCTTCAAGAGGTAAGAGATCAGGTTATAGTTCTTAGGTCAGAGACGCCTAGCTAAGGAGAATTTACCACCACAGCTACAAGGACCAAACAGTCATTGAACCGTTCTCGCCGAAACACAATGTGATCGTGGGTCGCAACGGATCCGGCAAGAGTAACTTCTTCGCCGCCATCCGCTTCGTTCTCAGTGATGCCTACACGCACCTGGGTAGAGAAGAGCGCCAGGCGCTTCTCCATGTACGTGGCTTCGGGAGCAACTCGCTCCCCTCCGACCGTCGCGCGCGCGCGAGCGAAAGCTGACAAGTCAATAGGAAGGATCGGGGTCCGCGGTGATGTCGGCGTACGTGGAAATCATCTTCGACAACTCGGACGACCGATTCCCCACCGGCAAGCCTGAGGTGGTCCTTCGTCGCACTATCGGCCTGAAGAAAGACGAATACACCCTCGACCGTAAGAACGCCACCAAATCCGATGTGATGAACCTGCTCGAGTCGGCCGGTTTCTCCCGGTCCAACCCGTACTACATCGTGCCCCAGGGTCGCGTGACGGCCTTGACCAACATGAAGGACTCCGAGCGCCTCAATCTCCTCAAGGAAGTCGCCGGAACCCAGGTCTACGAGGCCCGCCGGGCGGAGTCGCTGAAGATCATGCACGAGACGAACAACAAGCGCGCCAAGATCGACGAACTTCTGGATTTCATCAACGAGCGTCTGGCGGAACTCGAGGAGGAGAAGGACGAGCTCAGGAATTATCAAGAGAAGGACAAGGAACGCCGATGCTTGGAATACACCATCTATTCTCGTGAGCAGCAGGAGATTGCTAGTTTCCTCGACAGCTTGGAGGAGCAAAGGCAGACGGGTGTTGAGGACACTGATATGAACCGCGATCGCTTCATCCAGGGAGAGAAGGAAATGGCGCAAATTGACTCGGAGATCGCCGAGTGCAAACAGCAGATCGAATTCCTGAAGGTTGACAAGGCTCAATTGGAAGACGAGCGTCGCGAGGCTTCTAAAGCTCTCGCGCAGGTTGAGTTGCAGGCCAAGTCTCTGTCCGACAACCAGGCTGCCGCTCTGGCGCTCAAGGCACGTCACGATGAAGATCTCAAGACCGTGCAGGAGGCAATCCAGGAGCGTGAGGCAGAATTGCACGAGCTTCTACCTCAGTTCAACGCTGCCAAGGATCAGGAGGAGACTGTCAAGGCCAAGCTCACCGAAGCAGAGACGGCACGCCAACGGCTGTATGCTAAGCAAGGTCGCAACTCCCGTTTCCGCAACAAGAGTGAGCGCGACAAGTGGCTCCAGACAGAGATCAAGGAGAATTATGCTTCCATTTCCTCAGTCCAGGACGTCATGGCGCAGACCCAGGAGGACATCAAGGAGCTTGAGAATGAGATTGCGCTTCTCGAGCCGGAGACTGAGCGCTTGCGCAAGATGATTGATGGGAGAGGAGACACTATGCAGTCCGTGGAACAGCTGGTTCAATCCGCCAAGGATGAGAGGGACCGTTTGATGGACCAGCGAAAGGAGCTGTGGAGAGAAGAAGCCAAGCTGGACTCGATTCTGTCGAACGCCTCGAACGAAGTGGAGCGCGCGGAACGCAATCTATCTCAGATGATGGACCACAACACAAGCCGCGGTATTGCGGCCGTCAGACGGATCAAGCGCCAGTACAATCTTGAGGGAGTATACGGTACCTTGGCGGAACTCTTCGAGGTTAGTGATCGGTATCGGACCTCCGTCGAAGTTACAGCGGGTCAAAGTCTCTTCCACTATGTTGTCGATACCGACGAGACTGCCACGAAAGTCTTGGAAATCCTCCAGCAGGAGAAGGCTGGCCGAGTCACATTCATGCCTTTGAACAGGCTACGAACCAGACCCATCAATATGCCCAGAGCAAGCGACACGATCCCCATGATTGAGAAACTCCAGTTTGATGCGAAATACGAGAAAGCTTTCAACCACGTCTTTGGCAAGACCATCATCTGCCCGAACCTGCAGGTGGCTTCACAGTATGCCCGCAGTCACGGAGTCAATGCGATTACGCCGGAGGGGGATCGTTCTGACAAGAGAGGTGCCCTTACTGGTGGTTTTCACGATTCGCGGCAGTCAAGACTCGATGCCGTGAAGAACTTGACAAAGTGGAGAGATGAGTATGAGAACAAGAAGAGCCGCGGAACCGAGATCCGAAAAGAATTGGAGCAGCTTGACCAGCTCATCACGAAATCTGTAGGCGAACTGCAGAAATTGGAACAACAGAGACACCAGGTGCAGAACAGCAGCGGGCCGATGCGACAAGAGCTGAAGGCCAAGCGCGATCTTCTCCAGAAGAAGACCGACAATCTGGAAGCCAAACGCCGGGCTATCCGCAACATTGAGAACAACCTGGCTGCCTTGTCTGATCAAGTCAGTGCTTTCGAGGCAGAACTGAAATCACCGTTCCAGAAGGCGCTCAGTAACGAGGAAGAAGCACGCTTAGAGACCCTCAACAACACTGCGCAAGAGTTGCGACGTCAATACCAAGAGCTGTCCAGTCAGCGTAGTGAGCTCGAGGCTCGTAAGTCGGTTCTTGAGGTGGAATTGCGAGAGAACCTTAACCCTCGATTGGATCAGCTCATCGGCCAGGATATGGATATGGCCGACGACGATGGCCAAGGCAACCTGAAGGAGACACAGCGGGAGATGAAGCGCCTGCACAAGGCCCTGGAGAAGCTTGCTCAACGACTGCAGCAGGTGGATGACTCGATCGACCAGGCTACTGCTCGTGTTTCCGAGCTCGAGCAGCGGAACGCCGAGACCCGCCGTGAACTCGAAGAACTGGCCAAGTCCATCGAGAAACACCAGCGTCGCATGGAGAAGAGCATGCAGAAGAAGGCGGCTTTGACAAAACAGGCGGCTGAATGTGCTGCCAACATCCGTGACCTGGGTGTGCTACCGGATGAAGCGTTCAGCAAGTACAAGAACACGGATTCGAACACGGTGGTCAAGAAACTGCACAAGGTCAACGAAAGCCTCAAGAAGTACTCTCATGTCAATAAGAAGGCCTTTGAGCAGTACAACAGCTTCACCAAGCAGCGTGAAACGCTGACGAGCCGAAGAGAGGAGCTCGAGGCATCCGAAAAGTCCATCGACGATCTGATCAGCGTCCTCGACCAGCGCAAGGACGAGGCCATCGAGCGTACCTTCAAGCAGGTTTCGCGCGAGTTTCACAATGTCTTCGAGAAGCTTGTCCCGGCTGGCCGTGGGCGCCTGATCATCCAGCGCAAGACAGACCGCGCTCTCCGCCAGCCCGACGACCTGGATTCCGAGGACGAGGAGAACCGCGAAAGCGTGGAAAACTACATTGGGGTTGGCATCAGCGTCAGCTTCAACAGCAAGCACGATGACCAGCAACGGATCCAGCAGCTCAGTGGTGGACAGAAGAGTAAGGCCCTCTATCTCTAATACAGTTTTCTTTGCCAATCGGCTAACCCTCTCCACTAACAGGTTTGTGTGCTCTCGCCCTGGTCTTCGCGATCCAGGCCTGTGACCCGGCCCCCTTCTATCTCTTCGACGAGATCGACGCCAACCTCGACGCCCAGTACCGGACGGCCGTCGCGCAGATGCTCAAGTCCATCTCGGACTCCACCAACGGCCAGTTCATCTGCACGACCTTCCGGCCGGAGATGTTGCACGTGGCCGAGAAGTGCTACGGCGTCAGCTTCCGGCAAAAGGCCAGTACGATCGACGTGGTGTCGAGGGAAGAGGCGTTGAAGTTTGTGGAAGAGCAAAAGACATGATCAGTAGGGTGGGGTATTGGTTTCCGGAATGGGTTTATTTTCAAGGGAGCAGGCGCATTTGATGGGTTTTTCTTATTGTGGCAGTGGCAGTGACACTATTTACATAGTTTGATGTAGAGGGAGCAATGATTATTTCCTCGATGATGTCATCTTCCTTTGTTTCGGTTGTTGTATTTTCTAAGCTGTCACTTATGTATGCTTTGTTTAGAGATGTACGATTCCCAATGCTATGTAGGTTCGATTGAGGATTTCCCATCAGTGGTTCCAGCTGGGGTATGCGCCAAACGCGACAAATCGTTTACTTTATTGGCAGTAGATAACGAGGGCATGGATATATATCTTCTATATGCATACTGCCCTTCCATCCCCCTCCCCCCTTCCATTACCCATGGAGGACAAATATCAATGCTGCGGCGGCCCCTCCCCCGTCCACTCCAACAAGATCGTTTCCGGCACATCCCGCACCAGCACATGGATATGCTCGAGACTGCGCACACTCTGCAAGGCGGTCCAATTCTTGAACCAGAGCACATGGTCGCGCGGCGAATCCGGGAACAGCCCCGCGCCGCCGCGCTGCTCCGCCGCCAACCGGCCCACGAACGTGCGCAGCACGAACCCCTCGATCAGCGCGCGCGACTCGGGCGTCAGATCCCCGTCGTCCGGGTTCACGGCCACGGGCGTGCGGAGCCAGACGACCAGGTGCGTGATCCCCGGGCTCAGGCCGTAGGGCCAGTCGTTCCGCAGGATCTTGTAGTCGGCGGGGTCGGCGAAGGGGGTCGGGTTGTTGTAGGGGAAGACCGGGCCGCTGTCTGCTGCGGTAGGTGTTGGTCCTGGCTTGTTGTTGTTGTTGTTGTTGTTGGTGGTGGTGGTGGTGGTGTTAGTGGCGGTGATGGTGCTGGTGTCCGGCAGCGCCCAGTGCAGTCGCTCCTGGCAGATGTAGTTGGTGATAGAGCCGTATTTTTGTTTCGTGGAGGCGGACCACGACAGGTAGCGGTGCAGGTCGGAGGGTTTCCGCTTGAGGATGCCGAGATCGTTGCGCGCTTTGGGGTTTGCCGAGGGCCGTTTGAGTTAGTGGTTGGTGGTTACTTGTTCCGGGGGAGGGAAATGCGGAATTGGCGGGATTGTGGTTGGGGGAGAGGGGATTAGGGGGGAGAGGGGAACGGAATGAGGGGTAACAGGAGAATCTGATAGAGATGGTGATAGAGGAGAGCGGAGATGTGATTCTAAATTCAAGCAAATGCACACACCTATGATGGATTTGAGATCATCCCAGTCGTGGAGTTTAAATTCTTCATCGGTCTGCGCGAGGACCTGACGATCGACCTCGGTTAGGTTGAATGCTGGGGGCTCTTCGGCCGGGTTGGTCTCGATCGTCATGGCTGGAAGAGGATGTCTGATTTGGAAATGGAGGGGAGAGGGGGGAGAGGGGAAGAAATCTATGATTATGGAGTATGGAGCATGGAGTATGGAACTAAAGGAGAATGGCGAAAGAAGAATGGAGATCGGAATTGTTGAACAAGATAGGGAAAATCAGGGTCGGAGCCTGAAAGTGGCGTGAGGGGGAGATGGATTTACTGGGTAAGACCTGGAACGGGTTTCTTTACCCCAAGTGAAGAAGAGGGAAAAGGAATCCCCAACAGGGCTGGATTCCGCGCGGGCCTGGGTGTGTGTTGTTCACAACAGCTCAATAGACGTATTGTTTAACCTGTATAAGTTGACGAGTTCAGTTATTTCAATGTACTTTATTGTACTCTGATAGTGTAACTCAATAGGAAGGTATTATTCTCTTGTGTTGGAGTTCTGTACATGTTCTGTATGTCTGCTCTTCATCTATTTTTCTTGCAGCAAACAAATTCAACAGACTTCAAGGTTATCGAGTTAACTTATCGATTATCGATAAGCAGCCGATCCGGACCCCAGTGAATTACCCAATCGGGAACTCGCCCTCCCGTGACTTGGGATTGCCGCTGTTTTTACCGTCACAAAACATTGAGTCTCCTCTTGCCGGCTGTCCCTTTACCGACTCACCTATATTTCTGACTTTCTTCCTCCTCCTCCGCCTCTTCTTCCTTCCCCCCATCCCTCCTCCTCCCTCCTCCCTCCTCCTCTCCCATTCGGTTGTCACTCAATTTTCAACTTATCGGAGGAGCCGCCATTATGAGGTTTGTGGCCTTCAAGCAATCTCTCCACAATGCGCATGCCATTGGCGACTGACAGAAACCAATCTTGATCAGTTCTTTCTCGGCCCTTGTTCCCTTCGCGGTCGCGTTGGCTGCTGTCTTCCTCGGCTGGAAACTGTTCAGCAACAGTGCGTCCATCACCATAAGCTTACCAGATTTGACTTGATTGATCAAGTTGCTGACCTGAAACCGCATTTTCCAGAGCAGCGCAAGGTCCTCAACCCCACTGAGTTCCAGCACTTCACCCTGAAGGCAAAGACCGACATCTCCCACAATGTGACCATCTACCGTTTCGCTCTCCCCCGCCCCACCGATATCCTGGGTCTGCCCATCGGTCAGCACATCTCCCTCGCTGCCAACATTGAGGGCCAGCCCAAGGAGGTTGTCCGCTCCTACACCCCCATCTCCTCCGACAACGAGGCCGGCTACTTCGATCTCCTGGTCAAGGCTTACCCCCAGGGTAACATCTCCAAGTACTTGACTACACTGCAGGTCGGTCAGACCATGAAGGTCCGCGGCCCCAAGGGTGCCATGGTCTACACTCCCAACATGTGCCGTCACATTGGTATGATCGCTGGAGGTACCGGTATCACTCCCATGTACCAGATCATCAAGGCTATTGTCCGCAACCGTCCCCGCAACGGTGGCAACGACAACACCCAGGTCGACCTCATCTTCGCCAACGTTAACCCCGATGACATCCTCATGAAGGACGAGCTGGAGCAGCTGGCCAAGGAGGACGACCGTTTCCGCATCTACTACGTCCTCAACAACCCTCCCGAGGGGTGGACCGGTGGCGTTGGTTTCGTCACCCCCGACATGATTAAGGTTCGTCGCACCCGTCGGTCGATCCAATTCGGTTCAAGTGCTAACAACACTTGTTTGACTACAGGAACGCCTCCCTGCCCCTGCCAGCGACATCAAGATCCTCCTCTGCGGTCCTCCTCCCATGGTCAGCGCCATGAAGAAGGCCACCGAGTCTCTTGGTTACACCAAGGCTCGCCCCGTCAGCAAGCTCGAGGACCAGGTCTTCTGCTTCTAAGCGGTTTGCGCCTGGGTTGCAGCGTCTTGTATTCGTCTCGCGATCGGCTGGACCGGTGCCTGAGTGCCGGTACCTTCACACGTTATAGATATGATAGAACGTTACTTCATGAAAGGTTGTATCATTGGTTATCCTGGGGTTGCAGATCTACGGTGTTATGAGTGAATGCGCAAAAGCGAAATCTACCTAAAACGAAACGATATTGACAGGGCCAAGTTGCACTTGGTCTTTCAAACGATATAATCTTATCATAAATACTCTGTGCACGGGTATAGGCATTATGAGTGGTATTAAGTTCTCTGGCTAGACTTACTCCTGTACTTCGATCATGGCTTTCACCATGGTCAGAAACTTCTTCCTGTACTCATCTGGCGTGGTTGTAATGGTCATTGGGCCCTGGCGCCCAATTACATTGAAGGTCTGAATCACTCCTGTCATGGCCTGAGCATGCAGCTTGTGCCTGGCCCAGAAGAAATCCAGGATAACGGCGCGGTACTTCCACTTCCCATCGGCCGATTCCAGCCCAATCCGCCACGGAACGGGCCTCCCGACGATATCCGGCGTCGAGGAGGCCGGGAAGCGGACCAGATACAGCGAGTAGTCCACCGCGTTGGCGTCCTCGAGGAACTGCGTGTCAGCCTCGACGGTCTGCATGAGGGCGACATACGCCGACTGATTGATGCGGACCTTGTCATCGAAATTATCGGCGATCTTGCTCAAGGTGGCCTTGCTGACCAACGGGTCGGGCACCAGATCTCGCTCGGGGAAGAAATAGTCAACCGGCTTCAGGTCGTAGGTCTCCCACCTATCCCCCGCGGGATCCGTATCCCGGCCGCAGAGCAGGTTCTCCATGATGATGTGGTGGGCGGGGGTGGTGCCGACTAGATTCCCGATCGTCCAGTACGGCGAGTAGACGTAGTCGGTGATCCACACCAGCAGGGACTCCGGATGCTCCGTCATGTACCTGTAGTACGGATCGAGCAGTTCCTCGCGGAAGAAGGAATGTTCGAAGTGTCGCGGCAGGCTTTTGACCAGGAAGCGGGAGTTGGAGGTGCTGAAGAAGGTCTGATTGCGATTGCGGCAGCACACGTAAAACTTAGCCTTACGCATCTAAAGCAGAGACACTAAGACCAGAATCTGGGAGGCGCGACATACCGATCCCGAGAGACCCAGGTCGCCCATCGGCTTCAAGGGCACGGTCTTCTTGCTATCATTGCGAAAGCTGGCCTTGTACTCTTCCTCGTCGATCTGCCAGACCTCGCTGCGCAGCTTCTGGAATTGCACGTGGCCGTACCGGATGAGTTTGATGTAGAGGATGGTGAAGAAGGCGAGGAATCGGCCAATAACCGTCTTGCGGAAGCTGGCTGGGTCGCGGAAGATCGCGCGCTGGATGGACTTGGACAGGGCCGCGTGGCGGTTGTTACCCATTTTGGAGTCGCGGAAGGTGGGCTGAAGTGTTGTGGGAGAGGGGATTGGAATGGTGACAGTGCATCATGAGGTGGTAGAGTGGTCAGTACAAGTGAAATCGTGTTGATGAACTCGCGGTCGAACAGGTGACCATGGGAAGGCCGCTGCGCTGAAGGAGTGACGTCAGGAGAGGCTATACTGAGTTGGGCTATGACAGGGGTAGGGCTTCCCCAAGGGCTGGTAAAAGTCACGTGGATACCATGAGTCATGTGACAAGAATCAATCCATTCACCGCCCATGGCAGAATGGTGGACTGCCTGCCGCATTGAGTCAGTCAATGAGCGAAAGAAAAAAGGAAAAAAAAAAAAAAAAAAAAAAAAAAAAAAAAAAAAAAAGAGTTCCCCCCTCTCTCTTAATTGTTGTATGGCTGAGGCGTGTTCCAGTTGGTGCTTTTCCCTCCCTCAGCTTTCTTCCCTTCCCTTTTCCCTTTCCTTCCCCTCCATTGATGGGTCGCCTTCTGGTAAGCGGGGCCCGGCGATTTTCTAACGCCGTTTTCAAGACTGTTTCCGCCCAGTCATACTGTCCACAAAATAGTCGTCGCTTCTTCCTTTCCTCCTCTTCCTTTCAATTAACCCCTCCCTGGCGTTCCTCTTTTGCTACTGCGACGCATCAGAAGAACGTAGCTGCCGTCATGTCTTCCTCCGCTGCCGACCTCGTCTCCTCCGTGGAGGGACTCTCTCTCCAGTCCACCACCGAGACCTCCAAGTTCCCCAACTGCTACCCCTCCTTGAACGTCGTCGATGTCTACAGAGAGCACATCGCTGAGAAGCTGAGCGCTGCCACTGACATTGACGCCGAGAAGATCTACTCTCGCCTGTCATGGACGAACTCCCTCGACAAGGGTGACTTGGTGTTGCCGGTATGCGATATACACCACAAACGTTTCACCTTGGGCTCCAATATCTCTTGGGCTGCCAAGGCTCTTCTGCGACAAACAGACTAACATAGTGTTACGCACTGTAGGTCGCCGCTCTTCAGATCAAGAAGAACCCCCAGGAGCTTTGCAAGGAACTCGCCGAGAAGTTCCCCGAATCCGACCTCGTCCTCCCCCCCGTGCCCTTCGGAGTCCACCTTCAATTCTTCTTCAAGCCGGAAATCCTCACCTCCGATGTCATCAACCGCATTCTCAAGCAAAAATCCGCCTATGGTACCAACGGCAACCAGGGTCTCCGCGACGCCGCCGATCCCTCCAAGGGTCGCAAGAGAATCATCGTCGAGTTCTCGTCGCCCAACATCGCTAAGCCTTTCCACGCTGGTCACCTGCGCAGTACGATCATCGGTGGTTTCCTGGCCAACCTCTACACCGTCATGGGATGGGATGTGATCAAGATGAACTACCTCGGTGACTGGGGTAAGCAGTACGGTCTGCTGGCCAACGGATTCAAGCAGTTCGGTAACGAGGAGCAATTGACCAAGGACCCCATCAACCACCTGTTCGACGTCTACGTCAAGATCAACAACATCGTCTCCCAGCAAGAGGCGCCTATTAAGGAGCTCAAGGAACAGATCAAGGCCAAGAAGGAGAAGGGCGAGGATGTGGCGGAGCTGGAGCAGGAGCTGCAGAAGCTCGTTGATGCCAGTGAGGACGAGAGTGCCCGTCGCTACTTCAAGAGCATGGAGGACGGCGACCCCGAGGCCCTCGCTCTGTGGCGCCGCTTCCGTGACCTCAGTATCAAGAAGTACGAGCAGACCTACGCTCGTCTCAACATCGAGTTCGACGTCTACTCCGGCGAGTCTCAGATCAAGCAGGAGAGCATGACCGCCGCTTACCAGACCCTTGAGAAGACCGGTGTTTCCGAGAAGTCCGAGGGCGCTGTCATCGTCGACTTCACCAAGCACGGTGCCAAGAAGCTCGGCAAGGCTATCATTGTCCGCAAGGATGGCACGCCCCTCTACCTGACCCGTGATATCGGCGCCATCACCGAGCGTGCGGAGAAGTACAACTTCGACAAGATGATCTACGTTGTTGCCGCTCAGCAGGATCTACACTTGGCTCAATTGTTCAAGATCACCGAGCTGATGGGCCACAAGGACTTGGCCAACCGCTGCCAGCACATCAACTTCGGTATGGTCCGCGGTATGAGCACCCGTAAGGGCACTGTCAAGTTCTTGGACGATATCCTCCGTGATGTGGGTGACAAGATGCACGAGGTCATGAGGAAGAACGAGGAGAAGTACAAGCAGGTCGAGAACCCCGAGGAGACCGCCGACATTCTGGGTATCACCTCCGTCATGGTCCAGGACATGACTGGCAAGCGGTATGTGTTTCTTCCTTGATTGACGTGTAGTTTTACTCATTGGCAACAGTATCAACGGCTACGACTTCAACCTGGATGCCATGACCTCCTTCGAGGGTGACACTGGTCCTTACCTCCAGTACGCCCACGCCCGTCTGTGCTCCATTGTCCGCAAGTCCGGCCTCAACGTCGAGGAGCTCGGCGACGCCGATCTCAGCCTGCTCAAGGAGCCCCACGCCATCGACCTGGCCCGCCAGCTCGCCCAGTGGCCCGATGTCCTGCTCAACACCACCAAGACCCTGGAGCCCACCACCATCCTCACCTACCTCTTCCGCATGACCCACGTCCTGAGCTCCAGCTATGATGTCCTGAAGGTCGTCGGTAGCGAGCCCGAGCTCAAGAAGGCCCGTATGGCGTTGTACGAGTCTGCCCGCCAGGTTCTTCACAACGGCATGCGGGTTGTCGGTTTGAGCCCCGTCAACCGGTCTGTTTTCCCCCCATCTCGGCTTCGTCCAAGATAACGTGCCCCAAATAACACGTCGTCCAAAATAATGTTTTCTAACGTTTTATCTTTATTCTAGTATGTAAACGGACGCGACGAGGAAACGAAATAAAAAAGTCATACTAGAATCTTGAATAGCTCTTTTTGTTATATGTTATGAATACCTAGCATTGGATCCAGCCGTCTCTTTTCTTCCAACTTACTCGGACTTTTTTGGGGATTCAAATAGGAGAAAGGACTTCTTCATCGAATATAGATGCAGTAAAGTGTTACTCTTTTTCCAATCCTAGAATCTGATTACCGACTGTGTAAGCAGTTCTACACCATAACCCATATACCAGGATGCCAGGATACCAGTTAATCCCCTTTTACCAAACTCATCCCATCCCACCCATCTCACACCAGGTAAAACCAACCTTCATCGCAAATCCAAATACAACTAGCCCCCATCTCAAACAAAAAAAAACCCTTAGAAAAAGATAACCAACCCGCCTCTCAAAGGAGAAACCGCCGTCCTCACGCACTCCCCACCCTTCCATCTCCGAACCCACCCCGTTGCGCAGACCCCCAAGCCCAGCAAGCACGGTCCAAACAGACGCCAGCAGGGCTGGGTATCAGTTCTTGTAGCCCTCACCCTTCACAGGCATGGTTGGCAATGTCGAACGCTGCTGGGTGTTCGACATTGCCGATCATGTCTTTTGTCCCCTTACCTCAGCTTTATGGGGCGGCGAGATTGCGGGGTCGAGTCTTGTTTGTGGCATATTGTTTCTTTTGCGCATTTTTTCTTCTAATCTGGGAGGGGGGGGGGGGGGGGGGGGGGGGGGGGTTTTGCGGGGGGGGGGGGGGGGGGGGGGGGGGGGCAGGGGGGGGGGGGGGGGGGGGGGGGGGGGTGGGGGTCGGGATTATTGCGGTGGGCTTGGGGGAGGAGGAGGGGGTTACGGTGGTGTGGGGGTAATGGGTTGGGTATGCGGTTTTCGGAAATGCGGAGGTGCGGAGGTTTAAGATGGTAGTAGATGGTGAGATGGGGTTCTTGATGGAGGGAGGGGGGGGCTTCTTTGCTTTTTTCTTCGGGTTGGAGGGGGTTTGGGCGTGCGGGTAATGGTATGTCAGTGTGATATCAGGGTTTGGAGATCCGGTCGTGGGAATGGCGGCTGGGGTGAGGCAGGTACCTTAACCTATTTGCTGAGTTGTTGATCGTGAGTATGAGATTCAAGGCTGATAGAGCTTGGCGATGCTCTCATTTATACATTTTCTGCACATGCAACTTTGCTACAAATACAATGCAAGGCCACAAAACATATTGGCTGCCAATCAAGGTTGTATTATTGATGCCCTCGACTGAATTATAGATTATATGCACAAGGCCTCACTCTCGGGATGAGCGTAGAAAGAATTATATTCCCATCCCCTTGACAGGCTACCCCATCCACCTCGAGATCGCACTCTGATGGCCCAAAAAAGCTTCGAGCAGGAACAAATCCACCCGCTTAGCAAGAGGCACCGGAAGGAACGTTCTTGCACTTGGAGCTCTTCTTGCCGCCGGTGACGCTGACGCCAGACCAGGTCCAGTCAGAGCAGCTGCCGGAACCGCAAAGGAGGTAGATGTCAGTGGCGGAGCTCTTGACGGTACCGGTGACCTTCTCGAAGGTGATGTCCTTGACGCTGATACCGTTGGTGGGGGTACCGGTGGGGGAGCCGTTCTCGTAGTCCTGCTCGACGACGATACCGTACTTGGTGATGCCGGAGAGGGTGATGTCCTCGAACTTGACGTTCTCGACGGTACCGGTGGCATCGTAGACGGTCTTGATGCGGACACCGTTCTGGGAGTTGACGACCTGGGAGTTGGAGATGGTCACGTCGGAGACAGTGTTGTCACTGCGGCCACCGACGGAGCCGATGGAGAGACCGTGGCCACCGCTGCAGTAGCCGTTGGTGAAAGTGATGTGCTAGAAGACATTATTAGATGCTTGAATCAACAATATAGTCGGCAGGCCGAGCAAATACCTCTCCGGAGTTGATGGCCAAGCAGTCGTCCTGGTTGTAGACCTTGGCGCCATCAATGGTGATGTAGGTACTGGAGCCAATGTCGAAGGCATCGGTGTTGTGGCCCTCGGAGGTACCGGAGGAGTTGTCGATGGTCACATCGGTGAGGGTCAGGTGGTCGGCCTGGATGCTGAAGCCCTGGACGGGGGTGTTGTAGACCTTGAGTCCAGTGATGCTGGACTGATCCAGCTTGTGGGCATAGAAGAACTTGGGCTTGGTCTTGCCGCCGTTGCTGCCCTTGCCGTCCCACCAGCGGGAACCATCGCAGTTGATCTTGGCGCCGGAGGCCTGCTTGACAGTGATGTCGGTACCGGACATGGAGATCAGGGGACCCTTCCACTCCTTGTAGCCGAAAGTGGTAGTACCCTCGAAGATAACCTGGGGGGAATGATTAGCTTTCACCATGCATTCATGAACAGGGGCATCCTACAGTGGTGCCCGACTTGAGGCCGGTCAGATCAAGGGTTTCACCAGCGGGAACCTCGATGTTGTTGAGGTAGATGGTCGAGCAAGAGGTCTTGCCAGACTTGGCCTTGGCGGCATCGGTGAAGGTACAGCTGGAGCGCTTCTCGATGTCGGTGGGAGCAGCTGCGACCAGCGCAGCGCCCATGGTGGCAGCCAAGATAGAGGACTTGATGAAATGCATTTTGATGAAATGAATGAAAACCTGGATCAACAGGAGAAACTGATTAAAGAGAGACTGGATGGGGTAGGAAAGAGAGCAAAGGAGTGCGATGAGGAAGAAGAAAATCCATCATGGCAAGCAGGCGGGAAGAAGGTATTTATGGTACCGTGGTTGCGCTGCCTCAAGCTGAGAAGGGGGCACGTTTCTGAGCTATAGCTATTAGAGCTATATCGAACGGTTTCTGGCATGGAAGATTTCCGGTAAATTGAAATGAAGGTAGGTACATTAGCAGGCCCAGAGCAAACTGGGTCCGAGCGACTAAATCGTATAGGGCTAGTATGAGGTCGTCGAGCACCCCGATTTGGCTCTAAATAGGGTCCTCAGAGTTTCGGGGTGGTTTGCAACCGATTCCCAAAGAGTTCGTCTGTCGAACTTGAAACGCAAGCTTATCCTTAGCCGCGAGGATTAACCATTCACACCGGTTGGAGCTTGTCTGCATTCGCTTTAGACACCCCTGAAGTCTCCCATTCGGCAGGGCGCCGAGACATCGAGCCAGACCCTTTGGCCATGCAATATAATTTACTTCCATGAGTGGCGGATGGTTTCATGATCGCCGGTGAGTGGTTGCAATATAACACCCTGAAAAAAAATGCCGACGGAGCAACAGGCAGAGTGGGTTAGTGCCTGGTGGCTTGCTCCCCGCCCCGCTCGGCTATCGGCTTGCTGTAGGCAACAATGTGAATTTCTATGCGACTCATTGCAAGGAGCTTTGCGAGATGCTTGTTGACAACAAGAGAGACAAGCCTTTTCAAGGTCTATTGCCAATGCGATTGACCCACGAAGAGAGTCAGTCAAGCAAGTCAAGCTTGTTAGCAGAAGCTTGGCTTATGGGCACCCTGAGGAGATGTTTCTCACCGAATGCAAGCTTAAATGAGCAGTTTCCACCATAATCCTGGGCGGTTACTCTGCCCTAGAGTATTTCTGGAAGCTCGAGCGGGTCCAGTACCCATCCCAAGAAATAAGGATAGAAATCTTGTGGCGGACATTGGTCGGTGGGCTGCTCAGGTAAGACATCAGACCCACGGTCCTTCTGGGCATGTTCCGGCGGCACCGTCCACCAAACCATTCGCAAGTTGAAACCGTCGTGCCTGCGTCGATGGCTTGATGACGGACTTCTTGGCAGTTGCTATCTTCAATGATCCTGAGAGTCCTGACAGGATTTCATAGGCCCCACTACCTCAGCATAAATTGACTTGTAAGAAGAATTATATTAAGGAGTATCGCGAGTTCGGATTCGGGCTCTGCAGAGTGCCGTGAAGCATCCCCGTCTCGAGACCGGCAGTTGCCAACACTCTTTCGACTTGATTGACGGAATGATAGGAAGCGTCGGAATAAGCGGAAAATTGTCATCGCGGCGGGTCTTCAAAATGAGGGATTTCTCGGTGTTTACTGATCAGTTCATCTCTGCCCAGACAAGATGGTGAAGCCAAGTAGTGCAGATTTGCCGCTGACTGTTGTTCTCAAAGCTCGATGTCTCATTCTGCTGTGGTTCGGGACTGAGAAATACGGAGCTGTGCAGGAGTATCATCCCTGATGGTCGACGACTGATCTGATTCTGCTCAGAAAGCGATGGAGAAGGTCAAAGGAGTTGGAGATTGGATGGTATTGACTGTAGAAAGATGGAGGAGGGAAGGGAAGAGAGGGAGGGAGTAAGTGAGACAATGCCGTAAAAGTGGCAGGAGGAACGAATACGATGCTATGCCTTAGGCAGCTCACTCAGCGTACTGCTGCTTGCGGAAGTCTCCAAAGCCTCTCTCACTTTGTCATACAACAACATATAATAGTAGCCAATCCCAATAGAATCCAAGGTTTAATCTGGTAGTCGAATGCAAGCTCGCAATCAGTCACACATATTAATCCCGTAGTTGCATATCGGCCTCCATCCTTGAGCACTTTCAATGCAGCACTCGCCAGAGTTTCAAGTACTGTAGGTCAAGAAAAGACGAAAGTGTGATGCCCTCATCCAAGAACCTCAGTGTATAAAAGTATGCGCAGAAGGTATCAGAGCTCAAAAAAGATATATCGTACATAAAAATGATATCACATAATCTGTGTATACAGATATATACGATTGACTGAGGCACCTTTCATGCTTCGGAACACCACATTTTATGTATATTGAGCTTGAGGAACTTACTTTGACACTCGGGAACGCCTGGTAGTATGCCGCATTGCCTGGCCTACTTCATAGTCAACGTCAATCACCCACATTGAAGACATTGAAGATATGCTTGATGTCTGTTGTTGAGGGCTGTCAGTCGTCCTTGGCGCTTCCCATCTCCTCCTCCCCATGCCAACTGCATGTGGCTTCCGTCAGCATCTCCAGTTGTTCACAGCACCCAAGACAGGGATAATTACAGCAACAGCAGAAGCAGCAGCATTTTCGTTTCATTCTACACCCATGCAAAGAGTGGAACAATATCAGCATTTTTTGACCCCAGCTAATGACTTGCTGACGTTTCCTCTGGGGTAGGTGCCATCCCAACGGGTGACGGCAGGCGCATGAACCAGCCACGATGGCGCAGCAGCACCGCGCAGCGTACTTCGGCCGAAAGATGTCACTCCGGCTTGGAAAGCTGCCTATCGTTTTGCGGCTCTTCTTGATCTGAGTGAAACAGACACACTTCCCCAATGCATCGCAGACGGTACACAGCGTGAGACGGATCACCAACCATCACATTATGCTCAGAACACACCCCGCCTCATTTCCACCCTTTCGCTGAGGAAAATGGCAACCAAGCGGCAAAGAACTCGACGGGGCTGATAGCTAGACTGGTTGCTGAGCAAGTGTGATCTAGCGAGGGGTTTTCACGTCGCACAAGGTGTGTGATGGCTGATCAGAAACGGTTTGTTCGGGCGCGGCTGCAGCGACGATAAACCGTCGGCTGAAAGGGAGTTGCAGACCAACGACGAGCATTTGGCCGCGTTAACCTGAGGGACCTTGCTGGCTTTGTCCTGGCCCCGGTCATCGCTTATAAGTGGCGTCCAGCCAGCAGCAACCGAGATACGACGGCGAGAGTCTAGCCGAGGGCTGTGGTTGGGTGTCCGTGCTAACTGGCTAACTGGCTAACTGGCTAACTCGCTGACTCGCTGACTGACTGACTATTCAAGCACAAGGCGCAAGGTGAGAATGCTGCTCGACAGGATTCAATCACAATCGACTATCGGCAGCATTTTCAGTCCAGTTCAGCTGGTCAAAAAATGTGCCCTGTGCCATTTGCCCAGAGCTGTTCGGGGGGGGCGACCAGGCCAATCATGAGTGCGGAATCACCGACTATCGTACGAAGCCAGCGGACTAGGGGGGATAGCTCCCTTTTCTTTGTTTTCCCTTGTACTGTTTTCCCCCTTCGAGTCTCCACGCCTCGTGTTCGACCAGACAACCACGCTCCGCTCCCCGAGAGAACAATAGAATGGCAAATCAATGGGATTGTTCTTACCATCAAAAACTAACTTTCGGGCATTTCGGGGACTGGGAACCTTATCCGACCCCACGGACGGCGACACCCGATCAGCGGGCATCAACTCTCTCGGGCTTCAGATCCATGGTTCGCTGGATTTGTCCCTGAGGTCTGAAGCGGCGGCGGCTGCTGCTGCTGCTGCTGCATTGGAATGCTGACTCACTGACTGTCTGACTGACCGACCGTGACGTGCAGGGTTCCCCTCCCACTATGGCTGCGAGGCAGGATGACCCATGACGCCGAGCATGTTCGGCGATCTCATTCCTTCAGAGATCGTATAGTGGGCTCGGCCTCGTCTTAAGTAAGACGAAACCATGGGCTGGGCTGGGACCCTATAACGGCTCTTTTCTGCTGTTTAGATCCAGCCTAATCCCTGTTGCTGTTTTCTGGAAATTACACAAGTCTGAGGTTATAGTTTAATTCTCTCTCGTCTTAGTTGGCGTACATCAAGGCCACATACCTGCTTTCGACGACCTGGTGTAGCCCCCACAGCTGAATATGGAGGCCGAATTACCAACCAAGAAAGATGATTTCGATCTCGAGCGGAACGAAGCGCATCAGTTCTTGATGAACAACACTGTTCAAAGCTTCGCCTGGAGTGATCTACGAGTCACAGTCAAGGACCGTCGAACAAAACTCCCTCGACAACTCATCGATGGCATCAGTGGCTCAGTCCAGCAAGGTAGGTTTCTCTACTGCCTTGTGCTTGCTGAAGAAGGCCAACTCATGCATTGTGAGCAGGAGAGCTGGTCGCACTGATGGGACCGTCAGGATGTGGCAAGACGACCCTCCTTAACGTCCTTGCTCGGCGTGTAGCATCCTCGGGCGCAACAAAAACGGGAGAGTGCTATGTTAATGGGTCGGCAATGGATAACACCACCTTTGGACGACTCACGTCCTATGTGGAACAAGAAGATGCCTTGATTGGTTCATTGACTGTCCAGGAGACATTGAAGTTTGCAGCCGATCTCTCTCTTCCAAGGTACTTCTCTAATTGATCTCTGGCCATTTTCGATCGAACCGCTAATACTTCCAGTTCCGTCTCCAAATCGCAACGGGCAGAGCGCATTCGCACTTTGTTGGAGGCCTTCGGTATTCAGAATCAGGCCTCAACGTTGGTTGGCACTCCAATCCGCAAGGGAATCAGCGGTGGGCAAAAACGGCGAGTCAGTGTCGCTAGTCAACTGATCACCTGTCCGAAGATCTTGTTCCTGGATGAGCCTACCAGTGGTCTGGACTCAACTGCCAGCTTTGAAGTCATTTCCTACATCAAGAAACTGGCCGTGGCAAATAATGTATGAATTCTTCAGGGAGGAATGACACAATATGCTAACCTCTGCTAGCTGATTATCATCGCCAGCATTCACCAACCATCATCAACCACTTTCCAACTCTTCGATAAGCTGCTTCTGCTATCAGGCGGACAGACCTGCTTTTTCGGCCCTGTCACTGGTGTGCCGCATTATTTCGACCGACTTGGTCATCCTGTCCCGCTGAACACAAACCCAGCGGAGTTCATTCTCGACCTGATCAGCGCCGACTTTGGCAGTGGTACGCTCGATGCGCCGGAGGATCAAGTGGAGGAGATTTGCGCGGCTTGGCAACACTCTGCGGAGCGTAACGCATTGAGCGAGCAGCTATCACAGGACTTGGGAGGCCACGAGAAGGGCTTCAGCAAGGTGGACATTGCGGAGCTCGGTCATCCAGGGATGTTCAGTGTAATCCTATCCCTCTTGCACCGCGCCTTCATCAAGAGCTACCGTGACATTGTGGCATATGGAATCCGTATTGTTATGTATATGGGTATGTTCCTGCCAGAAAGAGCCAGCCCTTGACCTCACTGACTTTGTTCAGCACTGGCCATAATGGTGGGAACTGTGTGGCTGCGTTTGCACACTGAACAAGCCTATATCCAACCATTCATCAACTCAATAGTAAGCCACCGATTCTACCTGCGCGGACATAGCCAACTTATCGCCTATACTAATGTCTTCAGTTCTTCGGCTCCGCGTTCATGAGTTTCATGGCCGTTGCATACGTTCCTGCCTTCCTGGAAGACCTAGCAACTTTCACCAAGGAGCGTGCGAATGGTCTCTACGGCTCATTTCCATTTCTCGTGTCTAACTTCATTATCGGCCTCCCTTTTCTGTGTACGTTTTCTCGTCCGCAACCGCATGGTCCTTGGTTTGTCGTTGCCTGCTTGAACGCTAATCAAGTCTCCCGTCTAGTCCTCATCTCCCTCCTCTACTCCGTGATCGCCTACTGGCTCAACAACCTCACTCCAACCGCCACGGCGTTCTTCACCTGGATCATGTGGATTTTCCTCGACCTCGTGGCCGCCGAGTCCTTGGTAGTTTTCGTCTCCTCCATCTTCCCCAACTTTGTCATCGCTTTAGCCCTAGTCGCCTTCGCCAACGGGCTCTGGATGGCGGTGGGTGGGTTCCTGGTGACCAACACCATCCTGAATCCATTCTGGAAATATGTCTTCCATTACATCGATTATCAGGTTAGTTCACTTGACTTGATTTGCATTTACCAACCACACTCATCTCCTTGCCCACCTCCCCCCAATCCCCAACTGCACAACCCCACTAACACAACCCCACAAATAAGGCCTACGTCTTCCAAGGCATGATGGTCAACCAATTCTCCGACCGCATCTTCGCCTGCGCCGCCGACTGCACATGCATGTACCAGACCGACCTGGCCGCGCAGTGCCAGATCCGGGGCACGGGCGTGCTGCACGAATACGGCTACGCTACCGGCCGCACCGGCAAATGGGTCGGGATCCTGCTGGGGATCATCGCCGTGTATCGATTATTCGGGTATCTGGCTCTTGTGTTTCTGAGACGGTAGGCTTTTGCAGGATGGGTGTGTGCATGCGGTAAATACTTCGACACCTTGGGGGGGGGGGGGGGGGGGGTGTTTCTCTGGGTATGTGGTTTGTAAATGCCTTTCTTGGGTCGTGAAATGGGATTTCTCGGGTGGTTTATGTGATGGTTAGGAATGTTCAGGGTGTTTTATGTCATTGTATTTGTTGCGGTTGTTTGCGCTGTTGGGGCTGAGGCTGAGGCTGAGGTTTTATGCTGTACTGGCGTTTTTGTTGACTCTCTGGATGGTCCTGGAGGAAGGGAGGTAGGTAGGTAGGTAGGCGGGGGCTGTATATCAGATAGAATGAATTTGATCTTCGGACTTTTTGAGGTTTTGGCTTTCGTAGTGTAGTTCTGTCACATGAGTCCTCGAATTATTGCACATGCTCGGTTCACTAAGATTCTTGGGAGGATGTTCTCGAAGATTGAAATTACGGCGTGGATAGGCTAGACGAGTGTGGTGGTGATTCTTCTATTCTAGATCTCATAGTCTAACTTACTCCTTGTTAGTATGCTTGACATAGGACAATCCAGCGAGATTGGATGGGCGATGGGACAGACTACCTAGTACTCATCGGGACAGATAGAGCAAAAAAAAAAAAAAGAAGTCAATACCTATCGCTGAATTACCATGTACGAGAAAAGAAATATTAAGAGAAAAAAATCGCCATCCTATCCATAGTGAAACTCCTGCTTCGGGCACAGAAAACCTTTCATAACGTATTCGTTCATATCGTGTTGAGTTCTGCATTGCATTGTATTGCCTTGTGTGGTATCCATTCATCCCATGTCCCATCAATCATAATCCCGTGTGAACAATTCGCAGTTCAATTTGAACGCATAGAAAAAAACGGCAAAGCCCGAAGAAGTAACGCGCATGAACAGAAAGCATAACCTGGGCCAAGGCCATTTATTTACAAGCAAGCCCCCCTTGTTCCCTCCATTGGCGTCGTCCTTGATGAAGATGTTTCGGCGTGAGGGAGGAGAAAGCGAGAGAGACAGGAAGTGTGCTGCAACCTAACGTCTCGAGTACCGAGTCTCCTCGCCATCACTCTCGCTCAGACTGTCGCGACGACGGCCCCGACCCCCTTCCCGGCGGTAGCCTTTGCTCAACCCGGGAATCGGATGGTGGTAGCTCTTGGTGCCCGAGTCCTCGGTGTCGACGTTGGAGTACTGATACTCGGAGCGTGAGGCCGCGGAGGAGAAATCCAGCGGCTCGGTGTAGTGGCCCGTCACCGACGGACGCTTGCGGGGACTACTCTGCCGGGACGAGCGGGACGGGCTACTGGTACTGCCAGCACCGCCACCACCACTGTCCGTCGGGGCGTGTCTCCTGCGCTCGCGTCGTCGATTATGTCTTCTGGTCGATGGCTCGCGGATCGTGCGATGGTGATGATGATCGTCCGCCTGGCTCAGCAACTCCTCACTACCGGCCACAAATGAAAAGTCTCGCCGCTTGCTCTGCCGTCGCTCGACCACGGGATCGTACGCGTAATCCCGCACCTGGCTGACCTCGCTCTGCTCGCGGTCCTGCCAGTAACTCGGCGGGTTGGACAGATCGTAGTCACTGCCGTCGTAGTAGGTGGTCCCGTCGCCCTCGCGGTTCATGCCGCCGACGCGCGCGGGCTTCTCCTTGCGGTACGCGGCGACGTCCTCGTCGACCTCGTTCTCCCAGTTGGCGGTCATCTCGTCGTCCTTGCGGCGGCGCCGGAACTTCTCGCGCAGCCTGCGCCGCCGCTTGCGCTCGGCGCTGCCGCCGGGGGCGCCCGTCTTCTCGGTGATGGTGGTCGCGGTCTCCGTGTACGTGTACCCGTCGTCGCTGTAGCCCTTGTGCACGATGCTGCCGCCGCCGAGCTTGGTGCTCTTGGTCGCGTTGCTGAGCGTGCGCCCGTCCGGCCCCTTGCGGCGCAGCACGGTCGACTTGTACTCCTCCCAGTCGCCCTTGCGCCACACGAACCCGCCGTTCTTGGCCCAGAAGAAGAACCAGATCGCCGCCAGCACGAAGGCCGCGCCGATGATCGCGAAGAGCGCCATCAGGCCCTTCATGTTGATCTTGTGCGCCTCGACGGTGCCGCTGCCGGGGACATATTTGGAGTCGCGGGCGTGGAGGAGGTGGCTGTGCGGGGCATTGCTGCTGGTGCTGGTGCTGTCTTGAAGACTGGGGTGGGAGTACGGTGAAGCGGCGAGTTCGGGGGGGTGGGTGGCTGTGGTGAGGGTTTCGAGGATGGAAATGCCGGGAAAGTCACCGGCGGTTTGGACGGGAGGCATGATGAGGAAAGTGGCAGTGAATGTCAAGAGCGTGGTGCTCGAGACGGGCACTCTGTAGCTTGGTTAGGTGGATGTTTCTCTAGATAGATTGATGGATGGTGGATGGATGGATGGATGGAGAGTAGATGATTGATAGATTGACTGATTGATCTTTGATGGATAGAGATGGTTGGATTGACTTGAGCTGGAATGCGGGATGTCTTACCCACTGAAAGTGACACTTTGGGTATCCTGGTGGGCTCGATCTCAATCACCCGATCCACTTGTGAGATGTATATGGTATGCTCGGGTACCAGAATCTAGATAGTAGACCGATAGTTGGAATGCAGTGTGCAAGGTGGATGTGAGCACAAATGCTAGCTTGGTATGCACTACCAACTGTGTTAGCACTGGCTTGCTCACAGTAGCTTAGAGGATGAAGGCAGAGCAAGAAACAACGCAACGCAAGCGGCAGAACAAGCGACGCCCAGACGAAAATTGAGGTGGTTGGGGAGAGGCTGGGGATGACGCTCTTTTGTTTGGGCGGTTCCCTCGTGGCCCCGGCAACTGGCATGACTCAGCAGCCTCCCCTCGTTAATTACTAGGTAGTTATCTTATCGGCCTTTGGTGCCTGAGGCTCCACTACTGTACTATGCACATAAGTTACCATACTTCTATGCAAACTGGAAGTTACAACAACTACTCGTGAAATCCAGAGCAGGCATTGGACGTTAAACTTCCACTATATCAGCAACTCAGCAGTAACCCATCTCTTGAGACTCATACTTTATGCTAAGTCTATCTTTCTCGGCAGAATTGGGCATATGTAGTGGAGTTGGATGAGAACAGGGGATCCTGGGTATTATTCCTACGGTGTATCACCAACACGAACAAGGACGGCTTCGAGCAAATGGTTGATGGTCAAAGCAGTAAGCAAAAGCTGCTGCCTTTGATCCGGCGGCTAGCACTATGCAGGAAGGTAATCACGAGCATTGGGCATCAATAGATGCTTTGGGGGGGGGGGCAAGCTTGCAAGCGCCGAAACGGCATGGAGAGAGGTAATCTCACCCACGAGATCCAACGATCAAGAATCATACACAGCCAAATTACAGGGGCAAGAATTGACTGAGTCGAATACCAGATGCAGACGGAACGCCCCGCTAATGCACTGTGTCCCCTTCAGGATCATTGTCATTGACAGTTTGGCAGCACGCATAAATGACGCAGAGAGAGCGATAGAGTTTCGTCAATCAGCCTCCACTGGACGAAATTCACCCGGACTATCTGGCCCTTTATCTGAGCCAGCGTTTCGGACGTCAATTTTTCCGTGTGTGGGCGCAATGCACACCGGTAGATGTATTCATGGTTCAGGAAGGGTTACCACAGTCTGGACAGCTTAATCTTCATCCTTGCCAGATGTATGGAGACACGACCCAACATCAGTCGCTGTGGTGTGAGTCACAGGGTCCAGGGTATACCAGACTCTAGGTCATGTGATTAATGGAAGAATAATGCCCGAGAAAGCTTTTTGTGAAGCAATTGGAACGCAGAGTATTCATTCATCGGAGTACAAGCCTTCTAGGAGACTTGGATTAATGATGGGTGAACCCGGATAAGTCAAGGTTTGTTGTTGGACGGAGACACTTCTCGGGTTCTCAATAAGTTAGTGCAGTATGAATAACGAAGCAAACATCACAATAAACATTGATTCCGCCTGGCACTTCCGGCCTGGAGAATCGGAGAGTAAGTGAATGGCTCACTTACCGGGATCATTGCTTTCTAGCGCGCTTCGACACAGTCTTCCATGCTGCTCGCTCGCGGGCCTCCCCACCAGGATAGCAAACTTATCAGCCCATCAGGAGAACACCGCAAGCGGGGGGTGAGGACAGATCATGGAGGACTGAAAAGGGAGTGAAAGCAATTCTTTGTGTCATGACGATGACATGAGCGAAGTAAATCTGCCTGTTGAGTCGGTGGAATATACCGGTTTTCTCTATCCTTTTTTTCTGGGCTAGATCAGGTCGGCTGAAGAATGCCTGCCCATGAGCTCGAATAAACTCAATAATGAACTTTGTAACCTAGATCCTTGATGCTGAGAGGCTTTTTGCCTCCACTTTCTTTCCTTTTGTCCAAACTGACCTTCGTCTCCGGAATGAGAAAATTTCACCAACGAGGTGTGCCCCGCGGGGTGGAGGCCACCGTCATTGGGCCGCAATGGGAAAGTTCCTGGTCATCGTTCGGGACTTTCGGGCAGCCAACAGGACGGGATTTTCTCGGAGGGGCCAGGTAGGTACGAACAGTATGAGATTGAAGACCTGTGACGGGCGACAAGAGTCATCCAGAGAGGGTCACGAGGAGATTGAGTAAAGATTGATGAAAATGATGGTGGAAGAGAAGTGTAAAGTTACCTAGAGTAGAGTAGTATAGATGTTGGGAGAAACTCCGGGTGGTCCGTGGATGGAATGGATGGAATCCGCTCAGACCCAGGGGTTCTTCCCGTCGAGATGGAGCCGGGTGGGGATCCTCGCAAACCAGCAAACCATCGCTTCTTATTTCCACCCTCCCCATTCTCCCATCCTTCCACCGCCGCCCTAGCCACGCCCTCCACCGCGATTACGGATCGATGGTACCGTACTCAGGTTCAACCTTACCTTTACTCTTAGATTCTGAGATATCTCAATCTCATCTGTCCGCCTAAGACACTAGTGGTTGGGTGACTTCAGCCACCGGACCGACTGAGACAGAACACCGGAACGATTGACGATCTTACTTCTTCGTTGCCTGCGAAACATGTCCGGGTCACGAGGCACTGTTGTTCATTCCCACGATCATGAGGTTACACCAAGGCGACATGGCAATAAGAACTGGCCGTTACTTTAGCGTGAGAGGCATAGCGGTATAGCGTACTCTCGTGGTATCATGCATAGCCACTATCTTTCAGGAGCCTGTCAGCGCGTGCTGCAAGCAATCTATTTGGTGGTGAGCTGCTATACATAAAGATCTCGAATTGATTTGCACTCAAGAGATATTCTTTGCTTCAACGCTACGATATGCCGATCCGCACGTGTGATGTGCTCTCCATTGAGGAGAACGATTGACACATCCGGTGATGAGCATTTCTGCAATGACTCTAAAGCGAAAATGAGGTTATCGCGAATCTGCAAGGGATGGAATGATCTGATGAGATTCTCAGGATGGTTGAGGCTCCCCCAAACAAGCCCATTGATGTCACTGATCCATGTGTGGTGTGCCGTGCGTGGGGAGCCGTGCCCCAGGATAAAATGCCACGCACTGAGGGTCTGAAACCGCACGGACAAGCGCCTGGGGTATCGCGGATATCTAGTGTTGATTACCAGCCGTTCCATGGAAAGCATGGATGCAGTATACTCCGGTTATCAAAGTCACCCCTGAAGCTCATTGCGACCGATCTAATGACCCTTCATCATCGTGCCGCAACTCGCCTGTGATGGGTATCCTGATACGCCAATGGAGGAATTCCGATTTCACCTTGCAGCTGCAGGCCTCTTGTTCCCTGTCGGTCGGAAGTCGCAGTGCGGAATATACCATGATCGCATCATGACTATGAAATTAAATTCCATTCTACCATGCCCGTGACGTATGCAAGACAGAAGACATATCGCGGATAGAGATGACGGCTTTTTCCTCAACATGCTCGACGACCTGTCAATGAGGAATCTGCGATTGATGGTTATGAAGGATACAATAGCTCATTGAGTCATGCTGATCGAGTCATCTCGACCAGGATGATCGAGGTGACCGGAGTAGGGTTTTTCTCCTTTCTCGTCCTCGTCTGCTGTAGTTATCTCCCATCAGTCTGTCAGTCACCAGTAACCAAATGCATAATTAAAAAAATGTTAGCGGCCGATCAGGCAGCGGCCAGCAGCCACTCAAGGGAGAACCCCCACCTCCTCCTCTTGTTTTCCTCTTCGATTTGCTCTGTCTCGATACCTTTCCATCCGGATTGGAGAGGACCATCCAGGAGATGAGAGGCAAGTTTGATGGGGGGCCAAAAGGCAGTGGTTGCGTGGGTACATGGGAAGATCTGAGTAAGTACTGTACTATCCTCATCTGCCGCATATACTTTGTAGTTTCAAGAGGCCGCGGGTGAAAAAATAGCCTCTGGACAGGGATGTGTTCGGATGTGAGATGGAACCACTTTCCGTTTCTTTATCTTGATCGAATTTATATTCCGTCCTCGCTCGGGTTGCGATGATTGATTCCTTCCGGGTTCAACTCTTGCTCGTGCTGACTTTGGGGTTGGAATCGTCGGTATGCTCATTATAAATCCACAAGACGACGGGTGAGATAGTCACTGGAAGAAGCAATTCACAGTAGATCGAAAGAAAAAGAAAAGAAAAAGAAAAACATAAATAAAATAAATAAAATAAAAGAAGTAATAGATGCAAACACATAGAGCGGCAGCGGGCTCAGCCGTGTGTGTCCATACTGTGTGTAATCATTCAGGTATACATTCAGTCGGTACCAGGGCTTTTCCCTCAATCTTTTCATTTTTTCCTTTTTTTTCCCCCTCCCCCATTTTCTTTTATATGGTAATTGTAGATGTAAAATCATGTAAGAGAAAAAAGAAAAAGGCAAGGAAAAGAACTGACTCAACCTACTCTTCATCTCCAGTACACTGATGAATGAATGCAATTAAAAACCAAGGCGACGCACAGCACAGTTTTCCAACCCATCCAATCCTCCGTACCTTACCTCCAACTACGTTACCTACTCTACCTATTTCCATACCTCTTTCCTCCCTCCCGATCCTCTCTTGCTGCTACTGCTACCAACTAACTCAACCAGTGGCAGTTCATCAAGTCAGTCAATCAGTCCCGGATCTCCTATCGCAATCCCTCCTTCTCTCAGCTTCTCCCCCTCCTCCTCATTGTTTTCCCGTCTCCTGCTTTCCCCTCTTTGATTTTCCTAACTTCTACTTCAGTACTACGATAATCTCTTATCGTCTGGTGTGGAAGATTCCCACCTGTTCTTCCCTTACTCCACTTAGTCTTTTGTTTTCTCTCTCTCTCACCACCTTTTTTTTTCCCTGCGCATTCCTGCTTTTGCTCCTAGTCTACCTAGTACTTACTCGCTTCCCCTCCTTCTGTCATCCCTCACCCCCCCACCCCCCCCCCCCCCCCCCCCCCCCCCCCCTCGGACCTTCAAACCTAGAGAGTCAAATTCTACTGGAAAGTCCCTTTGACTCTCTGCATCTTCTTTCCCCCCTTTCTTCCCTCTGCTTTTTCCCATCGCCTTGGTGACTGTCATCAATCATCGCGTCCCAAGGCCGACGACCACGAGTGCTTAGCCAGACGCACCAGTCATCAAAGCCGTCGGTTACACGCTTCTGCTGGGTGCATTGAAGGACTGCAGCCCCGTCGGTTGTTTGGTTAATCGATCATTCTATTCTAACTCCCCTCCACTCACCGGCTGCCAACCGTTCACTGCAGCTTTCTTTTCCGGTTGACCCACGCTGGGCTTGTCCACTACGGGTTATCTATTGAGTCTAGTCTCACTCTTACTGACTGTCCGCCGCCCGACTCGTCGTCTCTTCATCACCAGTCCTCCACCACCACTTTCCACAGTCCACTTCGTCGCCTGCCCCCCCCCCTTCCACCCCGAACCAACCCCGTTCTTCCTTTCCTCTTTTCGATGGAGACATTGCAGACTGTGGACGACGACTATTCTTTGTGCCCACCAACGACTCATCGTTGACACTCAACGATCTAGACGCTCTGTCTTTCGGACTATTGTCTGGCCCGTCTGCATCTCCCGGTTGTTTTCTTGAGGCGACTGCCGCCAAGTGGATTTGCAGCCCTCACTTCGAACTAAGAGGGAAGAGGGAGAAACAAATCACTAACCGCGCCTAAAGAAAAAAAAATCAGAGGGCCAGAAAAAAACGCTAAAAAAAAATCTCCCAGGCACTGATTGAGTCATATTCGGATGAGCAGCAGTTGGTGGCTGCTGTAGGCCACCAAGCAAGCATCTGAAAGCCTGTTGGAGCACCACGTTTCAGGTCATCCACCTTCGTGCCTTTCCCACCCCCCCCCCCCCCCAAATCAAGCCAGACCCCTCTTCCCTTTTCCCCTCTTAGGGTTGGGCCTTAGGCCGCCTTCCAGAAGTCATGTCTAGCAAAGTCCCCCACGCCGCCTTCTGTGAGGAATATGACGAAGACACCCATGTTATCCGCCCCGAAACCCGTCAAGTCGCTAACCTCACTACCAAGCGCCATAAACAGGCCGTGAGATCGCCTGCGGAGCCCCTGGTCGACGTTGCAAGTGACTCCGGGTATTCCAGTCGTACCGCCGCCACCGTCAACAGCACCCAATCTGGGCCGTCGGGCCGGAAGAGTCCTGTCCCTCATAAGCCAGACACCACCCTCAAACGAGTTGACCTCGAACGCGTCCGATCCAAAGGCCACAAAGAACGTCCTTCCAAGGACAGAATTGCTCGTCCACCACGTGAGGACAAAATGCAGGTCGGGAGTTTTCCCACTGTGGGCCACCCGCACCCTCATGCCCATGATCAGCGTTCCCCGTCCAGGTCCCGCCGACGTGATACTGCTCAGTTCAGGCATTATCCGGGGCAGTGTTATGATTGCGATCAGGGGCTGTACCATTCTGCCTCCACACCTCTAGAAGCGAGACCGATGGATTATTCGTATTTCATGCCGCCGCCGCCTCCTCCAGGTCATGAATATCCCCCTCCGGCACCGCAAAACTCTCGATACCCTCCTTCTGTGATTCAGGACGTCAACGTCACCCGCAGTAGCCGTCCTCATGCTCGCGGAAGCTCGTCCGTTTATCATCCCAACAACCGGCCGGCGAGCTTTCATGGTACCATGCCTGGAATGAACCAGATGATGTACCCTCCGGGTTCCATGGGTCGCTACGACCACGGTCCACCGCTGTCTTCTTCGGCGTATGCCAACGCTCCGCCGTATGCCGCCTCTCATTACCCGCAGCAGTCTCCCTATTACGGCGTGTCCGATTATGCAGCCCCTCCTGATAGCCGACAAGAACGATCGGCTTCGAGGTCTCGAGACCACGGTCGGGGCCGCCGATCGTCGGCTTACGCGCCTGCTATGGACTACGATGAAGCAAGCTTTGATGAAGATGAAGATGATGACGACGTGGTGGACATTCCTCCTCCGCCTCCTCCTGCTCCAGGCCGACAGACACGGCCTCGGATGTCCGCTCATTCCTCTCATGATCGCGACGAAGATTACTACCGCATGCCGCCTCCACCCACGAAGCACAAGGCGGCTCCGCACATCATCCAGAAACGGCCCGACCCGCCTCGCAAGTCCGTGACTGCTCCATTGATTCCTTCCGACCGTCGCTCCTCTCGATCTCTAGACCTATCGGAATTGGGCGACGCCTTGCCTGAATACGGGTATCGGCAGTCTTCTCGCGAGACCATGATACCCGAACGCAGCCGAAGTAACCGCGACAGCCGTCGCTCTAACGCTTACCACGAGTCTGCGCGACCGGCACGAATTGCTGTCGAGAATTCTCGTCGGCGCCGGCCCGCAGTATACAACTACGGCGATGATGATGACGAAGACGAGGATGATGAAATCGTCGAGAAGCAACGAGAGGCGGAGGAGTACCAAGCCTCCCGGTCGGGCAAGCCATCGGCGCCTGTTCCCCTGACCGAAGACGCTTTGTACAAGGCCAAGACTTCTCAACGCGCTGAAAGTGACAGCGGCAGCCAGAAGAGTCGCTCGAACAGCAGCCGTGGCAGTGACGCCCGGACTCAAACTGGAAGCAACAGCGGTCTCAAACCGGAGGAGGACAACAATATTATCATGACGATGAACGGTGTGACTATGAGCTTTAGCCAAGGATCCGTTGGGGGCAAGAGGCTAATGCTTCGGACCGGGGACAATGGTGCAGTGGAGCTGAACATCGAAGGCAAGCACCGACCGAAGAAATACCTCACTGGAGGCTCTGACTACACCGGAAGTGTTTCTCGAAGAGCATTGGAAGACCCGCGCCGAGCCATGAGTGACCGGAAATCGGACCGGGCTAGTCGACGCTCGAGTCGGTCCACCTACAGCGGTCAATACTAGATAAGAGGCTTGAATTGAAGTCTCATGATGCGATCCATGCTGGTTATACAATCTCCGGTTTATGCGTTACTTTTGCGATCTTACAAAAGTTATGGTTTAGATCTCTGTCTTTGACAACGCACATCGGTTTTTCAAAAAGTTCTTTTTTTTTTTTTGTGGTGGGCTGAACAATTGGCAATGAGCCTTTGGTTCTGCTCGGATGGTATTGAAGGGATCACCACAAACAAAGGAAAAAATGTATGGATGTCTGATATCGACATTGGGCGGTGATGCTTTTGGTTCTCTTTGGTTTGGTTTGGTTTGGCCTCGGTGTTCAAAAAGAGGAGGGGCGGGTTTGACGGCTCTGACCGATCACGTCCATCATGGCGACATGATTGTATGATTCTTGACGACCTGCACGATTTTCGATGTCTTATGTTTATGTTCATGCCTGGCTCAGCTCTAGCTGATGCGATACTCTTCGCTCATGTCTATGCCTATGCTCATGCTTATGTTTCATGTCTCATGCCTGATGCTCGTCTTTCTAATGTGGTGATGCGCGTCAGGGGCGTTTGTGTAAAATTCTTCTTCGGACTCGTTTCTATTTTGTGGCATTTTGTTAGGGCAGCGTGGAAGGAACGAGTACGAATGAGAGCAGAGGAGAGGAGCGAGGTATATACCCCGGCGATTGCTGCTTTACTTTGGACGATTTCAACTTGATGCATCAGCTATGTTGTTTCCTATCTTCTTCCTATATATCCCCGCGTCATGTTTTACATATTCCCCTTCAGTTATTACTGCGTAGCGTTCAACACTGATCATGTACCTTGTTCTATCTATTGATTTTTGAAACTTGTCTTGCCAGTCATTGTTGAGTTGTGGGTTAAGACGAACTACGGCCTGGATATCCTTGATCTTTGATAAAATACCCTGATCATATTTCAACATCACGCGTGTTCGCTACATGGAGCTCAATACTCGACCGAATGTCTCTATAATGACTTTGTACCTTTGAGGGAGGCGCTCTATTCATAAGAAATGATTTACTCGAAGAAAGTCTGTGCATACCTCTTTCCATTTGTTTCCTTGCTTTGGGTTTGAGACCTCGTCACTATCGCGCCTGCCCATCTTGTCGTCAATGCGGGACACAGAACTACCTACTAGCTTTCAGATTGCTCATCGAGGATGCCTACTTTACACGATGTGTATGCCTATCTTGCTGAATTCTTACATTCCCCCGGCCCAACTCACAGTCTGACTATCGCTGGCCTGATCCAGACTTCATTTTCTGTGCCACTGCCTTCTCTCGTTGCACAGCGCATCCACAAAGAAAAAGATGGAGCCTAGCAAGGTCGAGGCGATCAGCTCTTTCTTCAGTGACGCCCTCGGCTCCCCCCGAACGATGCGTAGTGGTGCGCCCACGCCGCCGCCGCCGTCCTCCTCCGTGCCCCTCCCGGTACCCTCATGGGACGAACCGGAGGTCCTCCTATACGCATCGCACATCCCGACCACCCACGAAATGGACATCGACAGCCGTCCACCTGAGCCCGACGTGACCCCGCATCGCGGATGCCAGCAGCCAGTAGCAGCAGCAGCCATCAGTCCCAGCGATCCCGCCGGACCGATCGACAAACGGACGTTCTCAACCTTGGCTACTGCTGCTGGTAGTAGTCGCAGCAACAGCGGTAGCGGCGGCGTCAGAAGCAGCAGCATGCGGCAGGAAGTCCGGCTGAGCTGCGCGCAGGTCGAGCAGATCCATGCCACCAAGGATGTGTTGATGGCGCAGGAGACTGAGATCGCGGGCCTGCGGACCACCCTCCGAGAGATCCACGCTGAAATGCGACGGGAGCGGCTCGAGGCAGAGAGGAAGGTGAGGGAGCACATGATCTCGGGGTGGATGACGACTGATGTTGGTGCGGATGGCGATGCCCGGGTTGCTTATGATAATCATCGTGATGATGCTTGGACGCCGGCATTAATGGAGGTGGATTTGCTCCTTGCAGAGCTGGAGGCGGAGTACGGACGTGTCGATGGGGCGTTGACGGAGCGGGAGAACCAGCTGGTTCAGTCGACGGAGGACTTTGCGGGCCTGCTGGATCAGCTGCGCGGGTCATTTCCCAAAGGCATTTTCACGGAGGAGAACTGTGAGAGGGCCGCTTTGGGGAATGTCGGAGCTGAGGAGCTTCTGGGTCGCAACGAGTATGCTTTGAAGGCGTTCTCCCAGTCTGCGGCCGCACAGAGGCTGCGAGAGCTGCGGGGTCAGTTGGTCGAACTTGACGGGCAATTGGTCTCGATCGTGAAGCTCCAAAATATTGAAAATCCCTTGGTCTCAGACAAAGGGCTTGACAGCGATGCAATGGACTTTCTGCGAACCTATGATGAAAAACGGATGAATCTGTTTCATGAGTACTGGGCCAGACTGTCGGATATTGAGACCCTCACGGAAGGGCATGGCGATACGCTGCAGCTGTCCTCTCATGAGCTCAAACAGAGCAGCATCTTCGAGCCGGTGCTGATACCGAGCTCGCCGTCGAAAGTCTTCGTCAACCAGTGGCTTCTGTTCCAGCTGAGGACGTCGTCCTTGGAAGAGGCGCGCATCCGCTCGCTCCCGGAGTGGGAGACACTGCGTGGCCAAGGGTGGACCAACGCCGGCATCAGCCGCCTGGCGCTCACGCTCTGGTTCTCGGATGATACCGTCCTGCCGTACAGAGATTCCAAGACCCCGAGTCAGTCCTTCAACTTGAGCGAGATCCCCAGCATTGACTTCGAGGTCAGTCCGAGGAAGAGACGAGCCAGATCCGCCAGCTTGCAGGGCCCGGAAACTCAACGGGAATTTACGCAGTCTCCAGTCAAGTTTGGTCGTTACGATACCACTTAGAATAAGATTCCCTCCTTTCAGGTTATTGTTTTTCCTCGGTGCAGACTGAGTTTGGATTCGTATCCCTTATTCGCTGTGGGCGGGACGACTTTGGATCCTTGCATGCGGAATTCTTTTGTAGCGTTTGTATGATATCGATGCTTTGGCCTGATCCGCTTGCAGTCTCGTTACTTTGTTTATTGGTTTAGACGATAGCTTGGGAATCGAGACGATGTCTTCATAGTTTGCCTGTTGGTCGTTGATAACGGTGATTGTCGCTGTCGCTGTCAAGGTGGAGCAGCATGGTGGACAGTCTGTGTCGAATCCAATCCATTATTCAATGTGACTATTTGGTATCCAGCACAGGTAGTATTGAGCTCGGCTTGAGCCGTGTTGACCATATTCACGCTGTTATTAGTGTATAGATGGAGAGGGCTGATATGATAAGAGTGGATCGAAGGCAAGTGGAGACCCGCTAAAAATACTGCCTCGGAAAATCTCACCGCCCGACAGAATTTCCCAGCCCGCCGCCCTCCACGAAAACTCTCCCCCCCAGTTCATATCGTCGCTTTCCTCAAAACACTCCCCCTTTCGAGAAGATACGCACGATCTTTTGTCTTTCCAGTGCTGTCTGTCACAATGAAACGCAAGTTGGACGCCAACGACGTGCCCTCCCCGGAGGGCGCCGAGACCATCGCCGAGACCCAGACCCAGACCCCCGAGGTCAAAGACGCCGACTTCGAAACCCTCAATCTGGATCCGCGATTGCGCCAAGCCCTGATCAAAGAGAAGTTCACCAAGCCGACGCTGGTCCAGGCCAAGGCTATCCCTCTGGCGCTTGCCGGAAAAGACATTCTTGGTGAGTTTTACTTCAATTTCTCATTATCGTATTCAATCAAGCTGACCATGAACCAGCCCGGGCAAAGACCGGCTCCGGCAAGACCGCTGCCTACGTCCTCCCTATCCTCCAGACTATCCTTCAGAAGAAAGCTGTGAGTTTCATTTTCCGGTCCTTCCCAGCCTGTAGACTTGAAACTGATGGCCGGAATTACCTGAATGTTTAGGCCGACCCCTCCCTGAAAGCGACGACAGGGCTGATCCTCGTGCCCACGCGCGAGCTGGCGGAGCAAGTGCAGAATGTGGTGACGACGTTCGCCGCCTTCTGCGGTAAGGAGATCCGGTCGGTGAACCTGACGCAGAAGGTGTCGGACGCGGTGCAGCGCACGCTGCTGGCCGACTACCCGGACCTGGTGGTGTCGACGCCGGCGCGCGTGATTGCCAACCTCGGCAACTCGGCGTTGTCGCTGGAGCACCTGGCGCACCTGGTGATCGACGAGGCGGACCTGGTGCTGTCGTACGGGTACGACGAGGACATCAACGTACTGGCCAAGGCGATCCCGCGCGGGGTGCAGACCTTCCTCATGAGTGCGACGCTGACCTCGGAAGTGGACACGCTCAAGGGTCTGTTCTGTCGGAATCCGGTGGTATTGAAGCTGGAGGATAAGGAAGAGCAGGGGGCGGGCGTTAGCCAGTTTGTTGTCAGGTTAGTTTGTTTTTGTGAAGGGGGGAGGATACACCGTTTGCTAATGTTCATGTCGGTCTAGATGCGCCGAGGACGAGAAGTTCCTCCTCACCTACGTCATCTTCAAGCTGCAGCTGATCAAGGGCAAGGTGATTATCTTTGTCGGGGATGTCGACCGCTGCTACCGCGTCAAGCTGTTCCTCGAACAATTCGGCATCAAGAGCTGTGTCCTCAACTCCGAGCTGCCCGTCAACTCGCGGATCCACGTCGTCCAGGAATTCAACAAGGGCGTTTACGACATCATCATCGCGGCTGACGACCAGGAGGTTCTCGGCGCGAAGAAATCCAAGAAGACGAAAGACACGACCGCCGACGCGGTCGAAGAAGACGAGGAAGGACTCGTCGGCTCCAGCGACGACGAAGAGGACGTCGAAGACACCACCACCACCACCAAAAAAACCAAGAAACCCACCACCCCCGAAACCAACAGCAAACGCCGCAAACTTTCCACCAAGGACAAGGACTACGGCATCTCGCGCGGCATCGACTTCCAGAACGTGGCGTGCGTCCTCAACTTCGACCTCCCCACGACCGCCAAGTCTTACACGCACCGCATCGGCCGCACCGGCCGCGCCGGCAAGACAGGGATGGCGCTCTCCTTCGTCGTGCCCGCCGACCAGTACGGCCGCCACAAGCCGACCTCCTTCCCGACGGCCAAGCACGACGAGACGGTCGTCGCGCGCATCGTCAAGCGCCAGGCCAAGCTCGGCCACGAGGTCAAACCCTACCACTTCGAGATGGCCCAGGTCGACGCCTTCCGGTACCGCATGACCGACGCCCTGCGCGCCATCACCCGCCTCGCTGTCCAGGAGGCCCGCGCCCGCGAGATCCGCCAGGAGCTGATCAAGTCCGACAAGCTCAAGCGCCACTTCGAGGAGAACCCGGACGAGCTGCGCCAGCTCCGCCACGACGGCGAGCTCCGCGCCGCCCGCATCCAGCCCCATCTGAAGCATATCCCCGAGTATCTGATGCCCGCCAAGGGACGGAAGGGCATCTCGTCCGAGACGGTCGGGTATGTGGGCTTCCGGAAGGTCGGCGGCGAGAACCGCATCCGCAAGGCCCGCGAGAAGAATCGCGGCAAGGGGAAGGGCGGCAGGAAGCCTGGTGGTGGTGGGCGGAAGGTCGATCCGTTAAAGACGTTTAATCGCGGGAGGAAGTAATTTTATTTTTTACTGGAGGGTGGTTGGCATTTATGTTTGGATGGAGAGGGTCGGCACTGTACTGTACATAACTTGGGATTTGGTTCATAGAAAGAAAAAGTTTCGCGTGAGATGCATTGATTATAGTGATCGTGGAGTACCCATAGCTGAAGATTAGAAAGATATCTCTTTCCATTGTTGCAGCTGCAGCTGCTGTATATTCTACCTAAGTTGCAGTTATAGATTTTTCCCTACTATACAGTATATGCTGCACCGTACACCCCCAAAAACGCTACCGCCGCACCCCAAAAATCAAGGCAACAGATCCAACCACCTCGGCCCAAGCAACCTCTTCAAAGCATCGTCCTCCAATCCCTCCAACCCGAACGAGAACGTCACCCACTTCCCCTTGCCCTCCTTCCGAACGCGCTGCACGTTCCGCTGCACCTCCTTGGCCGTCTCCACGATCTCGCGGTACCGCTGCACCTCCTTCATCCGCCGGTACTTGATCCTCTCCTCCTCGACGTCCCAGGGGAGATTATCACCATCATCATCATCATCATCATCATCATCACCGCGGGCGCCAGCACCCGCCGGAGGGGGGGCATGCATCGACGCAGCCAGGGCTCGTCTTGCCCCACCTACACCTTCTACTAGAGTTGCAGGTCTAATGCCTTCTGGAACTAGCTGCTGCTGCAGTAGCGCAGGATCATCATCCCCCTCAAGCGAAGGCACCCACCCGGCGCCCAACCGGATGAACTCGACCTCGCGCCAGGAGCCATTCCACTCCGGACCGGAGGGATACACCTCGCCGTCGGGGCCGCGCCCGACCCAATTCAGCGCGGGGAGCCACTCCCCGCAGCCCTCGAGGTCCAGCCATTTCAGGCAGTAGGTGGCGCGCGACAGCCGGCGCAGGAGGCCCGCGACCTCGGCCCAGTTGTTGTCGCTGGCGGCGTAGGCGTCGGTGCCGCCGTAGGCGAAGGTGAGGGAGCGGTGGGCCGGGTGGCGGACGGTGGCGGTGCGGGCGTGCGGGGTGGCGGTCGGGAGGGGCCAGTGGGCGAGCGAGAGGTGGGTGATGCGCGTGAGGCGCGCGAGGAGCGTGATCAGGCTGTTCCAGTTCGCGGAGGCGGGGGTCGGGTGGGCGAGCGAGAGGTACCGGAGGTTGGTGAAGCGCGGCGTGCGCAGGGTTGTTGTTGTTAGGGATGTGGGTGTAGTAGGTTGTGGGGGTTGGTGTTCGTCGTATTCGTCCTCCCAGGAGGATGGGACGGCGGAGGTGGAGGCGGAGGCGGGCTCGTTGGGTGTTTGCTGGAGAGCAGGGGTGGATTGCTTGGTCGTGAGGAGCAGTTCGCTGGAGATTTGCTTGAGCGTGAGCCAGCGGCCTAGGGCGCTGCTGAGGTCGAGGCGGGTGATTTCGTCGTCGTTCTCCTGCGCTGCTCCTGCTGCTCCTGCCTCGCTGCTGTGCTCATGGGAAGCCGCGAAGTCATCGTCCAACGGCTGCTGTTGCTGCTGCTGCTGCTGAGAGCGAGGGAACAAGACCCGCAGCCCCAACCCAGACGGGATCTGATAGTCCCGAGTGTATACACCAATGAAACTGAGCAGTCGGGCCTTGACATGATTAGGCAGGTCCGCGAGAAACGGGCCGTCGTACTCGAGATGCCACGCCCAGTACAGCGCCATGGCCTTCAGCACGGTATGCTGCAGACTTCCCCTGGCGGGGAACGTCGTGCCGGGCAAGCGCTCCGCCAGTCGGTAGATGGTGCGACGACTCTCCGTCGCGCCATCTTCCTCCAGCTCCTTATCCTCCTCCTCCCGGCCGTAGTTCCCCACGAGCCAGCTCTGAGGGGCGGGGGGTCCGGCGGCGGTTCGTCGCGTGCCCCGGCGTGCGCCGACGACGGCGTGGCGGCGCGAGCCCGGCCGCGGGCGCGGGGGCGGGGTCTCGGGGAGCTCGAGGAGATTGCGTAGAGACGGGTGGACCGAGCGGGGGACCACGAATCGATAGGGGTTTTCGGGTCCGTGGTCGGGGGTTCGTGTGATTTGGGTGCGTCGGAGGTGGTCGATCAGCTCGTTCACGGAGGGTTGTTCTTGTTGCTCGGCGGGGGAGGAGGTGGAAGACGGGCGGAGGCGATCATGGTCTTTGGGGCGGGAACCACCGGAGACCAGAGTGTGATGGGCTGTACTCGCTGGCTTCGCATAGACATTCTTCTTGAACTTCTTGGGCATAGGGGATAGTGGTGGTGGCGGTGGTGGGTGGCATGGAGTGTGAATGAATCGGCGAGAGTAGGAGGTGGAAGCGGGAGTTAAATTAACATTGGTTATTGTCAAGAAACAATTGACGTCGGCGGGTCGAAGTAAAGTTGCGGAGCGGAGTTAACTTGTAAGCAAGGCTGGAAGGAATAATGAGTCGAATTGACTCACGGTGGGCCTGGCCTGGCACAGCCTCCATTGGCTGACTGGGCACCCTGGCTTGATAACTATGTTTCATCGTGAATCTGTACAGTACACTTCGTCTATCAAATATGCTCTAATTTACACTGAAAATGGCTTTGGCGTGTCGCTGTAGTTGCTTCAAAGATCGCGCACCCAAGAATCATCCAACATCTTCCCCTCCCGATTGGGGCCTTCTCGAATCCACGTTTCAGCGAGACCCGCTTTGGGGTCTTCATCCGAGTGGCCTCGAGACCGCCGCACCTCGAGAACCAGGTTTCGAACCTTCATGGTAACCTCCTTGCGCAGCTCAACCGCCTCCGTCCCGTACAGGAGCTCGTCATTCAGCACTCCGAGCGGGAGGTCGCGGGTGTCGGGCGATGTGCGCTCCGCCTTGGCCCTGATCTGCTGCCACTTCCTCCGCGACTCTCCGAAGACGGCTTCGGTATCGACCTTCTTTCCGAACGTGATGCTGACCTCCTTGCCGACCCGGGGCAGGAAGCGCGGGAACTCGCGACTCTCGTGCATGACCTGGTCGAAGCCCTCCAGCCAGATGGGCACGACATCGGGACATTCACTGGCCTCGAGGATGAGCCGAGCGACCCCCCACTTGAAGTACCGCATCGTCTTGTTAGGCGCCTGGTGGATCATGCCCTCGGGGAAGATATGGAACCAGGAGTAGGAGTTGCAGGCGAAGGAGGACGGGGACAGGTGGGAATCGTGGCCGTCGGTCGTGAACGCCATCGGGAGATCCGAGAACGGGTCGACGCAGACATTCTGCAAGCTCCACGATTGCCGCTCGGGGCGGGCGAGATGGGGATCGGCGGCGAATGGGCCCTTTGACAGCAACCGAATCGCCTGGGTGACAACGGGTTGTGCCAGACCACCGTGTGGCGAATGGGCCAGTCGATGGGTGGGAAGGACCTGGCCCATTGTAAAGAACAGCGCCAGGGGTCTGATGTCGATTCGCTCACATTAGCCCACCACCCTTCCCAATATCAATCTCGGTGGAAATGCCCAGGATCGCATACCTGGTCTGGTAGCAGATATCATGGCTCCCAAAACCCCATCGTTTGTTCGACGAGGAAAGGGTCAGCCAGTATCGCATAGGAAGAAACCCCCACATGATCGGATCATCCATCCTGCTCGGGGTGTCGCGTCGCGACCATGATCAGCCATCTCCGTTGTAAGAAGTAAATTGGAATCGCCTCGGACCTCAAGGCGCATTTGTACGCACGTACACGCTAGTATGGTTCGAAACTATTGCAGGAGATCATAGAATTAGCCACTTCTGTTCGAAGCCTTGGCGCAACTGCGCGGCAAGAGAATCCGGGAGGAGAAAATACCTGTTAACAACCCTCTTCTCCTCTGGGCCGGATCGCGTCTCGAATCGAGCAACTCCAGAAATGGCTCCAAGCCGTATACCTCGGGCTTGCTGCACACGTACAGAAACGACCGGCACAGCGATGCGACCCCCAGCATGGTCGTGGCGGACAGAGTCCTCCATGGGAGCGAGGGGGCCTCTGCCGTTGCGCCGGCGTCCGTCGTCGAGCGCGACATTTGTACTGTATGTGTGTGAACTCGGTAGTAGTTTTAGTAGGTTGGCCTTTGACGGGTTAAACCACGCCCGCATCCAAGAACTCAAAACTCTCAGAGGAAAGACAGAAGAAGACACCCAGAAGTTAAAGAGATAAATAAGATAAATAATCTAAATCACGCACAAAAGGGAAGAGACCCCGAAAACCGACAGCGTGCGACCAAGTAGCACCTTCATTGGGCGAAAACAAAACCGAGGGAAAAGAGAGTGTGTGTGAGAACTTGGAAGCAGAGAGAGACAGAGAGAGAGAGAGAGAGAGAGAGAGAGAGAGAGAGAGAGACGGTCCCGCGGAGGTGAAGAGATGGCACGGACCAACTTTCCCAAACCTCGACGGGATTTTCGTCCGCTCCTCCACCTCCAAAACCCGCAACGGCTATCCTATCCCACATCTTCCCCTCTCTCTTGCAACCCGGTGTGTGTGTGACGCTCTGTTCAAGATGATGTTCAAGCCCTCGTCGCCGCTCTTCTCGGGTCTTCTCTGGTAAGTCGCATTGTTCTAGTTTCCAGACTCCCTCAACCCCCCCGATCGAACTCCGCACTCTCCGTCTCCCTCCCATCATCATCAACAAGTTCTTTCCCACGCCACCGCTAGCTATCCCCTCTCCACCCAAATCCAACAAAGCAATCACTAACTCCAACCCCTGAAAAAAACAGGAAGATCCCCTGGCGCATCTCCGCGCCCCAGAAAGCCCGCCAGCGGAAGCGCCTCCGCGCCGTCGACCGCGTCGTGGACACGGTGAGCGCGGCGCTGGCCCGGAACGGCCAGACGGCCAAGCCCGTGACGCGGTGGTTCAACGAGATGCCCCGCGAGGAGGAGATGCTGCCCAAGGACAAGTACACCATCTTCGACAAGAAGGAGAAGAAGTACCGGAAGGGGATTCACAGTGAGTGTTCCAGCAGCCGCCCTCAATCAAAGCTTGCTTCTGTCGACCCAAGAGCATTCCGGCAAGGGAGGGAAAGAAAGCTAACATTGCAAATCCCAATCCAAACAGAGCTGCCCAAGTGGACGCGAGTCAGCCAAAGAGTCAACCCCCCTGGTTTCTAAAACGGTGTTCGTTTACTGGATCATTTGCGCCCGACAGAAAACGTATCATCCGCTATGAGAAGAAACAACCTTCGTCTCACTACCGAACTTCTTATCTTGCACACAAAACGATTTTGGAGTTGGCAACGCTGTATTATACACCATCATATTATCACCACACCGTCCATGTTGATTACCCCTTTCCCATATAAAAAGGCTTTCCGAGTTTAGGGGGAAACGGGATACGGGCAAGGGCGACTATCGGAGTTTTTATCTTTTGGCAACTGGGAGATGACACATTATAGCTGCATTGGTATTCCTTGATATTCACAATGTTCAATTTTTTTTCTCGCCTTATACCGTCCGTACAACCACTATGTTCGCATCGCTTGATTGAGCTGCGTGTTCGGTATCTCGACAGTGTAAAGATAGGTGGACATATAGTCATATCAAAGCAAGACAGCTCGGAAATAAGAATATGGCAAGAAAGAGCCTCGGGCTGGATCACTTCTCCCATACATTGCCGCCTTTCTAATTCCTGTCCCCGCATTCGCAAGAGTTGCCGTCAATCACCCTTGTGTCAAAGTGACGCCACTGACTATGATTATGTTGTTACCCGCGAGTAGCCAGATATCAGGAAATTTTGGAGATGCCCAGTCGATAGTATCTCGTAATACCAAGCGCAATCTCTTTTGCTCGTCTCCGGTTTGCCCTTCCCTCGTGGATTGCCTTCCGGATTCGATAGCCACGGCGAACCTTTTGCCAGTCGTCTAGCGTCTCCTGCCAGCCTGCTCCTCCTTCATAGAATACGGTCCCCTGGCGAGAGGACATGCTAAATCCTTGAGGCGGTTTTCGAAGGATCCAGCATGCAGGGTCAACCTTGCCATCCGGGGGTGCGTCGTCTGAACCCTCAAATAGCTCAACACCTTTAATGACATCGTCCAGCCCGCCTGCTCGTCTGTTCCGATTTACAGCTGCTCTCCAGGAGTTGATCTTCGGGACATTGGCGGTTCTGCGTTGCAGCTTGGGGTACTTCGGCTTCGGGGTCCAGTCAGGGGCTGGGTATGGGTCATTGAATCTTGGGTCCCCAAGTCGGCGTCTAGCATCAATCGAGATTCGGGTCGGGGGGTCAATGACGATCCATGTCTCAGGGTTCAGCCAGTGATTGGCAAGGACGGCAAAATGGTACGGTCTGCGTCCGGGCATGAGCTGGTTGGAGAGCCACTCAAGCCTCCGGTCTAGGTCAGCTATCAACCGTAAATCACAATCTCCCAGTCCGATGCCAGAAGCTTTGGGTTGGTCCACATTGAGGGCTTCCACGTTTGCCTTTAGGCGAGATGCAAAGCCTTCATGTGAACTCTGCCCAAGCCCTAGACCCTTGGGTCCAATTGGCAAGCAGTCTCTCGAAAAGCTTTGATTCATTCCAGCCTCAAGGCTTCGCAAAGATAGAATGTTTCTTTCTTTGTGGTAGAGGTGCTCAGAATATACCGTCTCGGAGAATCGTCTCGCGATTTCAGAATTGAACGCCGTATGTCGAAGAGGTGTAGCATTTGCGGCAGCACTGCGTCTTCTGTTTTCGAGGGGTAAACTGCTCCATCTCGAAGATGATATTCGGCCACCCCACTGTCTTGTCATGTCACACAGTCCAGGGACAGGATTAGTATCTGACAGAAGTCCCGTGAGTCTGTCAATTTTTTCGACACGGACAGGTGGACAAAGAGATTCCTCATGGGTTGTGTGTTTACTCATCCGAGTGCAGCGTACGCGATATGGGCACGAGTAGCGAGACTTATGCCTGGCACTTGAGTTGTTATCAGGACTGGTCATATGATGACGGGCCCAGTGTGTCATGAGGCCGTCCTGTCTCCTGAGGCGCTCTGCCACGGGGTCGAAGCACGGGAGGGAGCGACTTTGCGACAGTCTTGGGACAACAGCAGGAATGTTCCGCTCACACAGAGCCAACTGAAAAGAACAAAATGAATGCTCTAGAGTCAATGTTCTTCGAGCCTCGATCTGACAGCGAATTGGCCTGCGTAACTCTCCTGTTGCGCTCATGAACCCATCCCCAACCGGTGCGGGAGCATCAGGCCGCGTCACCGCTCCGCGACATCCATCCTGGAGATAGACCTTGATAGAGACCTGCGTGCAGATACTCGTCCTTGACACAGTGTGTCTGTTCCCCACGACACGTTTCAGGGTATGACAAGAAGAAAGTGCTCCGGCCATTCGGAACGACAGCGACTGACGACTACTGCTCGGCGCAGCGATGACACCAGCAAGGTCAGCGGGCCCAGGATTCCAGATAGCATCCGCAGCAGTGAAACTATAACTCCTGATCCAACGAGGCAACCACCGCAACGGCCGCCTCGTCTCTCGGTATTTGTTCAGATCCCTCTGCCCCGGATCCCACCACACCCAGCTGTAGTCCTGGTTCGACGATCGCCACGCCGTCCACCTGCAGAACTTCTCGAAACAGGTTCGGAAGAACTTCTTGAGTCCAGCATGCTTCTCCGCTGGTACCCAGCCGTACCAGGTCCGGGCGTAACGGGCGGTGGTCGCGTTGCCAGGCTGGGTAACTTTGGCCTGGGTGAAGCGGCGGAAGAATCTCCCGAGCTTCCAGAAGAGCACCGCGAGGACGAAGATGGAGATTGTGATTGCGAACAGCTGCAGCAGCACCCGGAGACTGAAGCGCTTGGGGCCGGTCATGGGAGCCGTGTCGACGCTTCGCGTTGCGTGGGAGAGGAAGGGACCATGGTAGTATGGTTGTATAAGGACGGGTGCCATCGGACGCGTGAAAGGAGCGTAGCAAGGCAGTCATTCTGATAAGAATACTATTGCTTGCACTGGTGGAAGTGAGTTTCGCCTCAGCCACTCCATGAGTGTTTGACTGGCGTGTAGTAGAGAGGCATCGTCGCAGAGGAAGGAAGGCATGGCGGTAAGGAGAGCCCAGAGCTCCGTCACCTTCCCTGCCGGGGAAACTTGACCAGTTACCTAGCCTTCGTATGACTTCTCCAGAGAGGACTGGCGAAAAGTCATGCCAACCATTTCCTGCGGTATCTTTGAGCTGGAATGCTTAATGCAAAGCCCCTACTCAAGCACTGCAACAAGTTATCCAGATTATGTTCAAACCTGTAGCCTTCACAATCGGAAGCTCTACACCAGACGGACAGCAACAATCCAACGATTGACCCTGGCGCGCGGAATACCTTAGAGGCTTTGAGATTGACTGACAGTCTATAACTTCATATCTCGGTCTGTATCCATAGCTTCCACGAGCTGTGGTTTGACATGCAGGTACGGCTCTCGACCTCGCCCTGAAACTCTTCGATTATGCCGAGAAGAACCAAAGCTACCACAAGTCACACATGGCGAGGATCGAAGAATCACAAAACGGAGAAACTCGTTGAGATTCCAATCACTCGCTCCAGTTCTTGATCAGCCTAAGAACAGTCAGATCGAAAAGTTCAGAAGTCATTGCATGAGCCATAAGTGACGAGAACCCTTCCCTACATCTCGTGTCGTCTCATATACTAAGAAGAATTCCTAACAGCGCGCAGTCTGACATCAACCTCTTCTTCATCGTATACAGGACAACTGCCAGGACTGTTGCTACAGATGCTCAAGTGCAGGGAGCATGTCAGGTGACCGTTCTCTGAGCAAAGGATGCAGCGGTTTCTCGCCTCACTATTACGCCTCATTTCAATTTCGCTGACAGCCATCGACGGAAATACCTCTAGATCCTTACTACGATCCTTTTCTGCTCGTTCAGATTCTCCGTCCCTCATCTCTCTCTCTCTCTTTCTCTCTCTCGGCGACATTTCCCCTCCACAGTGGGATAAAATCACTCCGAGGCCCGATATTACGTCGGTCTCAATTTATTGAACTTTTTGAATCCTCCCAGAGGGGAGCCCCTCTTTGCGAACGATTTTCCTTGTTTTCCACGTCAAAAAAGCAAGGTTCGGCAACTAAAGTAGTAGACTAAGATCGAGAAGGGCAGGACTCCACATGGACTACGGCATTTGCATCCGGCCTAGCTCTGAATCTGATCCATGCGCCAACTTTGAACCCCGGTCCCGGACAGTATGTCTTGAAGTCTCCACAATACTTTATACGCTACTATCTCGTATGTAGTACCTATTGTAGTTATAGTCAATCCTTGGGATGCAAGGATAGCCGCAATGCCAGGGCTTCCTTGATCAGGTCTTTAGAGTGGAATCGAAGTTCTTTGACCTGAGACGGTGGAGTGGATCCCGAAAGTTGCTGGATTGCGCAGGGCCGCGAAGCTCGTATGACAAAGACATATGTGATGATCTCGCGGATCGCATATCCAGGTTCTGGTTGGCAGCGGGGGATTCTTAAGAGCTTCCGTTCCAGGGCTGCAGACGCCACAGCGTGTTGCCTCAACAAGTCAGACTCGTATCTGAGTATGAGAGGCTGATGGCTAGGTGTCAGCTCGCTGCTGCCGCTGACTTGACGGTCAATCATCGTGCCAATGTTCCGCCCACAAGAACAGAAAGGGTGATGAGGACTTGACGTTGAGCTCTCACGGCGCATCTCATGATCAAGAATGATGAGTGGTAGTGCAGAGGAATGTAGCCTAGAAGGTCCAAGCGGTCAATGGAAGCGTGTCTAGAATCTGTACGCCACCTGCGCGGGAACGGAAAACAAAGCCGGCTTTTCTCCCTTTGTCTCCATCGAACAAATGAGAACGTCCGGAGCGACACCTAGCCACTCTGCGGACTTATTTACCTCTTCCAGTCAATCGCAGGTGAACAAATCGTGTCATCTGCATGTCGAACAGATCTTCAGATCGATCTCAAACTTTGTCAAGCATATCTGCTTCTGCGTAGGCAGGCTGAAAGGCTATCCGTGTTTACTGTGGTGACCTGAGAATTAGGGAGAGAATGGCAGAAGCACGTAAGTCAATCGTTGAGGTCAATTAGTCAGTCGGAAAGGCAAGCCACAACTAGCTGAAGGCTATCCTCAGGGTCAAAAAGTGTGATATCTAGGATCGGTGCATGGTACCTTTGTTGCGCAATCTTTCGCCCCGCCTAGCTGTTGAACCTTGCTAATGTTCGGCCGAAGCGGACTTTAGTCGACTAAATGTATGATCGTCCATGATGTGCACATAAACTTCGGATTGCCAGGATCGGCTGAAACAATATTGACACTCTCACAGAGCAGGTCAGAGAATGGACTCATCACACTCATAGGTGCTAGCTTCGTTGAGGGCTCAGGCTAAGATACACGCTTTCGCAGTCGAGCTTCCCTAGCCCCAGCCTCCGTGCAATCCCTATTCGCCAGGCCAACCAAGGCCGAATCATCATAGAATCGTTGATGGTGCCGGGATGTGGTACTCAGAAGAGGGGTTCAGGCCGCACAAGGGTAGGGAGGAGCATAGAAACAAAGAGAGAGGAGGAGAAAAGAAAAAGAAAAGAAGCTAGTGCATCCTGAGTTATGTGCGGGCCTCGTCGTGTGTGCTCGGGGACCTGCCATCAAGCAGAAGCCGAAGAGTGACCGTACAGAACACCCTCATTCGACAGAAGATCACCCTCGTGACAGCCACACAAGTAGCTCACTGTGGGCCACGCTTTAGCGTTCAAAGTGTTTATCAATGTATAGAGGGATCCATCCTGCAAGGACTCCACTGGGTTGTGCTGAGTGACACCCTGTTCACCGCCACAATCAGAGCCGTTGATCCTCGGTAAGCCATCTGTGGCTGGTGGACCACGTTTCTAGCCCAAAGGGGAATGAGCGTACCTCGACCTCGGACGGTCAACACCGTCCGCGCATGGGACTAGAACTCAATCAGTAGTCCCGATCATCTCGCATTACATTGCAGGTCAAGATATTGGGTTGAGTCCTGGTATCTGGGAAAAAGCAAGAATTGTGGCGTCGATGACGAGGTCTTAGGTGTCAAGACATGCCTCTCTTCCCCCGTCATGTTGTTCTCCGCTTACGAGACAAAGTAACTTGCTCGTATTTTTCGTGTTTTGATAACACTGGATTCTCTCCTAGAGTCATCAGTGAGACTCATGTAGAGCAATCACAATGCCATCGGTTTCACTGCTTTGCATGAGCAATGTAAATACGGAACTTGGCCGCCCTGCCCTGTTTCAGCAGTCAAGGGATGTCGTCATCCATCCTGCGGTCTAATCGGCGATTGCATCTCCAAAACCAAAAGTACCGTACTAGCGGCAGCGCAGAACCGTGGTGGTGTTCTCCGTCGGCGCCAGATGATGCATAGTAATCCGCGGAATCGAATGACTCCACCGTGTGTGTGTGTGTGTGTGTGTATCTGTGTGTGTGCACATCTTAGCGCACTGTGCATGGCTAACTCTGGAAGTAAAGGGCGCGAAGTCAAGAGCGTTAGCCTGCATTGCAAGGTGGATTGGCTTCCAATTATTGAGTTTCATGCAATTAGGTTTCATTCTCAATAGGCCCTCTATGTCACAACAAAAGCCGAAGAACAATGACCCGTTGGTCCGACCGCGAAAGTACCATGATGGTGAAAGAGAGAAGAAGTTATCCGGACCGAGTAGCGGGGAAGAGCCAGCAGCGTTAGGGGGTGTGGGGCTCGTAACATCTGCTCTACCAGGGCTATTGTTTTTGATCTGCGCGAAGCACGATTTCCGCCATACTGAGGCTGAGGTGAGCTGTGGCTGGTCGATCCCTCTTGACCTAAATAGGCATGTAGTGTGGCGAAGTCTTCCTTGAATTGACTGCCAGGTGTGGCTTTCCCCCCTCCTTTTCCTGCTTCTGTCAGCAAGACTGGCTTTCTCAGGGCGGATGTGAGAAGATCATCCCTTACTAGCTTCGGTCTGTGGCATGTACCACTGAGTTCAATTGCAATCGATTCACCGGCCAAGCTGTGTACGTGACGCCGAATCGGGACTTCAGTTCGACCGCCGTAATTTGCTAGACAGGCGCTTGATTCAGAGTGACCGGCTTGACTAGGTCTGGGGTTCTGGTGGGGTGTTGCTGGGGATGTGAAGGTGAAGATCGCCCGGGAGGTCACATTTGAAGCTGTCAAAACGTGGCTTCGGTAGCTTGACGATCACAAGGCCTCGGGGGTTCTTAGGTACCTAGTAGTGTACAAATCGTTTCAGGCCGCAAGGAGACAAACGCAAGTGTGGTCGATTTTTCTGACTCTCGGACTTTCCACGGAGGAAGGGGGGAATGACTGGAAGGGAGGCGGGGAAAGAGGTGGAAAGTGAAGGGAACTTGGGGAGATCAACTCTTCAGATGGAAGGAAGGCGGAAAAAGAAAGACTGCGACGAACCATAGTTCGTGACTAGTCGATCAATCTCGGGTCTACTAAATTGTCTAGTCAGTTTAAGCTTCACATTCATCTCCCCTGGCATGCAGTCATTCCATACAGTACACAATCTGACATCTCCCATTGCAGGCGAGGTGCCATGGGGATTTCCAGGAATGCCACTGACACCCTTCGTCTCCATCGAGATAGGACAGGCAGTGATAGACAATTGTCTTTTGGCGCTTCTCTTATCACGCTAAAATGGGTCTCTAGGTTTGCGCTTACGGATGGGGCAACAAAAGCAACTAGACTCGATGCAGGGTCAGAAAAAGTAAAAGTTTCGAGTCAAAGCAATGGATCTCACAGTTTAGTGGGTAATGATGATGCAGGCGCCCTTTCTTCTGGATCGTGCAGGCTTTATCTGTGCCTAACTTCTAATAACCTCTCAGTCTCCTGCATAACAGGGGTCCAGAGACTTCACTATGCAGATCTGCTCGGACTAGAACTTCAAAGGTCTAACCGAGATTGATTCCATCGTGGTGGCAAAGGTTCATTGACACAGTGAGCATTTACCTGGCCCAGATTGATACGGTCAATATTGCACCCTAGTTCACTCCATTGGTAGGCTCAAGGGTTCAATGCATATATGAAGGGCTCGGAATGCCTTCCCATCGATGCTTCTTTTCCTCATCCACAGATTCCAATGTCAACTGAACACACAGACCTCTCACGAATACTTCATCGCCTCATTTGTGTTGTGTTGAACGCAACTCTTGCATTGTTGAGCGGTTACAAAGCATTTCATCTTTATCTCATAAGTCTATCAAATAGACCGCGCTTCGTCTTCAGTCTAGAAACAACCATGGTTCAAGGCAACGCAAGAGCAGATGCTGGAGGCTCTAGTCGGGAGTATGGAATCAATTTTGAGGTCGCGCCTCCGACCACTGTCTCCCCTGGGGTTTCCATATCATTACCAGTGGTTGTTGTGGTGAGACCGGTAGGAGCTCCAAGAGCCCCTACACAGCAGCTAGTTGCGCATATATCGCTCAGGAACGAAGCCGGGACCGCCCCTGCTCCAGGGCTTACGGGAGTGCTTACTTCCAGTGTGCGCAGCAGCAGTGGGAATACGATCAGCGGTTATGCGCGGTTTGGGCCTCTCAAGTTCACTCAGGCTGGGAGGTTCCGGATGCGGGTCATGCTCGGTGCTGCCTCGTCCAACGGTGTATCTACGAGGGAGTATGTTGATTCTGGAATTATCACGGTACAAGCGGGTGCTGCACCTCCGCGTCCAAGTACGTACACCGTCAAGCTTGGCCCAGGTTGCCCTTAACTAAATTGAGTGATAGCACCTGCACAAGTCTCCAAGCTACAGAGCCTGATATCAGAAAATATTGATATCACAGTCGCAGACATCGCAGCATGGCAGGCTGCCTGAAGCTGAACTAGGGCACTCCCTGTTTCACCGTTTGCCCTTCGCGTTGATCGCGAATGTCTAGAGTGAATTCTGAGCTATGAGTTCTTTCTTCCTTTGCCGTTGGCGCTGTTTCCAAATCAATTCCAGCTAAAGAAAGCAGCCTGCTGTGACTGCCGCAGTGTGGAGCTCCATGTTGCAAAGTCTGTGAGAGGATACGTACCGGACATGACCCCCAGATACAGAAAGCCAGCCATCATTAGATCTTAATCTTTAATTCGATGGAAAGGGACATTCTACAGCATATTAGATACCACAACTAGAAGCAGCGACATAAGTTCCGCTAGGTCTTTCCTAGGTTGTTATCTTCTCTCCAAAGCCGATGGCACTTTATTCCCTCTCCTACTAGCCCTATATCACTTCCACCACGACCTCCACCATCTCCTCCCACCACCAAAAATCTTCAATGACCAGAAACGCCAACCAAGCAGCATCACAGGAACAATAACTCCCGTCCCGTTTCTCATCCACCCGAAGCACGAACCAGCCCCCTCGAGACCCCGCTCCCGCCCTTGCATTCCTTCATTCCGATCCCATCCCGATGACCCAAGATCTGCGTGCATTCCAGTGCGACGCGACACACGTCAAGAAACCTCGCAGTCTTCCTTCTTCTATGCTTAAATACCGCAATCAATCTGCTGTGTTATCGTTGGTAAGCACTCGCGTTCCGCAAGGGATGCACCCAGTACGGAACCATGGATATACTGAGTAGATACCGGTGGTTCCGAATGGCCATTCCTCTCTGGCTTGCTTCTTCCTCGGTTGTTTTCTTGCTTTGCTGTGTACTGTGAATTCTTACAATAACGGACTTCCATCAAAGACAACCTGGATCTAGTTGATCTCCTTCTGGACAGGGGATTTCACCCTCGTGCCGGGTTCATTAAGTTCATCTTATCAACCTCATCACCAAGATTTGCGTAAGTCGATGAAGACTAAGCATAGACCGGGAAGACGGAATCCAGAACTCAAGGTATACAATCAAAGAGCTCGTATACTCCTTTATACAAGGCGTGGGACAGAAAGTCACATAGCTGCATGACATCTTGTGAGATCTGATCCAGATGTCGAGATGATGATCAATCGCGGGTCGATCCGTCGGAAGTGGAGTTTCTTTCGAGTACGGAAATCTTTAGTTCAGGAACAGAGTCGTGAGCGAGGTGTTGCGGTGGGCGGGTATAGTAACCACTGGTACAAGCTATATACGACAAGTCGCGGCTCTGGGTATTGTTTACTGGTAAGTGAATATAGTGTTCATCCACAGCATCTAAATTCTGGACTGGTGTATGTTAACGAATAGGACTATAGGAACAATCAAAGAATATGAGTGGTGGTGACACCAGTTTTCAATACTAGTAGAACTGCTATAAAAATCGACATATGCACCCAATCCACTCAATTCCGGCAGATGATCTATACCGACAAACAGAACCATAATTCGGGTACAGGACATTCACATGGCATCCTTCCAACATAAACGAGCCGAACGCTCAAGCAGAGTATCGGAGCTCCATGCAGTCTGCCAAGCACTCCGAAGTCCCTAAGCCCGACAATAGGCCCACGACACTGGCACATCCTCAACTCTCGATCCGCGAGGTCCGAAACAGTTCCCCTGCCCAAGGCAGGAGTCAACCCATCACGACCCTCCCCACTACTCGCCTCCATATGAAGCGACATGCTCGCACCTCAAGACCAATCAACGGTAAATGAACTGCTGCGAACCCTCCTCGCCGGGATATGAGGACAAGAATGAAGACGAAGACGAAGATCGCAAGGTGACCTTTCTGCCTCCATGAGGTTCATGTTCCGCTAAGCAGGGCGAATCAACCCCCGATTGTACTTGCAATGGCGGTGGAGGGACCCTTGACTTAGATCGGAAGACTCTTCGGGATGGAAACCCCTTTGTGAGAAGAGGATCTAGAGATCGTGGGTATTGTTGTTGTTGTTGTTGTTGTTGTTGTTTGTGTTCTTGGTTTTCCTTTGGGTATCGCCCCACTGGGATTCAATCCTTGGTGTGGTGGTTGTGCAGCAGGCGGTCGACGCCGCCGCGCACGGTGTCGCGCAGACTGAAGCCGCCGAATAGCCAGTCGTTGGAGTGGCGGCCGCAGTGGTTGACGGTGCCGCTGTAGCGGCGGTAGTCCTCGGTGCTCTTGCGGGAGTAGGCAGAGGAGGAGGAAGAGGAAGTGCGCTTGTGGGAGTGGTCATCGTGGACCTGGGTGGCTCTCGAGGGGGTCATTTTGAATGTTTTATTGTGAGACTATGATTATTATGGTGGTGGTGGTGGTGGTGGTTGTAGTTGTCTTAGATAAACAAAGCCTGATCACTCAAACCCTCGACTCAAATTTCCGATAAAAACACAGAAGAGGAGAACAAAAACCTCAACGCAGCAAACCCCCGGGAACAAGAAGGGTATTTATGCACCAGAACACCAACGCTCTAACCCCTCAATTTCAATTTCAGACTGCCGACTTGGCTACGCTATCAGCAATCGGGGGCCCATCTGGGGCCTAGCGGGCCAGCGGGCCAGCCTTAGTGTCGGACATAGGCGGGCTGGCGAATCGGGCGACGCCAGCAAGGAGGGAAAGGGGCTCCATCGATAGGGCTTTCAGCAAGAGTGGAGCGGTGAAGATGCAGCGTGTTCTCCACCCCTCTGCCCTACGAGTCGGCCAGTGTGCCAATCACATTGCCATCCCGGTACTGTCAACCCCGTCAGGAGGCTCCAATTCACCGCTGCCTGTTCTTTAGTCTACACAGTAGCACTTCGTATTCGGCATGCATACCTGTTCCTTCCCCCAAGAAAACGTGGACAACTCACACACCCAAACCATCATCATTCCATCTCACTCCCTACAGTAACTTAAGATGTTACCACCAATCCCAACACTACATGAAATCAAATCCTTCCAGAACCCCCATCTGACCACCACTGCACTGCACCTCGGCTGGCACGCACCTCTCTCCCTCTCCCTCCCCTCTCACACAAAGCAACAAAAAAAAAAAAACACGATCACGCGTAAATCCGCCCCCACACCGTCGAATGTGCTAACTGGGTTCCCCACTCCCCAGACCGGCCAATCCATCCAATAACCCACCACAGACAGAGTGATAGGGCTCACTAGGGCTGATAGTGCGGTTGTTAGCGCTTCAGCTTGGGGGGGATCTTCATTCCATTGATTCCGTCCGTTCCGTGAGCAGGTCAATTTTCTCAGGGGAACACACTTCCAGTAACGAGACAACAGGTTACCGTGAGGGTAAGGAGGGTTGACAGGCAATAATTCAAGGTTCGAGCACAATGTTTCACCACGTTCCACGGACCAACTCACTGGCCAGGTTGGTGTGTGCGGGCGTAAAAATAGCAGCGGGACTTGTACAGTACAGATGTCTCGGTTTCGGCTGGGTTAGCAACGCAGCAACAACGGTTGACTACGTTGCTCTGGCCCGGATACTGACGCTCAGTGGGACATGCCAGTTCAAATCAGTTCTATCTGGTCTCGATTTCGAACACTGCTAAATCCTCATACACGAACTCGGTGTGAACTACTCTGTATGCACTCAAGTCAAGAAGTCAACAAGACAGCATCCGCGGAGATCCACTGCATCTGTCACCGAGTAGACGAAGCACCCATTCACACCCCGAAAACCCCGACTCCCATCCCCACTCCACTCCCAGCAAGTGGGCACGTTGAGGCTCTTTCTCGGACCCAGTGACATCATGTTCAGCTGGAGTCACAGAAAGCCAAGCGCGACAGCATCTCCATGCCGCGTGAATTCGGCACGGTCGTTCCGGGCGCTGTCTACTGTCTGTCTATATCTTTGACAGGTCCAAAGCACGGTCTCGTGCACTGATACAAGGCAAAAGATGCGCGGTTGCCCCGCGGTAAATCGCTCTGCAAGGGTTACAAAAATGTTTCTGCAAGAAGCCTACCTAGTTTTGAGGTGTTATTATTTGTGTCCATGTCCAATCTAGCTAGGCTACCGACCGACCGTAACATCACGCGCCGCAAAACCACGTGAATAACCCGACCGCCCGACCGCCCGACCGCCCGCGCGCAACTCTGTCCTTCATGCAAACATGCAAATAACCTATCCCCGTATACCATGTATACCAGACGCCCGAAGCAGAATGCTAACAACGACCAGAACAAAATAGAACACGGTGAGAATGAGAAGCAGCAAAACAGGCAGAAGAAAAACCTACAAGACTCTCGAGCACACCAGCCTGAAATAGAATGAGAAGAGCCCCAATTAAAAGACACCATGTAATGAACAAACCACTAAAGCAGCAGCACCTCACTCTTCTTCAAGCGGCCACAAGCTCGCACTTGGCCGTTTCCAAGACCGCGGCTGCTCCGAATGACACCGCCGATGGTTCCTCTCCGACAGCAGATCCATTGCTCTCCCTCGCCGACCACCACCAGTACCACCACGACCACCTGCAACATCCACTACCGGCACTGACAACAACCCACCAGAAGTCGCGTCAACCTGACCTGCAGCGTCTAACTTTCCGGCACGCGGCGAACTCGGCGTCGAAGGCACCAAGTACGACGTAAAGAGTACCTCCTCTCCACCGCCGACCGGATACTGAGTCGTCGTTGTGGGCATTACAAATAGCGACTTCGCCTTATCCAACGGCGGCCGCACCATCTTCCTGAACGGTCCTCCATGTTCACTAGAGGATGTATGATCATCCTGCGGCGAGGAAGCCCCTCGCGCGGAGGACGACCACCACCACGACCACCACCGTCGAGAACGAGTATTCGGTGCCACTGCAGGCATCGCCCTCGTCCTCGTCAGCGAGGGCCCAATCCCCGCGGACGCAGCATCGTCCTCAAGTAAGTCTTCCGATCCAACTGGGACGAGGAAATGCTGTTCGAGGAGTTGCTGGTAGGACTTTTGTTGCTGCTGCCGGTACTGGTACTGTAGCTGCTGCTGCTGCTGCTGGTGTGCAGACTGAAAGACCACCCAGTTTCGCCCCAGCGGCTGATGCTGTGTTCCACCACCGCAATAAGGCCAGGAGTGGCGTCGTCGATGATGCTCGCGATGATGATGAACCAGATATGGCATATCCACACTCCCACGCAGCTGCGATCAATGTCGGAATGACAGAACGCGATTCGTAACTCGAATATCCAGTGAATATTGGGACGTTTCTCAAGCCTGAGAAGCAGGAGAACGCAACAGCGGAAGACGGAGTAATGATAAAGAAAGACTAAGAGTCACCAGGCTCTGCAATTAGTGAGTAAATGAGAAGTCAGGCCAAGTACCACATCAAAAATCCTTCTTGGATAGGAAACAGAATTCGATTCACCCCGGGCTTCAGGGCAATCAAAACCAACCAGTCATCATGCAGTAAACTAGATAACACATATCAGTAAGGGAAAGCGTAGCTAGGCAGTGACTCTTTTTAAAAAGGGCGTACCAGCCGCAGCCGCAGCAGCAGCCTTTTCGTGTATTAGAGTCATGAGGCCTGCACGTGCGAGGCGCACGCGGCGCAGCGTCAATGTTCCCCGATTGCCCAGAAGAGAAGTAGGCAGATGGAGATCACCCGCTCCAAGTCAAGCCCGGTGCACTTGCAGGTGTGGACACTTAGTTTTCTGGCTTGACGGGGGTTGTCTGCAAGTCATACGGGACAAAAGCGGACAGGAGTTACCTGCCAGCTTTAGTTTGAGTCACGGAATGACTACATTTTGTGGCTGGTTTTGGTCGTCAATAACAATTACCAATTGATCAAAAGATCTTGAGTGAATTAAGCGAAGTTGATTTGTCGAAAGAAACAGGTCGGTGTAACCATCATTTCTCAGGCACGCTGGGACATGAACCGCAGCTGTAGAATCGATTTCCAAGATTTCGAGGATCTCCTGAGGCCCATCTTCAGCAGCAGTATGATCAGACGGGCTATAAATCTTGTTCATTCCAAGGCACAGACTCCCCCTCAATCCTAATCACAAGCGTCGTAGGAAAGATGCCCGGCTGGCCACTGTTCTCTGTCCCTGACTTGTCCCTGTCTGCGATCATATGGTGATCGGCGGCGGGTTTGCCTTGCAGCAAGGGACCGACCGACCGTACCGTGCGTGGTATCTGCAGACCAACTTGCAGATGATGCGGGAAAGGGGTTGAGAAGACAAATAAGAACTCTGTGATCAACAAGAAACAGTCACGTGGTCTAATGGTTATGATTTCTCGTTCACATCAGCTGAACGACCCGAGAAGGTTCCCGGTTCGATCCCGGGCGTGACTATTTTTGTCGATCTCAGACGAGCATCGACATCGCATCATAGGCCGCAGTCGTCGGTTTTGTTTTAGGCTCCTTTTTTATTTTCATCGGAATTTCCCCGCAGTATATATGTCCTAGTCTTCCTTTCATCTAGTCTTATGACGTAGGCCTGGTTCGTAAGGCGAGAATGAAATCACTTTGATCTGTTCGTTCATTGTTGATCATTAGCTTCGAAGCGGAGAGTAGCCAGGATATATACTTGCATGCCTCATCATGCTCATGCGGGAACCCACCTTTTGTTGTTGGAAAATGAATCGTCACAGGACCTCGCGATCGTTCCTTACTTGGGTCCTTCGCTTTTCCAGCGGCTATCTTAGCCATATTGAGGACCATCCCTCTTGAAAACTCCTGCGTGGGAAAGTTTATTCGATCACTGTGGTCTCGCGTCGGCTCCCGAGCTGGCATCCCCAGTGTTAACCACTTGTCCGCGATTTGATCACTTTTCCATCGTGCAGCAAGACGCAGATTCTCCCCATCTCGCCACAGCTGAACCTCCAAGTCTCCCTTAGATGACTTTTTATGGCCGAAGAAGAGCTTGGACTTGGTTGTAAGAGATGTGGCACGTCTGGAGAACACGAGTTCGTGGGAGGATGCCAGTGAGCTCATGAATCCCTGCAGGGTGAGCACTTCGTCAAAGCTTATCGCAACGCTTCTCGTCACCTTCTCGCTGTGGGAGAATCGAACCTGGGAGTCAGCACGGTACAATTGATCCACGTGTGATGATATGTAGTGGGTGTGAAATATATGCGGAAATCGAACACTGCGGCTGCCATGCTCATAGCTGTAGTCGATGTCTCTGTAGACATAATATACACCACTAGACTTCCAGCCCGCGTGTGCTTGACACACCATGATGGTCTTGTATTTCTTGTGATCCGGAGTGTCGTCCACTGCGTCGTAGACGTGACCCGAGCTTTGGGTCTGAGACCAGGAGAATATCGGTTTCGCGTTCAGACTCATGATAGCCTGCTCAAACTCCTCTGCTGCCTGCTCGGTTGACCATTCTATACTAATCCCGACGTTGGGATTCTTCTCATCATAAACATTGGAGTAAAGGGGGTTGTAGTTCCCATCAGTCTTATCGGATCGTTCTTGCCCAGTATCTGACCACTTCAGTAGCGCCTGCCTCGATCCTTTTTTGCGGTTGATTTGTACACAGCTCAGAGGCATGAACCAATCAATACACATTGGATCTTTGTCGGCCACAGAAGAACTGACGACCATTCTCCGGATGGATCGCCATGCTTCGCCAAATGATCTCTCTAGAATGCGCACTTCACAGGATCGGTGAACCAAAGCTGGACTCATGGCTACCATGCTGGGTGCTTTGAGCTGCTCCAGTACCTCAACAGTGCCTCTATAGATCATAGTTTCGGTAATCTCATCCGAGCTTACTGGCTCCCGGGGCCACACCGCATCGAAGTAGGCTTTCGGAACGCTGATGAACTGTACCAAGTCGGGCAAATACTGAAACGAGATAGAAACGCTGACCGTTTCAAACATCAGCGTCACCGGTTCCGTAGACTTGGCAACCGAAAGAATGTTGAGAGAGGCTTCTGAGACTTGAACAAGCTGGGCCAAATCTGCTGGCGTGACTATGACCGGGTCAGATTCAACCAATGTCTGTAATGAAGGGGGTATAACTCACAGTCCCGTTGGAGGCAAAAAGTGCCCATTTGATTGCATATGGTAATTTTCGGCTCATTGTCACCTTCCTTGGTAGACAACAGAAGCATGTATGGGGCGCCTTTCGTTCTCATGCGAAGCTTCTTGCTACCTACCCCGGCGTTGACGAACGTGCGGAAGAAGACTTGTTCGTCCTCATTGCCTGCGTCTTCGATCTCGACCGTAGTATAACGGACATCGCCTAGACCTAAACTTGGATTGATATTCCCCGTACTTTCTTCGGGTTGTATTGTTTCCAAAATCTCCTGGTTGTGTGAATGAATGGCAGCATAGTCTGGAACATCGACGGAGCTGAACTGGGAGAAGTCTTCCCTAATTCCCTATAGTCCAGGTTAAGTGGAATCCAGCATATGTGCTCGAGCTACTCACTTCCGACAAATCGGAGACCATTTTCCGATTCTCATTCAAGAACAATTCCTCCGGATTGCCAGTTCTGAGCACAACATCATATAGGATATATGAGGCCTTGAGCAGGTCAACATATGCTTGATAGCTGGAGGACCACGATAAAGTTGATGGGCTAACGCTTCCACGATTATCCAACGGGCTTGGCTTGTCCGCGTTGGCAAGGACTGCACGGGCCTGAGACTCTGTTAGACGTCGAATTACAGAAGCCAAAACGTACTGTGCCATACCTTCAGCAGCCACCACACAGCAATGTGTAACCAACCGCTCGTGGTGAGATTCCGCACTTCCTGCCCTTTGACCACAGACGCATCGAACTTGAGAATGAGCTCAGCGTCCGGTTGGTGGAATCTATCTCGAGGCTCATAGCGCAGTGATCGACGAATCTGTTCCCGCGTTCGAGAGTGAGGTGACATATCTGTGTCTGGCGTGCCTTTCCCCACGAAGGCTGGAGTCCGAGAATGCAACACCTCTTTTTCGGTTGAGAATAGATTCATAGAGGGCATGTTGAAGTTTGTATTCCCCGATACGCTACTAGAAGGGGTAAGCGTACTTCCCGACATGACGGAACCATCAGAGCATCCGGAGGCCATCGACTCTGTGGAGACTGACCCACGTGTGGGATCACTGCTGAAGCCATTGGGTGTCTTCACATCTGAAATGGTCGATTCAAAGATGGAGCTTCCCTCTAGCTCGGAGATCCCGACAAGGTGAGGTCTTCGAGATGATATTGGGGGTGGTGGTGGAAAAATGGGAGATTTTTCGGCCTGTGGCGGCGGTGATGGTAAGGGAGACTCGTCTGTTTGTCAATTATCCAGCACTGAGTTGTTGAAGCTTCCTCGTGAATAACTGAAAGGGTTAATAACCATGATCCCAAGCCTTGGCACGACCAGGGTCCTTACCTCACAATCGAACTCATGCACAAGCCTAAATTATGCGCATGGGCGGATACCTCCGATCTCAACTCTTCAACTTGTCCTTGTTGTGTTGGCCAGTCCATCTTCTCCCAGAACTCCTTCTCGCTGCTGGCGCCAATGGCCCTGTATCTGGCCACTAGTTTATGGAGTGCATGCAGGGTCTCTAAGCAGGCATGAAGAGAAGGCTGCAGATCAACTCTATGATCACCTCTCACACTTTCGATGCTGTTTTTCAGAGCACGAAGAGTGTTATGGAGAGAGAGTAATCCGGCCACGAGTTGTTTGAAGCCGTCAGGCGCCTCGCCACGAACAAGATTGCAGTTATGATACAAATCCCATGCTATTCTGATCAAATTGTATAGGGTGACATCCACATTATCGACGGAAGTCATGATGTCGTAGAAGTATGTCCGAGGTAGAGTCCCTGTGAGCATGAATGACCGGAAGTCGAGAGAGATTTCAGACTTTTGAGATTAAGCCCTAGCTGTCCTCACTTGTTCCAAGCGCTTTCAGTGAGGTTCTCACCCAAGTGTCGATCTCACCTATGGTCGAGGGACTAGACCATCGTGGGCTAATGGCATCTGGGATAGGCTTTGCTGCAATGACTGAGCAATAAGACACTAGGAAGAGCTTCTCAGAGCCAAGTCTGGTTCGTCGAGGAGTGATCAGGTAGTTTCAACGAATGGGAAAGGTGACCGAAGAGTGGGCTGTGTGCGTTGCGGTTGGAAGTTCTTTCAAGTCGCGGCCACCAAGAAGGCGACAAAGAGCTGAGGCGTGGTTCGCTTTCAAAACCTGCACCCCACACAAATCCCACATCCCACATCATGCTGCGATCGATTCTTCCTCGCTTATAATCACTGAAAATGAGAGTAATAGGGTACGCCGGAGAGACAAGATTGGGTCGCATGGTAATGTTCAGCCAAGGTTGATGGCTCCGTCAAGGGTCTTGGAAGGTGCAGTGCGGAGTCAAGCATTCCAGAATGATATGGGTACTAGTACTAGTAGGTTTATCTGCTACAACTGAGTCGCAGAGCCAACAGCAGATTTTAGAAATTTCTTCTATATTGCACAAAGTCTCAGGCTATCTCAAATTACTTCTTGCATGCATTGCCTTGAGATACTTTTTCTTCTCGAATGCTATGTGCAACATCGCAAGCATTAACCACCACTACGATAAGACATGACAGGGATGCGAAGAAACAAAGCAGCCGGGGTTTGCGTCCTCAATGGCAACTATCGTATTGCTTCCCTTGGCATTGGCCACCCGGAATTCAGATCGCAGCATTGATAATAGCGAAGCAGCTATGGTTTGCTGGCATCACTTGCTATATTTCGGATCATGATGCTAGAGTCGAAACGAATAAGAAACGAGAGTTATTTCGAAGTTGGAGAAGACTAACGTAGTGGTCGCAACAGGACGTGACACAGCCATGATCATGTAGAGAAGAAGCCTTTGGTGATGCTGTGAAATAACTAACGTTAGCTATGGTGAATCAGCTAGAATGTGAAACAATGCTAGGTTTGAGCTTTTGAGTACAGCCAATAAAACCATAATAAAATAAGACAGAGACAAAGTGACCAAGGCATGTGGATGAGAGAAATTCTAGCCGAGGCGACCATTCGAATAGCGGATTTGGATACTGGTAGCTTGAGACTAGGTAGGTAAGATCTTAAGTCTGGTGCTATGCGGAATTTGGTTGGTGGCAGGTCCGAATCACTGTACTACCTAACACCTCAGCTTCATTCTCACCATCAGCTCTCTTTTCTCGGTAGACCATTTCCTATATAATAGCGTGGAAATTTCTTCCAGAGACAGTGCATGCGGCTCCTTCTCTTCATGTCCATACCCAAACCTCCGAAACACAAAATGAACTCCCAGTTCAAAATCATCGAGCACGCTATTCCCTGCTCTTGCATCCGTGAATACCACCACCAAGTCAAGACAGACAGACCATTGCAATTGGAAAGCAAGCAATACATCGCACTCAACAACTCCAACCACAGTCAGGATGGCATATCGATCATAGCAGGACATGCGAATGGGACTCGCAAGGTCAGGAACAACTCTATTCAGAGTGGCGCACTGTAATAGCCTACTAACGATCAAAACCTTAATGTAGGAGTGTTATGAGCCTCTTTGGGATGAGCTGATGACAAGCTTCGAGGGGAAAAACAAGGCTATCTGGTTCGCGGACTGCTCCAACCAAGGCGCCAGTGGAGTGTTGAACGAAGATAACTTTGGCGACGATCGTGAGACAAATCTCCCGATGCACTACTCGCTCAATGATGGGAATGGTTCTGCTGATCATGGTCACTATAGCGAACTGGTTTGACCACTCTCGAGATCTGCTGGGTATGGTGAACGATTTCAGTGATCAGATCGAGCCTCCAATCGTGGGAGTTGCACATAGTTTCAGCTGCTCGCAATTGTACTTGTCCAGTATTCTCCCGCATAGGAAAAGCTTTGGCACTAATATCTCTCAATCTCAGTGTTCATCTGTCAATAATGCATCCCCGGCTCTTTCATTCTCTCATCTTTCTCGAACCCATGATTCAAGTCGAAAGTCCTTGTAAATTGGGTGGACGAAGTCCGGCTCTCTGGGCCAGCACCCGACCTGATCTGTGGTCCTCACGGCACGAAGCCGAGATGTATATCCGCAGTGACCCATTCTGGCGCCGCTGGGATTCCCGTGTAGTCGATAGATATATACAATATGGCCGTTGTGCTCTCCCGACGGCGCTCTACCTCCTCCACGCCCCAGGAAGACCCCTCCTACCTGAAGCCGTGACTTTGACCACTACCAAAGCGCAGGAAGCCTGGACATACTTACGCCTCAATGCAACGCCTGAGATAGATAGTGACGACAAGAGTGGTTCTCCTACAAGGACAGAGCGTTTTCTAGGCCCGGACTTATCCCTCTCTGCCAAGGAAGGCGACAATAACAACCGGAGTTATGTGACAATATGCCCGTGGTCATGTATTGCCTTTGAGCTTCTTCCATACGTCCGGCCACCGGTATTCCTCATCTACGGAGAGAAAAGTCATATCAATACTCCGGCACGGAGATAGGATAAGATGAATCGAATTGGGACTGGGCTTGGCGGAGGCAGGCAAGTTCGAGCTGAAGTCTTGCTCGGAACCTCCCACATGGCACCGCTGGAGATGGTGCAGGATACAGCTTGTCTGATGTCTGGCTGGTTAGAAGTTCAGTTGAATGCATACCGCGAGGAATTGGAGTTTTGGATGCGCCACGACAGCAAGAAGTCTGAACAGGGTGGAAAGGCTTTATCGGCCCAATGAATGGAGTACATGCAGTCGCCAGTGGATACTAAGCGTGAGACGAAAAAAAGGCCGAGTCATCTATAACTTGATGATAGTACTCGGATTAGGTAGAGGCATGAGAGACTAATCGTGTATCATTGACACCTGATCTCGCCAGGTATTACTTCTCCCACACGAAGTGTATGCTGCTTCAAGCAGTACTCCGGGATCCTGGATGTTGCATCATCACCATCAACAAGAGAGAATTTGAACAATTATGAGATATTTCCAAACGCTAAGGATACACTTTTTGATTGACACCACGATTATAATTGCACTGATAAGGTCCAGCATCAGCTCTTATCCAGCTCCGAACACCGAATCTATTCCGACAAACGCCGACCTAGATGCACTACACATAAAAGCGACGATAATGCATCTCTCGAAATCATTTTAGATTCCAAGCTAAGACGGAACAAAACCATGAGTCTACACTTGGAGAAGTCAAACCAATGCAGCAATGACGCATTGGAGGAGAATGAGTCCTCTTCCGCCCATTCTGACGATGACCTCCAACACCTACTCCATGTTGCAGACTCTCTACCGCCTCGGGTCTGGATAGCAGCATTAATCGCCATTTTCGAAAGATTTACCTACGAGGGCACCCAAAGCATATTTCGTACGCAAATTGCAAAGTTCTCCACATGGCTTTAGCGTCTAGAGCAGCATAGCTTACCGGTTCTTCTTCTAGAGAATTACCTACAGCATAGCCCCTCTGATGCAATCCCCGGGGCTCTCGGCCTTGGAGAATCACGAGCCACGACGGTCAATCTGGCATTCACAGTCTTGGTAAATATCCTGCCGTTGCCGATTTCGATCTTAGTCGATGGTCGATTAGGACGGTACCTGGCTCTGCAGATCTTCTTCGTGTGGGGGCCGATCAAAGAATCTTTTTGGATCCACACACTCGCTGATGAATGGTAGCATCTATGCACTGGGATCTTTGACTCTCTTCATCACTTCCCTACCTGTCATAATACATAACGGTGCTGCGGCACCGGGTTTCGCCATGGGAGCTGCGCTGATTGCCATTGGGCTTGGAGGGGTCCTGGCCTCACTTCAACCTTTCATCGGTAAGTGATCTCATTGCTGTTTACTCACCCTCTTCAGGCAAAGAAGATGCTTATTGAGTTAATTCTTGACGTTGCAGCGGATCAATATACAGATCCCGGAGGGCGCATTGAGACTCGGCCAAATGGCCGGCAGGTAGTGGTGGACCGCGACCTCACCATTCAATACATCTACAGTGTCTACTACTGGTACGCCAGCTATACCACTCCTCGATCTCCATGACTGGCTCCGAGATTAACTCGACTTAGGATGACTAACCTTGGGGCCATGGGGGCTTTAGCCACCACCATGATGGAGAGATATGTTGGGTTCTGGTCGAGCTATCTCCTGGCTCTTTGCTCCGTGTTGGTGTGCCTCGTCATCGTGCAAGCAGCAGGGAGGATTTTCGGCAAGTGCTGCCTCTCAACCATGTGAACAAGCCTGACTGACGATGAGCAGTCCATCCTCTACCACAAAGCTCCGTTCTTCCCCAGGCCGCCCAGTGTCTCTGGTACGCATGCCTGAGTGGTTTCAACCTCGAAGCATGCTATCCTCAGACCCAACTCACAATGCACCAACGTGTCGTTCCATGGGATGAAGGATTTATCGCCGAGCTTCGAAGCGGGCTATCCGCCTTCAAAATCTGGTGAATTGTCCCAGTAACACAGCACCAGGTCTTAGCTAACCAACACATCCTAGCATGGGCTGGCCCATCTTCTGGCTCTGCATGTCCCAAGCCTCTCAGCAAGGCATATCTCAAGCCGGCACAATGCAGAGCCACGGTATTCCCAACGACGTTCTCAAGGTTTCCAACCCCATGGCATATATCCTCTTCGGGATTTTGGTCCAGAAGATATTATACCCGTTTCTCCAGCGCATCGGGATCTTGTTCATCCCAGTCAACCGCATCACCCTTGGATTTTTCATCATGTCCTTAGCCATGACCTATTTTGCCGTTCTTCAAGCTGCAATCTACCACACAAGACCCTGCTATGATCACCCATTGGCCTGTGCTGCATCGAACAGTGATCACGGCCAGATTCCAAATCAGATCCACATCTTGATCCAGCTCCCAACATACATCATCATCGCGCTGGCCGAGGTGTTCTGCTGGCCGACGGGCGCAGAATACCTTTACAGCCATTCGCCAAAGAGCATGAAGTCGGTGATGCAGGCGTGCTATGTAGGAACGTTGGCGCTCGGCTACGGGCTGGGTATGGCACTGTCACCGCTTGCAAAGGACCCCTACCTTGTGATTCTTTGGTCGTTGGCAGCTGGATTGGTGTTTGTCTGTGCTTGTGTCTTTTGGGTGGCCTTTCGTCGGCTAGGACGGGAATCTAGTGGTTAGAACAGGGTGTATCCTTCGGAATTTCACCATTGAGAAGTGTTTGAGAATTATGACATTGAACTGAGGGGAGCCAAGAACAATAGGATCGAGCTAGCGGAATTGAGACTACATACACACAAGGAGTTGACCAGCAGGCGGGCTCGTCAATTGAAACTCATAAATTTGGTCGATATTGAAGAGAAAGCTCGTTGCTAGTTGAATTGCTGCTACGCCCTTGAAACAAAAGGAGAGCATGAAAGACTCGCCTCTTCTCAATGAGATTGATCCGGCTCGCTGCAATCCTGTGGATGGTGCAGTACAAAGCAAGGAGTTGGTTTTACGACAACAAGGTGATATAGCAACAGACGCAGATTATGAGTAGATCTGAGAAGCCTTCAGTGAGTGTTGTCAGAAAGCACACAAGAGAGCTTCGCGGTCTGGTACAATCGACTGTGCAAGTAGCTCTTTGTTGTCTTCAGGCGGGACATCCAGACATCGGCACAAAGAACTCGAACGACAACATTGGATTCCTGCGAGAAAGCCCTGGTACTGTACTTCGGAGAACGAGGTTGTTTATACTGCCTGCAAAAGAGGATTCCCAGGCAGAGGTGAAAGAAGCTGGAAATAGCATGAAAGAAAGCACAAAGCATCGAGGCATCGTGAGTGGGGCGCCACCATCCCCAAAACAGACAAGTCCAACCTGCCTGAGGCCGCGGGATCGCGCATCGACGCGACTTTCTTTGAGGGCGAGACCTTCTCAGGGGGGGGGAAGACCACTTCCTCTTAAACCTCAAGAGATTCAACTGACTTGTTCCTTCTCGTTCATTGTCCTCCCCCGATTAACCACCACGTCTCCAACCCGCCCACCATGAGACTTAAAGACTCGGTCGAGTCCATCCTCACGACCGCGCAGTCCCACCTCACGAATATAGCCTCAAACCTGCACTCGCACCTGCTCAGCACCACCATTGCTGCGCAGACCGTTGATCGCATCACGAACCCCGCGCCTCCTCCCGCCGTGGCTTTCCCCAACCCCAACGCACCCGTTCACACCGACGATAACCTTCTCCAACAAGCCCTCCTGTACGACTACAGCGCGATCATGGCCCAGCCGTTTGTGCTGGACGTGCCCACCGTCAGCTGCCTCGTCATGGCCTTCCTCCCGATGCTGGTTGCCTACATCATGGGCCGCCGGCTCATCCCAGCGCACCAAGACCTGGCCAGCCTGCTCTTCTTCTGGCACGCGTACGACGCGCTCACGCACTTCCTGATCGAGGGCTCCTTCCTGTACCACTGCTTCTTCAGCTCCATCACCATCTCCGCCACTCAGTCCCGCTTCGGCCCCGTGTTCCTGAACCAGCGCGACCGCGCCTACGGCGCCACCTACGGGGCCTCGTGGGACCCCACCGCCCGCCTGTGGCAGGAGTACGCCAAGGCCGACCACCGCTGGGGCGGCGCCGACCCCACCGTCATCTCCATCGAGCTGCTGACCGTCCTGCTCGGGGGCCCCGCCGCCGCCTACATCTGCTACAGCCTGTACCGGCTGTCGCACGGGCGGCTGGGCAGCAAGCAACGCGGCGTGGTCGTGGCTCGGACCTGGCTGGTGGCCGCCTGTCTGGCCACCGCCGAGCTGTACGGCGGGTTCATGACCTTCGTGCCGGAGTGGTTGGCCGGCAGCCCCGCGCTGAACACGAGCCACTGGATGTACGTGTATGTCTACCTGACGTTCTTCAACGGGCTGTGGGTCATCGTGCCCGTCTGGGTCATCTGGCGCGCGCAGAAGGAGATCGTCCGCGCCTTTGTCGGTGGCACGCCCGAGTTGATGGGCGGCGCTGCTAGCTCTGCTGCGGCTCCTTCGCGGAAGAGATAAGTGAAATTCTATGGACTGTATAGTTGGTTTCGAGTGTGCGACTTGCGCCGTTCTGCTTTGTATTATGGATCTCTTTTCTTTCTTATCCAATAGACTGTTGTTCACCTATCATGTATATTTGGTGTATATACCCTGTAGCTAAAAGCTGTGATTGTTGTTCCTGAGACGGTACTTGTGAGGTTAGGAAAGAGTAGCCGAGGCAGCGAACTAACCTCACTAGTCGTGGCGGTCTCGTGATATAACCTCTAGTCGGCAATCAAGTCCTCGTCGTTGCTTGGATAATAGATCCCTAAGCACATATCTATGAAGATTACGTGCGAATCCCCCACTGCTCACTCTGCGGCCGGAAGTTCTATAGAGACATTCTCGGGCAGTGGTACGAAGGTCTTGACCAGGTCCAGCCATCCATTCAAACAATGCGCACTTTCCATCGTAATGATACACTCCGTTTCTATCAGACAGGCTATCTAGTCTCTCGTGTCGAAGCCTTACCATCTACCTCTCCCACTGCGCGCGACCAGAGCCATTCGGAGATATTCTATGGTGTGAGGTTTTTGGGCTTAATGGATTGCTGACAGCGGGCTGATCCGAATGCAGGATGAAATCAAATGGATGTTCGGAGGCGATGTTGATCTCATTTCCCGCCAGATTGGTGAGCCTTTTATATGATTCAATATGGTATTGATCTGATTTGTCTTGTAGAAGGGAATACTTGGTGACAGCTGCTGTCACGGAGCGGAGACAAGGGGGCTTGGTTGGTCGAGAGGCATGGCAGAAGTATGTTCTCAATCATTCAGCATACGTACCAGGACTTGAAATCGAAAGAGCTGTACCGGAATACCCAGAGAACACTTCTAGCCCAGCCCGATCATGAGGGCGACGTGTGCTTGTCCCAGCATGTCTCGGGACACAATTCGCCCAATTCCTGCACTTGCGTGTCTGAAGAAAGCCCTTCGTCTGGACCAATATGACAACGCAAAAGACATGAGCTATTTTTGATACCCGGCCGGGTAAATCTCTATCGGTTAAGAAGCCAGAACGCCAGGTTCACCTCTCGACTTACACCCAAGTCGCCGGGTATCAATATAGTACATTCTCACATTGTTCAGTGATATGCGGGGAACGCTCATTGAAAAGCCTGTGCATGGGTTCCCACAAGTAAATTCAAGTTCGTCAGTCCGTTCGAAGGAAGGACGTCTTTTTGAACGGATCAAAGTCGAATATGGCACATATCAAGGCAACTCATGCCTCAACTGATCTTTGTGGCCCACCAGCTCAATCCGCGTGGGCTCACTATGCAGCTCACCCAGCCTCGATTCCCCGGTAGCCTCATACATATACCCTGCATTCTGTGGCTGCGACGACACACCTGGCTGGTACCCGGGGGACTGCGTCTTCTTCCGGCGTCGCATCAGCAGCCAGATGGCGGCCGCCAATGCAGCGACACCTAGCACCCCTCCAACCACGCCCCCGGCAACCGCCCCTGTATTGACCCCGTGTGAAGGGGCAGTCGATGCAGCCGTTGTCGTCGTCGTCGAAGATACCGCCGCCCCGCTCGTTCCAGTCGTCGTTGCAGTTCCTGTTATCGTCGCTGTACCCGAACTAGCAGTCGCACTCGCGCTCGCAGTCGCAGTCGTTTCTAAGCCAACACCACCCAAAACACCCCTTAGCCCTCAGACTCATATCCCGGATAACCCCCAAACCCCAGTGCAGGGAGGATGGAACGAAATACCTTGCGCAATGACATTCAACGCCGAAAACGACGCATCCCCCTGAAATCCCGCCGGCGCACACCCGACCCACGTCTCCTTCTTCACCCCAAACCCTTGGGTATCGCCCTCGCAGCAGAAATACCCGCTGTAGTTGTACAGGGCCCACTGGGCGTCGGCGCACACGGGCGGGTCCTCGATCTGGGCGGTGCAGTCGGTCCAGCTCGGGCAGCAGACGTTATTGGGGATGCTGACCTTGCTGCCGGGGCAGTAGGAACCCGACGGGCAGCAGGCGTACCAGGTGTCCCAGGTGCGGCCGCAGCTGACCTCGTCGGCGAGGCAGGTGTTGTTGCGGCGGGAGGCGAAGCCTTGGATTTCGGTGGTGTTGTCGGTCATTGTGTAGTCCTTCGTTGTGAGGGTGAAATTGGTGGGTGGGAGAGGATGGGGGGAGTAAGATGAGATGTGAAGAAATTAGGAGTAAGCGTGGGGAGTGAGACTGCCACTAACTTAACTACCACTGCCACTAGTACATTAGTTAGGGTACGGAGAAAGGAAGGTGTAAGAAGAGAACAGGAACCCTAGGTACCTTGCCTACCTACTTAAGCTATGCTATGTATTTCCGTGACTTTTCCCACTCCCCGTCTGTCCCTGCGCTAAAATGTCTAAAATGTATCGGGCACGGGCAACGGGGCCAGGGTCAAATCGAGTGGAGAATTCGCATTGACATCGACGGTGCCCGTAGGCTGCTGGCATTCCTCGCGCAGTTAGTGTGATTGCGATCGGCGGGTCGCTTACCCTGGTGATGAAGATGGGACAGGACTAGTCCAACTAACCGACTCAGTGCTCGTATGTGTAGACTATCTCACTAGATGAGGGAGGTTAAGGTGTGGTGATCTCGGTTTGATCCTTTCATCCTTTTGAACTGAGCAGATGGTCTTCCATTTGCAGAGTATCCGCTATCCGGCGGGCGGACCTGTAGGGTAGCTGCCTCTGCCATCCAAACAATGTACAGCGATGTTCTTTCGAGACAACCAGGGTAGAATTTACGGGTTAATCAATGCTGTCAGAATTGGTAGATGACGTGAGCCCCCTCCCCCTCCCCCTCCCCCTCCCCCTTCCCACCCCCCGCAAAGTGATGGATGGATGCAGACCCACTTATGCGGCTGAGGCTGTGTGAGCTGCTTATGAGCTTCCACTCATGCCTTGCACATAGCGAATGAGCGCGAACCATCTTGGCAGGTACAGTCGGTGCACAGGTGGTATATAAGCAGACAGCCAAGGTTCCGGGAAGAAGCGAACGGAATCCATATCTATTGTATAGAAACCATAATGCCTTCCTCCACCTTTGCCTCGTCAGCCTTATTCCATCCATTTTCGCTCTAGCCCTATAGCCTAACCAACCAGAGTCCAACCATGGCACGAAGGATGCCTCTTCCCCTGGGTTAGAAAGGCAGAAACTCCCACATGGGCCCAATCATCAACAAATCCTCCAAACCCATACCAGGCACCAATTCCTCCGCCTCCGTCTCCGTCTCCATCCCGACAACAACAACCTCGGGGCTCGTTGTCGTCGTGGACGTCGTGACCGTGGACGCGGACAGAACCTGACTTCTCTGCCGCTGCCGCCGCCTCTGCCGCAAGGCCTCCTCCTGCCTGACATGGGCATCCCGCCACATGGCGATCCGAGAAGTCACCTTGCTAAATACCCTCGGGACAAGGGTCCCTTCCTCGCGGGCGACCGTCACCGCATCCGCCACCTTCTGCGTGAGTCGGTCGACCGTCGCCTGATAATCTATGACCTGGCGTGCGTACTCCCTGTCCCAGAGATTCTGCGCTGGGCCATCGTCGTCGTCTCCATCGTCGTAGACGGAGATGTGGGATAGGATCAAGAAGCCGTGGCCCAGTTGGCACCAGAGGAGGTAGGGCATGTGGAAGAAGGCGGAGGAGGGGATGGCGAAGAAGGTGTCAAAGAAGGATTTTACGGCATGGAGACAGGCGTGCAGGGTGGTGAGGTGGGTGGGAGGGTAGGTGCTCTCCCTGAAGTCGGGGTCGCGGCGGAGGGCGGTGCGGTAGACGAAGAGTTCGAGGTTGTAGTATTGGAGGAGGAGGAATGCTGTCGCATTATTGGGTTCTTTGTTACAAGTGCTCTTGGTTTTCTTGTGATGCGGGGGGAGAGGGCTTACAGGACTGTGTGGGATCATCGAATGCAAGCGCAGGCTTGAGCTGTTCGAGCTCCTTCTGCAGCCATCGGATGGCAATTCCTCTGTGTGAGCAGCCCGAGGAGCTAATCGAATCATGCGGGTGGTCTGGCTGAAGGGTACGGTGGATTTTCTCCGCCATGCGAGCGAGATCGACCAGACATAACAGGTATCGATCGGATTCTCCTTGCGCCGCTGCTTGGAGCACTTGGTAGCTCTCTTCCATGTAGCTTGTATACTGCATGGGCTCAGACTCCCCTAGACACATCGAGATCCTGGCTGGGTCAGTCGTGGCATCGTCAAAACCGAGGCTGATTAGAAATACATCGTGACGAGGTAGAAGCACCCCAGATAAGCCTTGCGTTCTTCCAGAGTCCGGCCCGGGCCGGACGGCCGCTCAAACTGTCTGCACTTCATATACGACAACACGGATTGCGGCGCCCCGCTCGACACATCTCTGGATAAACCCAGGTTTTTGCTCTGAGCCACCAGAAGATGAAGATAATTACACAGTTGTTCCGGCGAGGGGACGTGGATATGCGCCCTATTTCACACACACCCCCACGGCGGTCAAAGCTGTAATCAAATAGTGAACGATCAAAATGGGGGCGACTCACCACGCAAGGAAGAGGAGAAACCCCTGAAATAGATCCAAACTACCTTCCCCGTTAACCACGACCCGTTCAACCAGGTACGCCTTGACCTTCCCGGCGATGTCCCACTGCGTCTCCTGATCCTGGCAGGTGATCATGGACATGACCATTTGGAGGAACGGTTTGCGGAGAAGCTCATCATCCGACAGAGGGAATGCGCACGCAACGAACGGGAAGCGCGTCGCCATGCGCTGGTGGAAGACGGCGATTGTCGCCTGCGGTGTCTCGTCGGACCCGCTCGAAGAATGGGTCTGTGGTTGTGGCATCTGGGGCATCTGGCCGACGGGTGTCAGGCATCCGCAGTTGGAGATTATGCCTTCAATGGGCTGCTGTGTGGCCCCCAGTAGCGAGGTCATGTTTTCCAGTTTCTTCTCTAATCGTCGCACGTCCCTGGAAATGGAGGTATTTTAGCGTCACATACACATATGGCAGTGCGAGAGAATGGACAGCACGTACGTCAACGTTCTGGTTCGGGGTTTACCGAGACTATGCGCTCCTGGGGCTTGCTTCGTGCATTCTTTCCGTAGACGATGGCATCTGCTTTGCTGTCAGTATGACTCCGGAAATACATTATGTTTCTCAAGCATTGCACCCATACCTCTGGCAGGCTTGGCTGGTTGGCCCGGGATCGCAGCGGGTCTTGGCTTTGGAGCATGGCCGGCATGCTTTGAGTGGCGTAACTTCCTGGCTGCGCATGACGAACACACAGTTAGAGTGAGAATAAACTCGCTTGGGTGAATCTAGAAGAACGAGGCAAGCTCCAGGCTGGGAGCCGGTTGAAGAGCGTAAAGGACAGGAGCTGATGACTCTTTGAGCGGGGACGGGATTCCGTGTCCGTTGTTTCTGCCTGAGGCGTCAGGGCTCCGTTCTCCGACTTGGGGGCGGAAATATAGGCATGGACCGAAGTTTATTATCGTCAAAATTGTGAATTGGATTCGATACACTGGTGGTCAATTTGATGTTGAGCACAACCTGAGCTATGAAGAGGATTCATACTACATCAATTATGCAACTGTCGAGTCTCACATGAACTCATCCGACAAATCTTATCATTGGCCTAGATTTCCGAAGACTTAGTCTAAGTATATCAACAACACCTTATCAATCTCAGCGCGAAATCAGCTGTGTGTATGACGTACCACGTGGAAACTGTCCATCTAGAACAACGAGCCCCGCCAGAGATGGGTACAGTAACCAGGGATCCTAATGACATCTTCTGTCTATCCCAACAACGCTATTGCGTTTGAAACGGAGAGTAGAGTGCGTATGAGCATAGAGTTCTACAAGAATCCGGAGAAATACAAGATCAGGAGGATGTTTAAGCAACTTGTCGAATTATGATTTCTGATTGTATTGGGTATTTGAGCCATTCAATCATGGCAAATGTATGTGATGCAAGACATGCTCAACCACAGTCAAATCCAACAACGTATGTACAGTCCAAGCAAGCTTCAACTCCTGGCGAAGCGCGGTGAAATGGTGGTCGGAGGTAGGTAAGATCGTACTATTCAGGCGTTAGTGATTGATCGTGGTGCATATGATGTGACTTGGTTGGCTAACTTACTTTACCAGCGTCCGCCGGGACCGCCTTGAGGGCCACCGTGACCGTGAGGGCCGCCGGGACCACCAGGGCCTCCAGGGCCTCCAGGGCCGCCGTGAGGACCACCGTGAGGGCCGCCAGGACCGCCAGGGCCACCAGGGCCGCCGGGACCGCCGTGAGGACCGCCTTGAGGGCCACCGAAGTGTTCAGGACCGCCAGGACCCCCGGGGCCTCCAGGGCCGCCGTGAGGACCGCCTTGAGGACCACCGTGAGGACCGCCGGGACCGCCAGGGCCAGGAGGACCGCCCTGGGGGCCGCCGTGGTGAGGGGGGTTTTCGTGGTGGTTGTGGTGGTGAAAGAGACCCATTGTGAAAGATGGATAGAGGATAGATGGTTTGTTTGTTTGATGAGGAACTCAGAAGGAACGGGGTGGTCAGCCCCTCTTATATAGACAGACAGTCGCTCAGCCAAGCAGTGGAGCTCGCAAAGCAGACCCAGACTTTCCCTTCCTCCTTCCAGAAAAGTGGCACACATCATAGCCACATACGACATCATCGGGCTAGACAGGCAACGCAGATCGGGGCTTGGCTATCAATCGAAACAGCCTCTTGAGTCAATAAACCCCGATGACACTGCCGCTGACAAAATTCCGGCAGGGGAGCTGCTGAATTCTCGAATGATGTTGCCTATCCAGGGGGAGAGAGAGCTGGGGAGAGTGGGCGCCCCCCCGATCTATCGCCCCAATCTTTGGGAGTCTTGGCATTTCCCGCTGCCACTCATTGATTTAGGGTTTTGCGTGCCTTTCGAAGTCCACGGGTGGTACGTACGCGGTTCCTGACGCGTCAGGACGGGTGCTGCCAATGACCCGACTAACGCCTGTTGACGATGATGTCTCGACGATGCGCAATTGCTGCAAACCTTGATATAAGACAGATAGACAGAGAACAGACAGGGTCTTGCACTGTTCCTCCATCCACGTAGTCAACAGACTGCGCCATGATGGTTGATGTTCCCACCGAGGGCGTCGCTAGCCGCTCCAGCGCCACCAAAAGTGGATAGAGGCATACGTACGCACGCAGCTCGACGGTCCCCACTCCATCCGCTGCAGCCCTTCAGCCTTAGGGGCGACCGGCTAACCGCTTCACCATCACATCATCCCATCGGTGCTTGGCAGTCCCTCTATGAGAGGGGCGCAGTGGCACACTATTGTTTCCAATGTTGCAAGAGCTGGAGTCGAGGGTATCTTGGCAGCACGTTTAAGCGATGCGATTTATTTGCGTCGGAGGGCAGTCATGCGTAGGGGGGATATGTAGGAATTGAGGTGTCCAGCGCCAGGATGTTTCATCGCTGAGCCAAGACTGATAGCTAGGTAGTCTTCATAGCGGCCCTGACTTCTGTTCTATCGAAGCCTATCGAAAGGAGGAAGATCAGTTGCTCCGAGGACGATCGACGTGCCGCCCGACGATTTCCGGGGAAATGGAGCGCCTGACGGAGGGCAGGATCCCTTGGATGATTCTATAATAGGTAGCAGGACGTCATAATGTTCATCAGCTGTGCAGAGGGTAGACTGTGGCCACGTCTACCATGACAACACCGACATCATTCGAGAGGAGAGTCGACATCACAGAATATTTTCGTTGATGCTTATCGGTCACGTGTCGATAGTCTAGGCCGCTTTTGATTCCGCTTAGTCATGGGGAGTCTCCACACCTCGGGAAATCCCCGAGGATCTTCCCTGCGCCTCGGTGACCGACCTCGGAAGTCGGGCTCAAATTCCAGTTCGGGACTGAGCGACCACCTCCGCCCCCGACATGGTACCTGTGATCCATCGAAGAAGCACAAGAAGACTTCTACCGAAGGGGAAAGGCCCCATCTTCCAAAGAGCTCATGAGGCGCGTTGCAAAGCAAGCAGGACAGACTTTGCATTTACTTGTGTCAGGAAAGCACACTGCACTGTTTAGTCCGCAATCGTTACACTTCATCCACTATTTGGACAAGCTCAAATGATTCATTGTGGAAGAATAGCCAAAACTAAGCTAAGCAGAGTTACTCTAAGCTGGCTTCCAGATACTATGCAACTGTATAAATCCACCATCCTACCTACTCAGCAGATCAGTGAAACGCTCTTCCGGCGAATTCATCATTGCCAGTCATCCCGCTCGACCTATCGCTCCCAGTGGCTGCCGCCGATGGCAACAATGTGTCCAACTGCTCCTGGGTAGGCGCGGTCACAGCTTTCAGAATGGTCACTGCTCTACCCGACGGAAGATCATAACGTGCCCCCGTGCAGTCAAAGTCAATAGCTCGGATTTCCTCCTGAGGATCCTGCCTGACCACCAGCCCAACCGTATTCTCTCTCACATCGTCCATCAATTCCCTATCGAAGAGTGACCGGTAAACGTCTCGCAGGCCCATCATCTCCGATGGCTTAATCTTCGAGAGGACAGCGCCCATGCGCTCAGAATCCATCACGCCCACTGCGAGAGCACGATTAAGGCCTGGGACGGCGCGAGTGGTACTGCCTCGTCCCAACCAGTAAGGCTCATGGTAAATGAAAAGAGGGTAGGTTTCGACGGGGGCATTGTTCACGGAATCGATCAGGCTGGCTAAGTTGGCAAGCTGTTCCGCTAGCTGCTCAACGGTTGTCGGTCCCTCCTCGGTACTTGCGTCCGGTGCCTTGGTTGTTGGCTCCTCTTGTTTGGCTTGCTCTGTTTCTGCCGTTGGGGAAGTGGACGAAAATTCCACTGTCGAAGGATTAGCCGTTGACGCCGTGGCTGCTCTTTCTGACGCCTGCTGAGCCTTTGCTGCTCTCCTCCTTTCCCTCCTCTGCCTTGCCTTTGACTTTCTCTTGGCCATGTATTGCACTTCAGGCCACCTTGGTGTCGAAGCAGCCTCTAAAGGCAGCATTAGGAGTGCTCAGCAGACAACAGGCTTGGTGATAGGGCAGGCTTACGGGAAAGCCAATCTTGCACTCTTTCGGCGTGGTCAATATCGTTGGAATGACGCAGTAAGCTCGGCTGAGGATGACTATGAGCGGAGTGATCGACGAACTGCTGATTGCGAGATAGATAAGATGCTGATGATGGATAATAATATAGATGACTATTTCGATGTGCTGTATAGAAGGAGGAATAGATGGGGGAATAGAGGGAGGAATCATGTCTCCACGATGTATTGGTTTTCTCCGGATGGACCTTCGCGGTCTTGAGGTAGGATCGACCCGAGACATGATTTGGATATAGTAATGGTAAGTGGATGAGGGTTGTTGGGAGATGGGGTAGAGTTGTGCATTCCTCCTAGTCAAACCCATCATAGAGGGACATCAACCTGGCTCGGAAGGCGCATACTTCCCTAGGACGGTTGCTAGTTTGTTGCCTAGGTAGGACTGGCTCCTGCCCTTCTATCTGAAATGGAAAAGGGAGCCTCCCCCTCCGGAACTCATTTCCTAGCTCACGACAAACACATGGTACCTGATATACAGAAGGAGGGGGGGGTTTGCCTTCAATCCATGGTTCCGTGCAATGGGGAGGCACAGTAACCATGCTTGACATGCCCATCACATTCACTCATTAACCAACGAAATAGACGATGGGTTTTGACTGCTTCAACTTGTTCTTCTTGCAGCATGAACTGAATGTCCCATGCTTTGTGCTGCCCTTTGGGAAGAACCACACACAGCAAACCATCCAGTAGCCCCACGTGTAGGCAAAAGTCGGCTACCATGCCCAAATCTCCGCCGAAGTTGAAGCTATAAACATTCAAATGCCGAAGGCTGGTGACGGAGAAGTGACCGCCTTTGATGTTCATTGCTCCCCAGTCGCGCTGCAGCCGCAAATAAGTAATCAAGCTGCGAATGTGCGGGTCCGTCAGGGTTCGGATCTCCTGACGGACTGCGGCGGCTGTGTTGGCAACTTGAATCAAATCCTCATTGTGCATGTTGAGATGATGTGCCGCGATGATCCCTTTGCCGATGTTGACTTTCTCTGTCAGGGACGACTGTGGCACGTGCAGCATGGCGACCATGTTCCCGAGATATAGGTCGGGCCAGGGGGGCCTCATGCGAGGTCGAAGGTTGGCCGCAAAGGAGATTGTGTATTCACCCTGGTGTAGTGCTGTGCCTTGATCCTGACGCAGACACACCGCAAGAAGGGAGGTCAGCACATCATGGCATGAGATGTAGTCCGGAGAGGTCACATCTGTCTCGTGCTGGTGGTTGGTGGATAGTAAGGCAGTACAAACACCTTTCAACCGACGGATCGTTCGGTCCGGCACGTTGAATCGAAAGGATTCGAGGAGCGGCGGTGCTATTTCCGAATGGCACTTTGCAGGGGGTAAGCATGATAAAGGGCTTTCCGCGCTGTAAGTGGCGGAAAAGTCTTTCCATACGCTTTTGCCGGTTGCATTTTCAAGGCACAATTGCTGACGCAATTTCATGTTGACTTCATGTAGGTCTGCCGTGCTCTGCGTACCACTGCAGCAATGGCTTAGAACACCGAGAATGTTACCAACCCCGGTGCCGTCAAAGACCAGGTGGTTGAAGCTGACACCCAGAAGAATCCCTTCCGTCATCATGTTGGCGGCAAATCTCATAGCAGGCTGGGGTTGCGTGGGATCCAAAACCGTCGGCAGGGGTGCGTACTTCTTGGAAAATTCCAATTCTTCATCTCCCGTGCAGGTGGAGATGCTCCCAAGTACTGTTACTGATTCATGAAAATGGTCCCGAACTTGGAGTAAAGATACGGACTGAGTTGAACTAGAGGGAGGTCGGATGCAGTGAACGTTCTCGGGAAATATGATATCGGAGGACACCACATCGTACGTGATAAATGGAATGACCTCGGTGAGCTTTCTAATGCCGCTTCGAAGTGACCCCAAGCCCTGTTCTGGCTGCTGTAGGCTGAAAGAGAGGTGGAAGGTGAAATACACCTTTGGGATGCTATGGTCGAGGGGTGACAGAACGTGCCCGTCGGGTTCGGAGATAGACATCTCTTGGGACAATTGGCCGAGTGAGAACCACAGAAAGAGGGCAATAATCTTGAGATCTGATTGTAGTCAGTACTCGTGCACTTTCCAGCACTTTTCAGTGCCTCTCCCGCGTCACGATATGAATAGTCTCGAAGTACCTATGGGCATGGTCAAGTGCCAACGGTCTTTCTAATAGGACCGGGGGGCCGTTCGACTCCTTCCTAAAATATACTAACACGTGCCTTGATATCAGGATTCTCCCTTGATGACCGGAAAAGCTTGCATAGATAGCTGAGTCAAATGCCTTACCCGCTCGAGCAATCACCAAGGAACCGATCTTAGATGCAGATAACCAGGGTTGAGCGGACAATGAACTGATTATGGAACAGGTGATCTAAGTAGAAAGAAAGTAACGGCCCCGGAAACATCCGGAGAGAAGAACTGCTCATGGGAAGATCTGAGGTGGCATGGGGAGGTCGTGGTAGAGTTTTCGTGTTGTCTCGCCTGCAACCACTCACCCTCCCTGGAAACCTCATCCTCTCCCCGATGGGGGTGAGCCGCGAGGAGAAACCCCCAAGCGCTTTCGGAACACCCCATAGTTGTGTACGTATTCAGTCTCGCAGCTGTTATCAATGATAAATCTTCAGTCAAAGCTTCAATCATAGCGGTTTGCTGCCTTTGAAGATACATCATGGTCCAAACTGCTTACCCGTTCGTACTATCATACAATTTCGCCTTTATGACAAACTCTCCCAAACGTGGTAGCTCAACTAAACAATCTCAACCTATGAGCCCCCACCGCGGGAATATCTTCCCCAAAGTTTCCAGAAAGGAACCATAAACAGTCCTCTAACTCACTGACCATCAAGGACAACCGAAACCCGCCAACCGTCCGAAGTCCGAAACCTCTAAGCACCCGCAGGCTTGCTCTCCCCTGTCTTTCTATAGACCATAGTCTCTCCGACTTTCACTCATACTACTTCTGGTGGATCTTATTCTTATCGATCCAGACAATCTCGACGTTTCCATGGGTGATGATCTCCGGTAGCTCGACGCTGTAGAAGATGCCGGTCATCGCGGGGGTCTTGTCGTGCGGAAAGACGAGGTAGGCGGTGCCCACTGTCTGCTGCGCGTATTACTTGGAGAAAGCCTGCTGGGAGCGGGTGAAGGTGGCCGTGTCGACGTCCTTGTACTGGCCCTTCTGGAAGAAGTTGGCGTTCTTCCAGATGTCGCGCACCGAGGTAAGGTGCTGCCCGTTGGCCCACTTGACCAGCTCGTTGATGGACTTCTCCGGCTGGCCGGTGAAGAAGCTCATGAGTAGGTTCCTGCTTGGAACATCGATCGACGATGATGGTGAGGCTCAACATCAAGTAGAAGTGGTTCGTTGGGAGCCTATGATAGTCTTAGTAAGCCACCTAAACCAGTCAATGGAGACTAAGTTGGGAATCTGACAGGATTCTCATCCCTTTCACTCAACAGGCGCAATGTCACAGCCGTGCTGGTCTAATCTCCGAACAATTCTCGCCAACATCAGCAGCTCGACCCAGGGCACCCCAAAGCTCTCCATCATCCACTCAGTAGGGAGCTCCTGCTTAATTGAATCGTGAGACACGGAAAGCGAACCTTTCTTTCAGACACCGTTCTCGTTCTCTGCTCTCTCATACAAAGACGCACATCTCTATTATGGGGTCATCTCTGGGAAGGCACGTGCACGAGAAAGTTGAAACAGACACCACCAGCGGCGATCTTCAAGCCATTCGAGACCTGCACCAGTCAACCGATTCCAAAAAGCAACCCAGCCTACTAGCCCACATCGCCGCCCGGGCGGCAGGCAAAGCTCAGCTCGAAATATTGGATTGGGTCTTCAGCGAGGGGTTTCGCGTCGCCCCGGGCTCCTTGAACAATGAGTTCTACCATCAAGCCTGCTACGCACAATCCCTTGCCGTCTGGAAGACCCTGGTCAAGAACGGGCTCGATCTGAACGGCCACCACAGCGAAGTCGTCGGCGATGCGCTGAGTCTAGCAGCCTACTACGGCAATGTGGAAATCGCGCGCTTCCTGCTGGAGAACGGACAGGATCCCAACGAGGCGTGGGGCGGGTACGATGACCTGGAGCCCGGCGTGGCCGCGTTAGCTGGCAAGAAGCCGTCAGTGGAGATCCTGTGGTTGATGCTGCAGCATGGATGGCGCCAGGGGAGAAGTGCCGCGCACATTGCCGCGGCGGAGCTGGGTAATATGGAGGCGCTGGAGTTGCTGGTGGAGCATGGGGCGGATCTGGAGGAAGCCAGTGGGTGGTGGACGAACTGTGGAATCGTGGAGGCAGATCAATGGGGCACGGCACTGTAACGTGCAGCGTATAAGGGCCAGCGAGAGCCGGTGATGTATCTGCTGGGCAAAGGGGCGAATGTTCACTTTAGAGATGAGATGGGGCGATCGATTCTGTGGGCTGCAAAGCAGGGAGGGAATGAGGAGGTGGTTGAGTTGGTGAAATTAGCTGGTCTGGAGGATGAGTGAGTGACGGTCACAACATGCTAATTGCTGATACGGTCTCAGAACGATGGTATAATCACGGCCTTCTTCAGTATATCTTACCAATGTAGTTCATCTGAAGGTGTTTGACAAAGGCTTTCCTTTGAGGAAACACAGACTTATTCGTCTCCTTGATATGGTAGATCGAGAATGAAAGATTAATTGAGAAGCCAAACGCCACTAGAAGTCAAATTGTTGATCTCTGGAATTTCACTCGCGTGGACGATTCTGCATAGATGTGGAGAGATAGAGAATAAGTTAAACATGCTCGTGCATGGTGGAACGGTTACGGTTACGGTAGCGAGTGGGCCTGGCGGGGTGTTTGTGGTGCCTGAACCGACTGGCCGCCCAGCCCAGCCCCAGACCCAGACCTATTCCTAGTCAGTCCCACTGCAATCCCAGCCTCTTCCAGGTCTTCTCCCACTAAGCTCCCGCTCGTTCCCTTTCTCTTCAGGCCTCAACTCACTCCATCTTCCTTCCTGTTTACCTTGACTCCGGTTACTCTGGTTGACTCCGTTTGACTCTTTTCTCCTCCTAACTCCTCCTAACTCCTCCCATTCCTCCAGATACTTCCTCTCTCTGGTACCTCCATGTCGACAGCACCGCACTCAGGTCCAGGCCTGAAAGATCTCGAGAAAGAATTGACTTGTTCGGTAAGTTTGATGACATGAACCACTGGAATGCTGCGGGAGAGTTGAAGGGTGTCCCTCCCCCCCCACCACCACCATGATTCGACGCTCTCCATTCGCCTCCCTTGCGTGCCAGCTCATCTGTCAGAACTAGACATAATCTCCATTCTCCTTGGAACGGGACGGAACAGGAAGATCATCGATCGAAAAATATGCAGGAAACTAATGACACTCAACTCCACCTAGATTTGTACCGACCTTCTCTACCAACCCCTCACCCTCCTTAACTGCCTCCACACCTTCTGCGGCTCGTGCCTTAAGGAGTGGTTCGCCGTACAAGGAACCCGTTCCCGACCGTCTTCGTCCGCCCGCTTCACCTGCCCATCATGCCGAGCTACCGTGCGCGACACCCGTCCCAATGCGACCGTGACGACATTGTTGGATATGGTCTTGGCGGCCAGTCCCGACCGGGGCAAATCCGCCGCGGAGAAGGAGGAGGTTGCGCAGAGGTATAAGCCGGGCGACTCAGTCTTTCCGTCCACGGATGCGGGTTCAGATGCGGAGGATCGAAGGGTGCTGGAGGAAGTGAGGGCTTTGAGTTTGCAAGACAGTCGGTCGGGATATCGTCAACAACAACAGCAACAGCGCTCGCGACATTCGTCGCGGAGTCGTCATCGGCGGATGGAGGGCACGGGTACCGATTCGGATGAGCGTCGAAGGGAGGAGGATGGTCGGTCTCGACGACGACGGGAGGGCTCTTCACGACGACAACCACGGCGGACGACAGCTGGGGAGGAGGGTCCGGAACGGTCGACAAGGCGGGTGGAACATCAGTCGAGCTTGAGGTCGCTGCTCAGCTTGTCGGATACGGAAACGATGCAAGAGGAGATCTTGCGACAGATTTTTGAGGAGGGGTTGTTGGATGATATCGATCTGGATAACATGGGTCCGTCACAGGAGGAAGAGCTCAGTGAGCGCATTGCGGATGCGTATCGTCGAAGGCATAGGCTACGAGCACGGTCTCAGCAGCAACGGACGGAACCTCGAGAAAACTCGCAGACCCCGTCTTCTCGGCCTCGCGCGCGATCCCAGTCTGTGCAAAGGGCGGAAAATGGTACAGGTGCTGCTGCTATGAGGGATACGCGAGAGTCGAATGGCGGTCCCCCGGTATCGAGACCATATCTTCTGGATCCGCTTGTCGCGCGTGATGGGCATTCGGGCCATCAAAGACGTCTGTCAGACCAAGGGGGAACTAGGACTCGTCGAAGGACGTCGCCTGTACCGGTCGGCGCGGCGTCCTCTTCGGAAGTCTCGCTGCGGCCTGCGGCGCGATCGTCAAGTGACATGGTTGCTGATCGACCCCGAAACTCGCAAACTGGTCGCGTCCGCACAGCGGAGGCTTCAGCAGCGTCCCGGTCACGCCGTGCCACTGCATCTGAACAGAACGTTCCCAACATCTGGGTTGAAGGAGCAAGGGAGAGGCAGCTTCGCCCGTCTGGAAGATCATCGATTGATTCTCCTCGAGTGGCCACGGCTTTGAATCACAGGGGACGCAACGGCTCTTGGCCTTCAAGCCCGGATGAGCCCTCAACAGCGTCGCCTCCAACCAGCTCTTTAGTGGCCGAGGTAGGTGTCGCAGCAAGGCAGGAGCCTCGTTCACGACCTTCATCCTCTCGATCAAACGCGCCTCCTCGTTCTGCGACACTGTACATGGAACCATCAATCAAATGCGACCGGTGCGATAAGCCCAACATACAGCATGACCTACATAAGAAGTGTCCCACATGTAACAACGGAAACTTCTACCTATGTCTGCGATGCTATCGCACCGGGCGCGGCTGCCTCAATTGGGCTGGCTTCGGAGCGTCCGCGAAAGCGGATCTCGAACGCATTCGCGCATCGTCGACCGGTGAGCCTCGATCCCCTATCGATACATCGCATATACTCCAGTCTTGCAAGTATCTTCGAGCACCAGAATCTGCCTATCGATCCGACAGAGACGGGCGAATGGTTACCAACGACGACCCCGCCCGAAGATTGCAGACTGGGCTGTTCTGTGACAGCTGCCATTCATCAGCAAACGACTGCCTCTGGAGGTGTAATCAATGCAACGAAGGAGACTGGGGCTTTTGCAACCGCTGCGTCAACCAAGGTCGCTGCTGCACGCACGCCCTGCTTCCCATCTGCCGCATCACCCGCGATAGCCCATTAGCATCGCCAACAGGGGCATTCACAATCGCCCCAAATGGCGCCTCAAACGACTGCAGTGACGCCTCCGGGTCAGGAACTGAGATTTTCAAGATTCTTTCTTTCACCACAAATTGCGACATTTGCACGCACCCGATCCCCGCATCAACGCTCCGCTTCCACTGCCTTGTATGCAATGACGGCGACTACGACATCTGCGCGAATTGCTACCTGCGCCTTGTTGCCACTGGCAAGATTCGCAAGGAGAACGGTCACAATGGCTGGAGGCGCTGCATCAAGGGGCACCGTATGATAGTCGTTGGCTTCGAAGATCACGACGAGGGGCAGCGCCGTGTCATCGTCAGGGATCTAGTAGGCGGATGTGCCTTGAACGACGACCACCTTCAACAGCCGTCATCTTCTCCATTTGCTGTTCCTACTCCTACAAGCATCCATGCGACTGCGTCGACTCCTGGAACTCCGAACTCTCCTTTCCCTCATCACACTACACCATTTTCGTCGTCTGCTGCAACTGGAACAGGACCAGGAATTGCATCGCCCGAATTCGCACCCGGAGACTGGCTTTGGAAGGAAGGGTCGGAGCGACGCAAAAAGGCCTCCCGTCTTCGTCCCTGGCCACTTGGCGGCGAGCGCGATCGCACCGCCCTCACGTCTCCTCCGTCCTCCGAACCCAGCACCCCAAATACGCCGACATTCGCTGCTCCAGTCCTTCCCACCTCCGCTGTACCGGCATCGGCATCAAGACGCTTTCCTCCAGATGGAGGCGTTGGGCTGATTGTCCATGCTCTATGGTCGTGGTACCCTGAAGACAGCGTCAAAGATGAACTGATGTTCCCTCGCGGTGCTGAAATCACCGAAGCCGAGAACATCAACGATGACTGGTACTGGGGCTGTTATGCCGGCTTGACGGGGTTGTTTCCGGGCTCGCATGTGCATGTGGTGGATGAGGTCGTCTAGTATCGGTGATGGCGATGGCTGGAAGGTCTTGATACAGGTACTCGAGGCAGGTTTACCTGGGGGGTTGTGCTTGAGGGATCGTTTCTTTTCTGTTTTGCATGCTTCTGGTTTTGTTTCTGATTTCTTATGACCGACTGACATGGGCGTGAGACGGGCCATTTCTTACGACGTGCATGAATGATGTAGCATATTATGACGATTATGAATTATGACTTACCTTCGATATCATGAGAATGACTGTCTTATATTGCGCTGATAAGTAGTGTCTAAGTCGAATCAACATCCAGGAACGGTCTATCAAATAAGACTTGGACCAGGGAGATCAATGCAGTCTCTCAATCCGACCCAAACCCACCAGAAGAGAACCGAACCTGAACGCCCAACTCCCACAACCAGACATCCATCTTCCATCCTTCATCCTTCATGAACACCGGAAGGAGCCCCTCCCGGCTCCCTCACCATACTAAACAACCCCGCCTCCGCATCCTCGCGCACCACCACAAATCCCAACCGCTCATACACGGGCACCCCGGCGCGCGTCGAATCGATATACACGGGCATTCCCGTGCGGTCCGCCAGCTCACACCCCCACCGGACCAACATGGTCGCCGCTCCGCGTCTCCGGTGCTGCGGGTGCGTCACCAACATATCGAGGTCTATGTTTACGGTCAGTAACTTATCATCATCAACATCCCCCTCCCCCTCCCCCAAAAATCAACGAGAAAGCAACCCAGGGCAGAAATACAATAATACCCCCCGCTCCTCGGCGCCATAACCTCCCTCCTCACCCGCTCACACCCGCCAAAGAACCGCTCACACAACGCCGCATCCGAGTCCGCATGCCACTCCGGGAACCGGGCGCCGCGGTGGCCCGGATCGAGATCCCACTTCCCGTAGGCGATTATACTGGTGTCGTTTTCTGCAGCATGACCGTCGGCGTCCGGTGCGGCAGCGGCAGCGGCACCCGCAGGGCCGAGCCCCGGATCCACCACCTTCAGGTACCGGACCCCGGCCTTCTGCTCCAGATCCTGGCGGTTGGCGGCGGCCCACCAGGCGCGCAGGCCCGGCGTGTCGGGGAACATCTGGCGGTCGGTGGGGGTGGTGAAGCCGGCGTAGAAGAGGTGGGTTAGGGATGGGAGGTCGGGGTCGGTGACGGGGTGGAGTTGGAGGGGTGGGGTTGGGATTGGCATTGTTGGTGCTGGTGCTTTGGTGGCTTGGTGGTTTGGGGATCGGGGGGGGGGGTTGTTGAGTTAGCTGAGGAGGGGAGGGATTTTGTCGTGCTGTGTGCTACACTGTGTTGTGCTGTGGGGGTTGGTGGTGGTGGTGGCATGCAGTTCTTTTTTAGCGGGAGGACAGATGGATACTTATATCACTTCAAGGCTCTTACTTGGTAACAGCTTTGAACTGTACTCGCGAGAAGATGCTCTTGTGTGCCGATGGACGGAAGAATAAATTAACTTACTACTGGGTGACTTACTGCGTACAGTGCTAGATTTATTAGCTAGCTAGCTTAGTAGCCCGTCGGACTAGCCCGCCTTCATTATCGTCAGCGTCGGCGTCGGCGTCAGCGTCAGTCAGCTTCCAGCCCATTCTCACCCTCACCACCCTCACCACCCCCCTGCTTATCTTTAGATTAAGACTAAACAATCTGTCGCAGACACTTCAGCTGTCCCGGTCGCGCTTCCAGGGAGAAACCTCACTGATGGGTCTGTGTTCGGATATAAGCCTGAGGCTGAAAACACCTTATTGATGGGAACTTCCTAGGTGATGTGTAGATATAGGCCGAGACTAGTTTGCAGGATGCACTGTTTGTTGAGGACTATTGTGGATTGGGGGCTGTAAGAACCCTTCCATACCAGTGTTCCGTGAACTAGGAACTACTACGCATACAGCCCTTGGGATTGAACTTGGGAGATGTAAGCCGCTTCGGTATCATTCAGGGTGCTTACTGGCAATAGTCAGCCCGGGATTTGTTGCTGCAGACTACCGACTCCCCGGCTTTGCAGGCAAAGTCCGGAGTTTGAGCAATCGACGAGAAACAGGAAGTGTATGCAAAGTCAATGATATCGAAACTGCAGCTCCAGGAAAATTAGTACAGATGTAGATGAACGCTCAATCTCTTTGAAACCCCACCCAACCCCAAACCCAACATCAGTAATTCCCCTCCCGGTCCTTCTCCCAGAACCAATGATACAGATCCTTGTGGGTGCCATCGTCCTCGACATAGTCACCCACCATCTCCGCCGTCTCGTTATTCCCCAGCAGATTGGCCTCCTCGGGCTCCCCCTGTGCGGTCAGGGAGTGCATCACCTCCTCCGCGCCCTGCTTGGTCTTCTCGGCCAAGTCGCGAGCCCCCTCCCGCGCGACGTCCGCATACTCCTCGGCCTGTTCGCGGGCGCGTTGGATCAGCTCCTCGGGGCTCGGGTACTTGCGCAGCGCGATCAGCAGCAGGTAATAGCTCTGCACGATGGCCGAGTACACCGCGTCCTTGGCCAGCATGGTGAAACCATGCGAGAAGAAGCCCTTGAGGACCTCCGCCGGTAGACCCGCGTACAGGCCCGCGACGCCTTCCGAGCGAGCAATGTTGATGACATTGCTGACGATGGCCGGCGTGAACGAGATCCCCTCGTCCGTCTCCGCGTTGCCGTTCTCCTTCGCCTGCTCCCCACCCGACGCTTTTTGCGCCGACGACGACAACGAAGAGTCATCGCCCATGACCTGCGCACGGGTCTTAGCCTTGGAGAACGGATACGTCACCGCCGAGGCCGCCGACTTGCTCAGCGCCGCCAGCAAGAACGTGACCGCCGGCGAGAGGGACCTTGAATTCTGCGTCGGATCCCGCCGCCGCCGCCGCCGCGACAGCAGCGCATACTTCAGCACCTCATTCAAGAAGAACGTCAACGACGGGTTGAGCGTCAAGATCAGCGAGGCCGAATACCCGGACCAGAACCCGCGCAGCCCCTTCTCGGCGCGAATCCGCGCCGCAATCTCCCTCGTACTGCTTCCCACCGACCCTTTCTTACCAGCAGTCTGCTTCCTCGCCACAATATTCGCCAACGGCGTCGTGAACAGCTTCGCAAACGCCCCCGCCACCACCCCGATCACCAACTCATCCAACACCGGCAAGACGGTACTCTTCCTCCGCGCGCCGCCACGACCACCACCAAATCGAGCCCGTATCCTCCGCTGCCGCAAAAACTCATACGCCAGGAAGAACAAAAACGAGTCGAACACCGACTTGGCGGTATCCTGCGCGAGACCCGTATAGAAGCTCCCCAGTCCCCCTTCCTGCGCGTAGATCTTGCGGGCGGCGTCGAGGACACCGGCGTAGCCACCATCATCATCATCGTCTCCAGCATTTAGGTCTTTCGACTTCGCCTTCTTCCCATTTTCTTGGTCTTGCTGGTTTGGGCGTTTCGTCTGCTGCGTCTGCAGCCGCGCGACGATCAGACTCAGCGGATACGTCGCCACATTGCTCAGGGCCGCGCCGATGGCGCCGGCCAGGGCGTTGCCCAGCGCCGGCAGAGCGGGGCCCCGCAGCGCCGCCTGCTTCCAGTCTTGATCCTGCGGTTGGGGTCGGCGAGGCTGTTCGTAGCGGTGGTAGAGTTGGTAGGAGTCCTAGATGTTTGAATGACGCTTAAGTTAGCGCTTGCTATCAGGTGTGGTGAACCATTTCCCAAGTGATGCGTAGGCCGCATTTGGAGTCATATAAGAGAGTCAACGGGGAAAGGGGGTAACGTACCAGCTCCGCCTCATAGGACATCTTGTATTCTGACATTGTTCATCACGGTGTATACCTGGGGCTAGATTGGTCGATTGCTTTTGGGAGAAGGTAGTCGCGTCAGGACATGGGGCGGTCTGTTTGGGAGATCTTGGTCTTCTAGTATGTTTGCGTTGTGGTGATGAATGGCAAGCGCAAGAATCTGGCTCAAAGATACTTGATAATTAAAAGAAAAACCAGGAGATAAGGTGGAGGAGTACCAGTCGACGGTGCATCGTTCCACTTTGTTCTAGTAGCCCATCCATCAAACGGCATGGTGTGATGACCGAGGTTGATTGACCCGAAAGGGAGAGGACGGGAGGGGGGCCGGGGCCCATTACATCATCGCCCCGGGGCGGGTCGTGCGACTCTCACTCTGGAGCATGTGATTCTGTCCCGTCCGTCCCTCGACTGCATAGTAACTCTGCTAAAGCACCGTGAGATCACAGAGAGTCGGAATTTACGCATGGGAGTGACCGACAACCCGGCAATCAGACTGATTGCCATTAATCTGGGAATCAATAGGAAGACACGTCACAGGCTGATGGAAGTTCTTCATTCATCTATCCACCCAAAGAATGCTTGACGCGACCGATCTACACGCAGACAACGAGATCGACAACTTTGGGTGCTGCAGCTCATATAGAAAACCTCCCAAGCCAGAATCCACCGACCTGGTAAAAAAAAGGAAAACAGGAGGAAATTAAAAACAGATGATATTAACGACCAATGCCCGACCAGATCCTGAAACCCCGTAACCCATTGCATCAAGCGAAAAGCATCCCAAGCAAAAGAAGACCGAAGACAAATTTGTCGTCTCTCGTGATCGTCGCATTTCATCCGTCCATCCATTTCATGAACCCATCCTCCAGTTGTACTCCAAAGATTGGCGCATGGCGACAGAAAAAGAGAATACGTCGTGTTGGCGAGCCAATTGATGGGCAAGCGATGGAGAATAAGGTGAACAGACGAGATGATGTGACGATAGAGAGATCGAAGCAGAACAGACGGTGTTTAACCACCGAAACCGTAGAGGGTACGGCCCTGGCGCTTGAGGGCGTACACAACGTCCAGCGAGGTGACGGTCTTGCGCTTGGCGTGTTCGGTGTAGGTGACGGCATCACGGATGACCGACTCGAGGAAGGACTTCAGAACACCACGCGTCTCCTCGTAGATCATGGCGGAGATACGCTTGACACCACCACGGCGGGCGAGACGGCGGATGGCGGGCTTGGTGATACCCTGGATGTTGTCACGCAAGATCTTACGGTGACGCTTGGCACCACCCTTGCCGAGACCCTTTCCTCCTTTGCCACCTGTTGATTGAAGAGCGGTTAGTATTTGGTAGCAAAGATAAGAGAGCTTGAGCTTGAGATAGTGTGGCGTGTGAGGGACGGAGCGTCAGGCAGGGCTGCGATCACGTGCGGTCGGAGCAGGGTGCTGCGAAGCAGCCTCATCCAGCCACAGCAGACGGGCAACCCACGTAACAATTCGCGTAACAGCAACACGATAAACAGAAAGGGAAAGAAAATAATAGAAGATTACTTACGTCCAGTCATCTTGGCAAAATGTGCGTAAAAGTCGAGATGGATGAGCGAAGAAAAATGATAAAACGCGGGGTGGAAGATGGATGGATGGTCGACGTGACGCGTAGCGGGCCAGAGAAAATCAGAGGGTGTAAGAAAGGGGGGAAAGGAGAAGAGAAACGGTTTAAATAGGTTTGCGGAGTGGGCGGCAAGCGAGAGCGTGATTTTGAGTGACTAAGCGTCAAAGGGTGATCTGGGAAGGATCAAAATGGAATGGAAACGGCTGATTGGTGGGTTGCGGCTGAAAAAAAGGGCGTTATGAACGGCCACTTTGGAGACGGGTGAAAGGGCACTGGGCACTGCAGCTGGCAGCCCTGGGAAAGGTACATACAGTAGGGTATGGCTGCCAACGCGTCCGCCTGGAGCCGCCTTCCCGCTGCGGGTACGCCGGTCACGTGCCCCACTGCCCCTCTTCCCCAACTCAAGGCCTGGACCACGCACCCATGAACTTCAAAGTTACTTGTAGTTAATACTTGGAAAGCAAGCTTGTATGCAGTGAAGAAAGGAAAAAAGAACTCACAGATCTAGCACCATCCTATTTCCCATTGACAACTGGCCTAGCACTGGCTACAACATGCAAAACTATTATCCTACATCTACATCTACATCTACTCGCAACCTTCATGTGCAAAGTGAAGATGTTCTGTGATTCACCCAGTCAGGCTTCAGACTGCATCCGGACATCCCAAAAACTCCTCTCGTCAAATGACACATTAAATAACGACAAGCCATCTTTGCCGGCCCCACCCACAATAGAACATGTACGAACGCTGGCAGAGGCAGGAGGAACAAGATGCTGAGCACGAAGAAGCAGATAAGGCCGATGCAGATCGACTTTTTTAAACAAACGCCTTCTGAATCTCACGGACATACAAGTAATCAACAAACAACAAGTGATCTGAACAGAGTTGGGACAGTCGAGGAGAAACGATAAAAGCCATCAGGTCATAATAGTCATCGTAGTGAACCACTACTTGGTTAAATGTAAATTAATAAACAGGATAACTTGTCCGGCATCATCCCGGATTCTCGCGGTTTATTACACATCGCAAAGAATCCGGGGCCTGACGCCCCAGACCGCGTATCCGAGAAATATACCGAGAGCCAAAGGGCGGCTGAACCCTGACTGCTCGCGCTGAAAATTTGCCAAACAGTTTTGCAAATGTGTCTGTGGCACGCGCATCTGATTGCGGAAAAGTAGAATGACGTCGTCGAGATAATCGGACCGGAGGTGGAAGAAGTCGCATGTAACAAGGCGATGCCTGCCCATCCAAACAAGCATCGTATCGTCCGGTTACAAAGTCTGAGATATGTATCGACATTCAATGGAGGAAGAGGACGGTTTCGGGAGGATGGGGGTTCTTGGTTCATCCTTGGATAATTGCTGGGGTGTTGGTTTCTTTGAGGAAATTATTCTGAATGTAGGGGAATCCGATGTGACTAGGGGAGGAAGTTCGTGAATCGGCACCATATGCCGCCTCGATGTGAGGTGACGAGCATGGAGAACCTGCGCTGGAACTGCTGCTGGAGCTTGTTCGGCTTGCAAAGTCCTTGACGGCCGTGGACTCGTTCCCGTCCGTCGAGAAGTTAGGCGAGCCGAAGAAACAATACTTATCCACCAGCTCCTTATATACGGAGGACTCGCGATGTGGTTTGCTCGATACTAGGGTGGAGGGTTTGTGACTGGACACAGAACTTGTTTGATGGCCATTGCCGTTTGCATGGCTGGAGACGTTATCACGAGGACTCATCCGCTTCTCTGAAGTGTGCTGATGATGACCATGCGGCGAGGGGTTGGATTTGGCGCGGGCAGCCAAGGTTGTTCGGTCATGCGTCGGTTTGGTCTTCATAGCCGCCGTCAATGATGCCTCAAAGTCATAGCGGTTGCCAAAAACCTGATGATTCTGCTTATCACGACGAATGGGAGCAGCAACCTCAACATCATGCGGCTCATCATCACACAATTGAGTTTCCTTGGCGGGCTTGGGTGAGTTGCCGAAAGATATATACTTATCCATCTCGGAAAAGTTGTCAAACGACGGAGGCATCGAATGGGGGCGAGTGGTGGACACCACAAAGCTCCTGCTGCGAGGCAACGCGGTGCGAGGCTTCGTTGGCTGGGGGTTCGTCTGCCCGACCTTCGGTTTGGTGATCTTCGTGAAATTGACTTGAAAGTTCTTGTGGTGGTTGTTGTCCCAATACTCTTGGCCTTCGACATTGTAGCGTATGCACACAAACATCGTCTTCTTTTCAAGGTTTGTCTGATCATTCAGCTTGATATTAAATGAGAACCTGTCATAAGCATCGTGGGCATGCTCCCGTCGAGATTGGTTGTTGTACTCTGCGGTTACTTCTGATACCGTTTTCCAATGATCCAGGGTGAAACGAGCCGCAACATGTTTGTGAAAGGCCAAGTTGGCAACAGCCACAACACCGATCAGGGTATGCTTGTCAGGAGAGAGATATAGACGTTCCAGGCGGACACGCTGATGGGCGCGGGAGGAGACATCAGTAGGGAAGTTGTTGAGCGTGATCTCCCATTCCGAAGTGCTGTCATGAGGTGTGTGACGGAAAGGAAACTCCCCGGCAGCATCATAGTCGTCGACAGGAGATGTGTCAGCACTGACAGCCTGGGGTTTGTCCAGCTGCAGAAAGTGCCGGATGTGTTCCAATTGAGCATCGAAGTGCACAGCCTTGGAAAATGTCGGCGTTCCCGGCATACTGGACGGACGCCGTCGAGCCGAAGCTGGACGAAGAGCGGGCCGAACGAGCTCTCCTGACTTCTTGCGTACCATTGGGTGCTTCACACGAGGTTCGTCATCCCGATCACTTTCTTCCGGGGAGGTAGTTAAGACTTCATCTTGCTTGTGGTCAACTAAAGACTCGGTCGCCGAACGTGAATGAGAGATCTTGCGAGCTTCTCGAGAAAGAGGCGGCCGCATATGTTTCACGGAGTCGGCGGTTGAAGCAGCCATGCTTGAAGACGACGTATCTTCATCAACCGGTCTCTCTGGTGAGGACATCCTTCTTTGCTCAATCGACCTCACGGCTGCCTCTAATTTCTCCAGTTGCAGCTCGCCCTGCGGTCGATATGATGTCTCTTCATCACTGGAGTTAGGAGCAGAATCAGGAGGAGAGATCAGGGCCCCTGGAGGAATGACCGCGTCACTCAAGGGAGGAGGAGACTTTCGAATACTCGACTGGGAGTAGCTGACATGGTCTGGTTTTGACGAGTGATCGGGCTCAGGGAAGACGAAGGCTTTGCTATTGGAAGGGCTCCTCCGATGCCTCCGTACATAAGACGTCGAGGAGTAGGAGCGAGGTAGGTGTGGACGGGGAGGGTGTGAAGAGACCACGGTGGGCGAGTTGGGACAGGAATTGGAGGTGAGTGGAGAGTGTTCAATGTGCTGCGCGGAAGGCGACGTCTTCAATGGCGCAGTGTAGGGCATCCGGCCGACCTTGTGTGATGCAACACAGAACGGGGGGGGGTGGATAGTGAATTGATGAGAGTCCTCCAGAAGCGAGGTGAGTTGCGAGAGAAAGAACGCCTGTCTTTGATCAAGAGACTAGAGGTCCGGGGATATGGCGTCTTTGAAAGTGGTCTTATCTTCCAGTCAGTTCCGAGCATCCAAGTTGGAAACGCAGCGTGAGACAGTGGAGCAGGAGGGACAGAAGCTTCGACCCGCGTCAGGACGAGGGAAATAAGTGGGAAGGAAAGATGGTTGAGTGAGTTGATGACAGAGCTGGGCGTGCAGCGAAAAGTGGAGGAAGAGTGGTGTGACTGGCGACGTTCCAGTGGGTGCCGATAAGTAGAAGGAGCGTTGGAGGCAAAGGCTTGGTGCGGAGGGCAGATGCAGCAAACAAGGTGTTACGACACATAACAGGATCCCAGGCAGTGGTACGAATTGAGAACGAAGCGATTGCGACCAAACAAATCACCGGGGATACATCTTGAAATCTCTAATTGCGCGAGGGAGGAGGGAGAGAGGAAAGAGGTTGCCATTGGAAGTGAGAGGCGACGCAGACAGGCGGAGGAGGCTGGAGATTCGGTTCTGTCAAGCACGTACTTACCTTGGAGATGCGACATCAGTTTGATTGCGACATTGATGAGATTGACGTTGAAAGAAACAAGACAGCAACCGCCAGGGATATAATTGATCGGAAGTAAAAACGTGGAATGGAAGAAGAGGAGGAGGATGTCAGAAGAAAAGAAGAAAAGAAGAAAAGAAGCAGAATAATAAGAAGAACGGAATTCGGGTTTGGTTGGTTGGGTGGGTTGGTTGAAGGCGAACCGGGATTGAAGTAGATACAAAGAAGTAAATCGGGATGGAGGGGAGGAAGGGAGGGGGAGGGAGAACGGAGGACCAGGATTCGATGGCGGGCTTGTCGGGGAAGGATGGGGAAGGAAATGGGAAAATGGAGTGAGTATATGAAAGATGACAGGCCCAGGGCGGAGTGGGAAATGGAGTGAGCCGCAGTTGACGGTCGGTATAGAGAGAAGATAGTCGAAGAAGATTAAGAATAATAAGAAGATTCAGACTCAGAAAGAAAGAGAGAGCGTTGAAAAAAAAATAAAACAAAAAAGAGGATTTAATTACATGTCTGAAAATAAATTAAAATATCCGGAGAGTCAAAAATAAGGATAATAAAAATAATAAATGAATATTTATTATTTAGAGAGAAAAATAAATGTCCCACCCACCCCAGCAAAAGAGATTCCTAATCAGAAAAGCTCGACATAATTCAGGAATGATATTGATAAGGGAAGGAGGAGCTCGGACGTTGTTGCAACTTGCAGCAGAGCAGGTAGGCAAGCAGAAGAAGAAGTCGAAGAACGAAGCCGCCGCCGCCCAGGCAAGGAAATGGAAAATTCGGTACCTAGTACGGTCTCGTTCGTCTCGTTCTGCAATGGATGTCTCTCTTTCGCTCGTTCATTCACCCATCGCCCACTGCCCACTGCCAGCCAGGGAGGGGCAAAAAACTAAAGCGGGCAGTAGATGAAGCGGGTCCGTTCTTTCAGACTGCATCGACTGCATCGAGTAGTTGCTTCGTAGATTTCCTTCTTCCATCGCTCCAGATTCAATTTTGACTTCGAGATCTCCGAAAGCAACAGATGTCTAGCCCCTCATCTCTTCCTCCTGGTGTGTCTGTCTCTCTGTTCTTACCCCTCCTGAAGCAAACTGTAATATGAAATGACTACTTGAATTGGTTAATCTATGAAGATGAAGGCGAAAACGGGTGGTGACATGACAGGGGCAGAAAGCGATAACAGAGTGGGATCGAAGCTACAAGTCGGTACCTTGGACTACCAAGTTGCCGCCGTACCCGGAGCGGGAGCGAGAAGATGAGAGGATGATGGTGATGAAGGTGGCCGTGGTATTAGTGGTAAATACGAGTGCTGGGATGCTACTAACCAACTTAAAATAGGCGATCGAACGGTCTGGGACTGGGGACGATCCCCAACTGTCCAGTCAATGCGTTCCGGCCTGGTGGACCCCATGAATATCGGTACGTCCACTGTCGTATGTCCGTACGCATGGAAGGGAGGGAGGGAGGGAGGAGTAGGTAGTGTAGTGAAGGGATCAAGAAAAAATTAGTAAAGGAAAAAAAAAAAGAAAAAAAAAAAAGAACAAAAAAAACCTTGGAAAATGCAAAAAAGAGTTAAGATTGATTGATTGTATGATGGCAGTAGGATTGTAAGACGGTCGGTCGGTCGGTCGGTCGGTCGGTCTCTAACAAACTACGAGTAGTCTACAGTACTACACTCTCATTCAATCACTCACAAACTCCCTCTCCCTCTCTACGGGTATACCTTGGCCTGCCTTGTCCTGCCCGGGTTCCTTCGCCTCCCGATCGCATTCCCTATCCCTTCGGTACCCGGATGGCACCATGACAATCAGGGATTATCAATAATGATCTCCTTCAATCCTCGTTCGGTTTGACATCTTGAACACCCCTCCCCTCCTTATCCCCGTCATTTCCTCCCCATTCTGAGATAGATTTTCCCTGGTTCCTCACGTTTGCGCCATCGGGAACCCTAATCGCACATCATCACCACAACTATGGTTATCATGACTATCACTGATATCAAAGCACTTCACCACATGTGGCTGGAGTGGGGGACAGGTGATCTTCAAGGCTGCATGGCCGGAGTACTCTAGTTAGTCTCTTTTAGTCTCTCATATCTAGGTTGTTGTTCATTGGAGGTATGTGTGTAACGATGTAGGTAGGTCCTACTCTAGTCCGGTCGGAGAAGGTATGATGTACGTGCTAGTCCAGAAGAATGTCGAATTTCAAGGCATGGCTGCATCGCTTCCGAGGGCTTCCATGATATCGGTCACCATACCGAAACGGTCCTTTCTTTGTCGGTCTCAGATTACGACACCAACCTAGAATGATGACGATGATGATGAGTACGATTTTAATGGTGATGATGATGATGATAAAAGACGAAGAACCTCTTCTTGACCATTCGGAAATGGTGATAAATTCACACCAGTCCCCAGTCCCATGGAATCGGTTATCTCGATCGATAAGAGAACTCGGGGTGTCGTGTCTGATCGACCTATGCAAGGACTCACGTTCTCCCACCCGACCGTGTCTCGAGAGAGTCTGAGAGCCAGCCAGCCGAGCGACCAAGCGAAGCGACCGATGGACTGTTAGACTGTTACTGCTGCTGCCGGTGGTGTTGCTAGCTCAAAAGACCCTCCCGATCAAACCATGTCATGGTACAGCCCGCCTTGACCCGATAAATTGTGCGCAGCCGTAGGCAGCATGTCGTAGTACAGTACATAGTTACATAGTGTTAGAGAAGAGAGAAGGTTAAGGGCTATTTACGTATCAGTAACCATGGTTGAGTCTCCACCCCCAGTGTTCTTCCTCCATTCCCCTCCTTCCTCCACCCCTCCTCCGGGCCTTTTTTTTTTCTCTTTCTTCTCGGTCTTCTCTTATGCCTACCTAACTTACATGTTCAGGGGCTTCCAGGCTCTTGGTTAGCGCCGGTCTAAAAGTCGCCACCGCCCAACCAGCGGTTCCGGAAGTGTCTGTCGAAGGTCTAGAGGGCAAAAAATGTTGGGGAGCGTTAGAAATGCTGCCCACACCAAAAGTCTGTGTTCGATGTATATTAGACTCCTCCCATCACTGGTGTCGACCACCTGCCAATCACGGACAGTATCTTACAGCTTCATCTGGCCGGACAGCTTCCCTCAGTATCATTGATTGATGAAGCGCTTTGCTAAAAGTTCCCACTTCCATGTATACTCGGCCCTGCCTCCTGGCTTGTCGCGTTCCCAGCCTTGGAACAGTGACCCCAGCTTCCGGCCGGTGGTCCCCGTATGGCGTAAGTACCGATGGTCGAGTGGCCCCTCCGTCAATTGGAATGAAGTGTCTTCATTTTTTATTTCCACATTGAGGGGGGGGAAGCTGATCAGCGTGGGATTTTACAATTTGGGATACTGAAGCGAAAACTTCTACAGACCTAGACGCAGATGTGCGATGGACGAGAGAAGCAAGCAAAGTTTACAGGCGTGGGAGATCTACCAAGATACAGCTGCTGGAGCTGCACGTCTAGAGTAGCAGAGGCACGCACAGTACTTAGCTAGATTACAATACAGAGAGTATATATGATATATCCCCTTTTCGGGTGTGGTTTTGCTTATTCTTCTGGTCTCGAAGAGTCGGAGACATGTATGAGAGTGAGTATCTTCTCCTCGGACTTCGGAGCCTAGATGACTTTTCTACGTACTCAAGTACATTTCAAGTGGGGTGCCCACTGAGGGGGGTTACCCACCCGTTAAGCTGGAGTGGTTAAATTTGATTGATGTGCTAAGCACTAGCGTCGTTCGGGCCAACGACTGATTTTCCAAGGAAATTCCCGGACTATGACATCAGTACCCTGCACTGCTGGAGCACTGTTTGCCGGGTCGAAGGTCGAGACGCATTCTTGGTGGTGTCAGGTCTCCAGTCGTCACGTTCAAAAAATTTTCTGGAGTCTGCACAGACCATGAGGGGAGTTGCGAATTCCACTGTCCTCTGTGCTGCCTTGGTCTGGCCAAACAGATTGGCCGACTGCTCTGCAACCGAGAGCCGAGACACAAACGAAGCATGCGTGGAGTAACTTATGGATGGAGCCTGGAGATGAACGCTTGCTTCCGTTGTCGGGCGATGACCCTTTTAAAAGTCTCGAAGGCCCTCTCCATGACATATTTCTTGGCACTAGAGGCTCATCATCGATATGAATGATATGACTGATAACCAGTCATGATAACCACGATCGGGCTATGATGCTATCCCATCATTGCGGGATCGGACTACGCACAGAACCACCACTTTCGCCACCCAATTGAACAATCTGACACCTTGAATCAAAGACTTCATCTTCGCTCAAACTACACGGTACTGTACATATTCTTATCAACCCATCCGAGGAGTTTGTAGCAATGGTGCGACGTGCCGCATGTAGATTTTGCTCATTGATCAATAAGACTCGAGAAAAATGAGGTATCTCGAATATCATGCAATTCCTGTTTCCAAGTAGGGTTTTGTGTGTAACTGGTTGTAATGTCCAGACCTCTTTTTTCATTAATTAACCTTCTCGCTAAAATCGGAAGCTGAGGTGAAGGGCTTCGCCCCCATCAGGATTGGCCGGGGATCTGGCTCAGTTTCCCCAAAATAGGTAGGTATATCGTTCACTGGCACAGTGGACTACACCTCTCTACCACCACCACCACCCACCCACCATGGACTGCACCAACCACCACGGCCACTTTTCCAAAACACGGATAACCCAGAGCGAGATCGTTCGACTGTACCTGTCGCTCTACCTTCATTTTCTCGTTCTGAAGGGGGTCTCCGTCTCGGGCGGGCGCTTGTCTCACCCACCCTCATGCCCCATGCCGGTCTTATCTTGTCTCGACTCACCGCACGACAGGGCGCCTCCGGCCCCCCGGTCGGTCTCCTCCTCTATTGCGCGACTCCGCAACTCAATTCGCTCCTACTCAGGACATCATGTCTAAATTGCCACAAGCCACGGCGGAGACCCAGCATCTCTCTCATTCATTGACGGGACAGCAATCTCATCTGGGCTGATTGACAGGCGGACTAACCAAGCCGACTGGACTGTACATAGCGACCAGACCGACCAGACCGTTCCTGCTGCATGGGGGGCGACATGAGAACGAGATATCTACTGTTTCTAATGCAACTCTGGTCTCTTGGCACTTCCCGAAGCGCGATCGACCTTCCCGCAAGGACCTCTCCGAGCTTATGAAGTTGGCTTAGAGACACCTAATTTGATTGCGCCTTGCACATTCCTGCAGATCCAGAAGCATACTAATTTTCTAGCATTCAAGCCATCCGCTGCGTCGCTGCTCAATCTAGCCCCAATACTCACACCGCGCTGACCGTCTGTCTCACGCAGGACTGAGAGAGAAACAAAATCGAATCCCTGTTCCTCCCATAAGGTGGCCAAAAGGGTATGGAAAGGGGGCGCCATCCCGACTTTTCTTGAGCGCGGAGGGAAGCAGATCAATCTGCAGATAGAGGATGTAACTGTTATCGTGTTTTTCCCCGAGCACAACATACAATGCCTTTCTTACCGGAGCTTTCTGGTGGGTTCCCACTGCAATTGACGTGCATCACACTAAATTCCCACTCAGACGCCGTCCGAGACGCGAAACCCCCAAGCCCCCAAGCCCCCTGAAACTAGCAGAGTTTGAGCACTGACACTGATTATAGACCCTAGCTTTCCCCTCTTTCTTAACCTTCGTCGTGCTAAAAGTCTGCTAGTACTGCTAGTACTGCTAGTACTGTGGCAGCTCTGCTACAGTTGGCACTACGGCGGGTGGTCGAGCGCCCTGGCGGAAAGGCGGCGCCGAGTAGCACCACCGTAATTCGCTGATCGGCCCCTACCGCCACGTTCGAGCCCTGGCGTCTTTTAGTCTTTAGTCTCCGACTTCCTTCTCCTCTTTTCTCCTCCTGCTCCCAGCCCTGTCAAAGTACGGGCGTCTCCAAAATCAACGAATTTAACTTTTTTGCGTCAAAGCTTACGAAACTCTCCGCACTAGGCGGTCAACAAAGTCTGTCAACTTCCTCTGCTCGTATCTAGAGCTTGTCCCGTGAGTCCAGATTGGCTACCCGCGGCCAGGGTATAGCATGACAGAAGTGGAATCCAACCCATTGCGTCCAGCACAGGATATCTTATCTTCCTTGTCAGCGGAATGTTGGTGGAGGACTAGCAGCAGCAGCAGCAGCACGCGATACAGCTTCAGTTTGATCCGATAACCGACGTGGTCTCGACCTCCCCGGTGCGTCGCAAGCTCCAATGCTTTGCATGCAAGCTAGGAATTTGTGGAGATACTGTCACGCACGACTGTCTTCCGAGCAGCGTCTGAAGCTGGGGACCCCATGGGGGATCTGTCTTCGTGTTCTGTTGAGCTGCGCTGCCCTCGTTGAATGAATCCCTTGAGGCAATCAGGGTGACCGATTGGTTGTTCTCATCATTCTCTCGCCGAACTGACGCAGTGACGGCTATGCTGTGTATCGTGATGCAGGAACTATTGCGTGCTGTTGGTTCTGACCGGCTATTGAGCTTCACGAGCCTTGCGATGAACTTTCGGACTCGGCCGTGATTGTTTGCTCCTAGAGATAGGCGGGGTTCCTTAGACGATTTTCATTACCCGACAACCGCAGCTCTCGCTGAATGAGCAGCTTTGGCCGGACGCGAGTAATGGGTTGCATGGTAGAGCGGAGTTTTGAATTTGTGTAGTCGTGGACCACATGATTGTTGATCACTGGGGTACAGGAAGGAGACCGTGTCCGTAGGATCAATTGCGCGGTGACAGACATCGTTCGTCGGGCTACAAACCCAGAAACTATAGACCTGCGGGGGTTGTACGGGACATCTCGGAATGATAGCGAGGATGGACAGGCCCGTGCGTGGTAGTTGACCCCGGATGCGTGGTAATTACCCCATATCACTCTATCTCAATAATGCCCAAGGCTGGCAACTGCCGCCATAACCCTCTGGCACCAGAACGCTTATCAGCACGATCTGAGCATGGACCAGAGTTCTGTCCCCGTGATCTGCGTTCCAAGGAGTTCCGGTCAGAGTCACACAGGTGGTTAACGCGTCTACCATATTGATGTTTGCGGAGAATGATCTTCTGGGCGAAGTTTGTTTGCTCTGTTGTAAGATAACGCAATCATCAACATGATATGGCCGATGAGTTCTGATCTCGAGGGCAGCTGAACCCACGCATGCAAGATAAGGGCGGGCAGTAGACCCTCATTTGGAAGTTCACCGTGGGTTTGATGCAGGCAATGGATACCTCGGGCATTATTCTCGAAAGCTTGTAAATCACTCTATCCCGTTGATCTTTGATCATGGTGGCACAGCGTGCTACCGTTATGCTACTGAGACCCTTGCTACTTCAATCAGTTATCCGCGATGGCCACGGAAGAAATTCTGCGGTGTCAGTGTCCGTCGAAGAAGGAGTCGTGAAGATAGAGCTGACCTTCTTTCGCATTTCGTTCTTCCTTTCTACGAATGGTTAGATGCCCGATCTTGGCCTAATGATTCAACTTTGGTAGCCCTTCTGGTGGTTAGACTCTCGCTTTGGATTGAGAGAGAGTCTGCAAGCCTACTAGGCAGTCGTTGCCTCAGGCCACTCGCTCTTAGCCCGTGGTCACTGCAAGAGATAGCAGGCTTCAACTATATCTCCATTGCAAAGCTTTGATTGTGTCCTGTTAAGCTCCATGCATACAATCTGGGGTTGAAGTCCATCTTTACTTAGTCTACGTCCGCCATGCAGTAGATACTGCGGAGAAGATCTCCGCAGCTTCATTGTGTGCGTCAATGTGATATGTCTGTAGAAGCAATGTACTGTAGAAAGTGTACTGTACTGTACTGTTCTGTTGCCGGGCCAGCAGCTTGGTTGCAGTATGTATAGTATGACATCATTATCTTATCTCTCCACCCATTCTGCCGCCTTTCACCGCGAATACCCACAGCAGTGGGCTTGTCACGTGGCACTGTCGTCATTTTCCAATTGTTTGCACCGAAAGTGCATGACTTCCGCTTTCCTCATTCTTCATTCTCCACATTCCCAGACCAAGTTGTGGTTGACCCCTTGGATCTGATCACTCGCTTAACAGCCCACCCCCACACCCACAGGTGAGGAGGGAACGAGACCGGATAGAGGGGGATCCGCGGAGAAGACAGAAAGATGCAGTAGACTGAAGCCTCTCCGGACAGAGAGGCTGTCACAAACACGGATCAGTCGGAAGGGCAGATCGATGTTTGAGAAACGACTGTTTACGCTCAGCAGCAATGCAATCTAACGCACGTTATACACTTACTAACCACATTAGCCAGCAGCAAATAACCCCGGTGTTGACCATCAGCACAGCAACTGACGATACAACAAGGGATGGGCGTGCATATCCGACCAACCGCAATCTGCAATCACACCGCGCCAGTACACATGACAGCTATACCCTCATGCAACAGACATCCAAGCCGCCCGTCCTGTCCTGTCCACCCCGCCCCAAAACCTTCAATTTCATTGATCTCGGGCATTCAGACTCTCAACCTCGACCCGGAGGAGAGTGTCCCATTAGCGCGGGCTTCATCCTTCCGCCACGCAAGCCTGGACGGTAATGCCACTGGACCGGGGGTCCCGTCGAGCACAGACACCACTTCTTGACTAGCAGGGAAGAGAGAAACGCCTAGGTTAGCAGAGTGACAAACATGCCATACACATTGTCTGAGCGCGCAAAACCCCTCCTCCCCCTGCTGTGTGTGAGTTTCAGTCCGACTTATCGCCAGCCGACCGTGTTTCCCCTCTTTCTTTTCTTCCTCAATGGGAAACGTTGAGCGTCGCGGTCCGCGAATGTGGGGTGTGCAGCTATAGCAGCCTTCCGTTAAGATGGCCGTACAGGATGGCTTCGATCCGTCCCCTCCGCACTGCAATATCACGACATACAGCTTTTCCCTCTCTCTCGCACTTTTACTGGGTCCCAACCGCCCTATCCTCGAGCTAGTCACTTGACAAGAGCACAGCCTTTGCGGGGTACAGATACCCTGGAGCACATCATATACGCAACAGTGTGGCCCCTGGTCTGCCAACTCATGCTCTCTGCCTGCGTCTAGTCGCTTACCCTCAGTCGCGACAACGCCATTACGGGAGTCTATACCATACTATGGCCAATTATACAAGTACCCACAGGTATATGGGCACCCTTGGCGCTTCTTCACCCTGTCATGGCTTAACAGCCACCATGCTATTGTCAACATGACCATCGGAATTTCTCATTTGAACAATCTTGCAGGCAAGTCGCCTGTCACCAAGATCATTCAGCACTCGTTCTTTTCTTCCAGAACGGTGCAGGAGGTTATCTCCGTCTCATGGGGTACGCCATTCAATCTCAGTGTGGACGCTACATCAGGCTACCAAGCCAGACAACACATTGAACTTCAAACCACGGACGCAGCAAAGGTGCATCAAACCTTCTTCCTAGGCCTCTTGGCAGTCTCTAGCCAATGCTTACAAACCTCCAACCAACCAACCAACCCGACCCGTAAGCACATATCGGTATAGACGCCTCCACTGTGACTTTCTCAACCTGCGCCGTCTGGGGGTCCACTTCCCAAACGTTGTATGTTTCTCCTTGCCACAGCCACCTCTCCTTCCCCGCCTCGTGAAGTAGTCCTATTCAGATAGAGCATCACCTCGTGCAGGGGCTCGCCACTGACATGAGACAATACAAACGCCCTACGTTTACGACAGTACAACGCCTCCACAATGGGAATGTATCCCTACCCGCTGATCGAGTGGTGGCAATGGACCACGGGCGACCCTTCCAAACGCCGCCCCTTGATGCGCCTACCCGCCGTCCAGATGTCAATAGAACCAGTAGAACCCCCTCCGAGATGGACAATCTTGACAATCCTTGAGCAAGCCAGAATCCTCTGTAGAACAAGAGAGGCAAATCATTTTTGAGCGGCAAAAGGAGTACATGTTGTACCATCTAGAATTAGAAGAAGAGACCCTCGAGTACATCCATATACATCGATGTCCTAGAAGACAGACAGACCAAAGAGGCGAATCCCATCACTTTTTAAAATAGATTCACCCCTGTAAGCCACTCAGTACAGTAAACCTCGCCGCTTCCGCCTCTACCTTCCATTATATTCTTTCAAACTAGCCAGTTACTCTAGCCTAGTAGTATACCAAACCCAACCAGCCTGAGGCAAAAACAATCCCTTCGCCCCTTTGCCTCTGCTGCACACACACACAATCTCCTAAATCAGTCATGACACTCACCTCTCCTGATATCATCCTACACAGCTTTGTTTACATTCTTCAGCTAGATAGACATCATACTTAGAGCTGTTGATATCATCCTCTGCACCATCGATATCATTCCCCCTACCTCTCTCCCTCGCCCCCAGAAAACAAAGTTATGCTGTGGCGCCCACCTCGCCTTGCCTCGCCTCGCTTCGTTTCGAACATTCCAGATATTCCGTTCTTGCCAGTGAGTGTGCGGGTGTGGGTGTACAGTAAAATGTCTTCACATCCTGCGAGATGATGCAAGTTCCGTGGCGCTGGCTGCGGTCTGGACGCGCGGGATATGCAGTGGGCAGAGGGCGAGAATCCGAGGGAAGCAAAAGCATATGTTCTGTACTGTGAGTCGTGATAGTACAGTGGGACTGGGACCGGGACTGGGACTGTACACTAGGTAAGGTTCGTAGAGCAGCGTACAGAAGTGCTCACTTAGGCTTGGGGTTCCCCTTCCCCTTCGCCTTCCCTTGGGGTGGGGTGGGTCGGTTCTGTCGCTGTTCGCAAGATGTTAGGGTGCGAGACATCGACACCGGCATCGACATCGACGTCGACACAGAAAAGAGAAATTGAAGCAGAAGTGAAAAGCAAGTGCCACTGTGAGGCGGTCTGCCCTTCAGTAAGTTAACTTATTGGAGTGTGTTTCTTCTTGGGGGGAAGGGGGGGAGGGGCGAGGGGCGAGGAGGAGCGGGGGATGAAAAGTTAGACACATGCACCATCACCACCACCACCACCAACCGTCACTGTCACTTACTGTCTTCGGGTCCGGTCTCGGTGGGAGTGCGATTTTGGGGGATAATTGCAGGTGGTGCATGGTACTGTACTGTACTTACAGTCCCCTGGGTGTGTATGCAGTGTAGTCTGCTGAGAAGGAATGCTTGACCGTTCTTGATTTCCTGCCATTGCCATTACCCTCTTGCTGGGCCCTTGGAATTGGGAATTTCTGCACGCAGCTGCGTGCTGCACTCTGTACTGTACACTACACTACACTACACTACACTACATTTACCTCTCCCCAATGGCAATGGCAATGGCAATGGTCACAGCTTGCAGGTTGTAACTGGGCCTGCTTTTGGTCGCCGGAGGGACACCTCGTAAAAGAATCAGCCCCGATTACAATTGTTGTGCACCCTTCGATGAAATTTTGTTTGTATTATTGTGTGACCCAATTAATCCGTCGCTCATTCAGGAATCTCGACTTCGTCTTGGTATACTATTAAAAAGAAAAAGAAAAAAAAAAGCAGAATTCCGCCCATCAAGCCAGCTTCATGGAAGACATATAATCGAATCGCAAATGCAACAAAAGGTTCAGACAGCCGCCCAGAGACAATAAAAATTGAACACAGTATTAGGCATAATAAAAAAATGGGTAAGGTCGAAAGGTACAATATATGCATGAGGTGAATAAAGCGTCTTTAAAAGCACCCGTCTGGTCTCTCTTTTCTCTCTTTCTTTCTTTCTTTTGTCTTTCTGGCCTTGGTCGTTCGAGTTGCAACACCTAAAGGTATGATCATCAGGCGGGCACAATAACCGTTTTCATTTCCTTCATCAACGTTCGTATGTATCATCAATTGTCGTTAGTCTTTCATATGATCATTCGAGATTCTGACATGCACTAAACACTCGCCGTGCGGCGTTTCTCGCTAGGTTTCTGGGCGTATGCAATCCACAAGCGAAAGCCCGTGCCGCGCTGTTGACACTCACGGATCACCTTCCGGTCCGACCAGATGCTGAGAGCTATATCGCCATTCGGGAGGATGGGGATCTCGTAGCATCGCGTGTACCACCACCTGCCTACCTTGGCGACTATCTTGCGGATCGATTCATCGTTTGTGGGTGATGGGGATGGATCAGATAGAAGGTCACCCAGAGATAGGTCGGTGCTATTGGAAGATGACTTCCCATGAAGCTTTTGGTAAACAGTCGCAGAAGTCTCTGTGAAGGGCGAAATACTGTCTGAAAGGCCAGTTGTTGCAGCAAGCACAAATGGGTCCGAGGATGACGTGGAGGTGGATGATGCTGACGATCTCACGATCACTCCTGCAACGGGAATTCGAACCATACATCGTCGGAGATTATCGAACCCATACTTTCCAAGCAGCTTCTGTATGCTATCGCTCGTGGGCTTCAGGCTGATATTCGGGTCGGACACATACGTCCTTTCCTTCAATGTCCTCAAAGCTCTCCGTGTACGGTTGCCCATGTTCACCATATCACGGTCAAGGATGCTCATCTCCAGGTAGCCTCCCGCGCGCAGAACACGCTTGCATTCAGACACAAGTCTGGCTTGCGTGTTCTCCGCACAAGCTGCAGGGAAGCGCAGAACAGCAACAGTAAAATATCCTTTGGGGAAAGGCAATCTGTCGTTGAGGGTCGACTGGTAGAACGTGTGGTGATTTGATGGTGGCTGCCATGCTGCCGGGTGCTTGAACGTAGCGGTATTGGCTCCCTCATTGAGACTATATACACTGGCTGTAGGATACGTCAGGGCACAGTAGAAGGACCAGTCGTCGTTTCCGAGTCCATCCACAACCAAAATTCTTTCCTGATCTCCGCTTTGGGCACGGCCATGTCCGGGACTAAATAGAACCCTCCCGAATGATAACCAGCGACTGGTCATGAGCGAGCCGGACCTGATGTTCGTGAGAGCAGTTGGCCCTTCACGATCACGTTCCGCTATGTCGAATAAGGCAGTGTTGCGCTGACGGCATTCTTCGAAACTGAGAGGTGCAACTAATGCTGGGGAGCCAAGCAGGCCTGACGGGTGCTCCGCAAGGGGCAATGGCATCACGCTGTCGGGTTCTTGCTCGGTCAATTCCTTGTTTTCATCGCGGTTGTCACAATAACAAGCGATTATGCTACTGAAGGAAGGCTGGGAGGACGGGGCAATTGACGTGCGAGATTCGGCAGGAACATTGGACCTGCGGAGTCGGACAGAGCCATTAGTCGACACTGGAGAGGAAGGCGTAAGCTCGACTTTTGGCCCATCAACCGAACCAGCCGGGGGCTTCATCTGATCACCAGTCAGCTCCGCTTGGAGCGTTTTGCTAGCCATTGTCGCCATCTCGAGGTTCCGATCCGACTCTGAGCCAATTGAAAACAACGTACTTGTTGTCTGGGGCGACAGAACATGATCAATGAGGTCATCGTACTCCCCCCATACTTCATCTTCCATCAAATCTGCCCCGGGGCTTGGAACCACGGCTGTGATTGCAGCAAGGCTCTCGGAGCCACTTGAAGTAGATACTACCGATTCCTTCCTGGGTGCAAACGTCATAAACTCATCCTTTGCATAAGGACCAGCAATGAAGTCTAGGACACTGAATTGAAAAAGGTCGGCAAATGGGTTCGCTAGGTCAAAACCGTCAACAGACAGCTTTTGCGGGGATTCGAGCTGTTGCACTGTGGGTGGTTGTGAGATGGACGGGGAAAATTCGTTAGGCTTCGGGCCAACTGGAGCGAGTAATGAAGGAGAGTCCGCCACGCTAAATGGTCTCGAGAATGACTGCAGAGCCGGCTTGTGCGGTCGCTCCCTTCTCGAAACAACCCGGGGGATGCGACCGATCGATGTGAGGCGACTGGTACGTTTAACTTCCACTCGATCGTCCAATCTACCTTCGGGGCTCCGAGGAGCAAAGCCCTTGTCAAAATAGACCTTTGGAGACTCGGCTTGATCTCGAAACAAATTGTCGTGTAGCTTCGGTGGTGAAGGTAGCAAGATGGAATCGGTAGCGTCTCGTATATTCAAAGCAGCTGGCACTTCAACTGGGGAGGCAATCTCGGTCTCTTCGTCCTCGGTCGGAGGTGAGTTCTCAACACGATGGACTATCTCTTCAAGTGGGTCCGAGTCATCGTCCAGCAGCGCATAGTACGGAAGAGGCCTACGGGCAGCTACGGGAGATACCGTAGCATGAAGCTTTGGGCCAGAAGGGGCGTCAATGTCGACAGGTGATCGAACTGTGTCCGGTTTTCTGTGAAATATATTCCATTTGAGCCCAAGGCCTCTCTTAGATGGCTTTTTCTGTGGGCTCTGTGCCTCAAGAGCTCTGGGCTGTCTATCATCGTCGGGCACTTGAGGTTTCTGATATTGCCGACTGACCTGAGCAAGCACCTGCGGTTTGACAACTCTCGTCTGCTCTGGTTGGGTGACGGACATATCCGCAGGCTCGGAAAATGCTAATATGCTCGAAGTCTTTTGCCCTTCCGAGCCTCTCCAGACTGATTCGCTCAGTGTCACCGAAGTCGCCCTAGATGATGGCAATGTCTCCGTGGAGCCGCTTGCAGATGGAGAAACCTTGGACTGTTGTGTCAGAATTGAGTTTGTGCCTGTACTGAAATCACTTGTGCTCTGTTCGCTCTGCCTTCTCAAAGCAGCAGTGCCGTCCATACCACCGCCTTGGATGATCACAGGTTGAAGACGCTCCAGTAGAAAGTCATCAAGCTCGAACTCCGGACGGCCTTTTCCAAGAATGCCTTTGCTGCTGGAAACAGGCTTTGGTCCACTTCTTACTGAGCTTGACGATCGTGCTCGACTGGTCGTACTGCTAGTCGTGCTCATCTTGCGGCCTCGCTGCGAGTACCTGCCGTAGCCTTCGTGGCCTGTTCCGGCAGCTGGTCCTTTGCGAAAAGATCTACCTTCGTTATCCTTTTCTATCTCTGGTTTAGATCGTCTAGAGAACAGACCAAGGGTGCGGGTTTTGCCTGGACTGACAACTTCGTGCTGAGCGTTAGGACCCTTGGTCGGGATTCGGGGGCTTTTCCATAGGAGTTCGGGCGACGTGGGGATGCGTGAGGTGGTTCCTTGCGCAGATAAAGTAGAATACAGAGAATCCACAGACGTGGCTGCAGACAAGTTTGAATGTGTCGCTCCCTCAGGTACTGCATTCCGATCGCCTGAAATCCGACGTCTATGTCCTGTCAAAGCTGTAGGCATTATGTTGCTCTGAATGATCGGTGAGGGCTCCAGCACCAACTGATGGGTCCCTTCCCTGCTGGGTCGTGTGGGAATATGGACAGAAATCTTCATCCCGTCCGCTCTCTCCTCACGAAAAACAGATTTGGGTTTCTGTGCTGCTCCAGAGTCCGGCTGCATATCGTGGCTTGGCTGCTTCTCACTGAAGAGGATCGGTTTTGTCCAAGTGGGTAACTTTCGTGGCAGGCTACTTCCAGCCACGTTCGGCGCATTAACCATTCTCGTCCCAGACTCTTCATGGTAGCTATCACCATGTAAATCGCCCCGGCTTGCTCTGGGGCGTGGTTCCGATTCATCTATAGCGCTTCGTGCAGGCTTTCCTGCGGATGAGCTCGGCTGGTGTTGCTGGGGAGAGAAGACAGGGAGCCTGCTTTGAGTTGGACTTGGCTGTCTTATACGAGGACCCTTAGGAGGGATCGAGATCCCTGGTGAGTACGAAGACAAGGTAGTAGGTGTGGATGTCCTACTCCACATGCCGGGAGACTCAGAGTATCTCGTCGATGGGCTGCTGGCAGAAGGGATGATTGGGGTTGGGGGTGGGAGGCTCTGTGTGTTGATCGTGGTGGTCCTAAGACTGGCGAACTCCTTTGGGACATCGTGAGCTGTGATATTCGATACGCTGCTCAAAGGAATCTCCGGCGAGGTCATTGGTGATGAAAGTTGTCCGATCAGACTAGCATTACCTGGCGGGGACCGAGATAGAGTAGTCGCTGGACGACCAATGGAAGATTGCTCTGGAATTATAACATTCAGCTTCTGAGGCCTGATTCTATCCGGCATGGGCTTAATTTGTGCACTATGCTGGCCAATTGTGGGCGCTCTCCTTCGCAGAACATTCCGCAGTCGACCTTGACTTGGGGTCTGTGGTTCAGTTCCGGAGTGACTCAGGGGTCCAGCAGCCATGTGGGATGCCAATGATACACGACGATCTGCCTTCGGGTCCGGGGTCGAATGCGGCGAAGATGAGTGGATCGTCCCTTGAGAGGATGAGGGCGAGCGAGCCATGAGACCAGTCGGAAATCTCGACGTCTTCGAGGATGCAGAGGCATGGCGACTATCTTCTGCATCGGATAGAGATGGTGTTCTGCTATTCCTGGATGGTCCATTGTTCGGCCTTGGTATCCGGGGACGGTGCAATAATTGGGCAGCAGAGTTCGAGGAACGTGCTGAAGCCATCCCGGTCGACGATACATTTCGGGGTTTAGAAGCGACATCCTTCAGCCGGGGTATTCGGCCACCGTCAGACTTGTGCGACGACATCGTATTACCAAGATCCAGTCGCCAGCTTCAGTCCGAGGACTACTAATCTAGCGATGGTATGGAAACGGACAAGGCTCGAACTCATTCCGTCTGGTTCCTGATTATCGGGATTGGAGCGAAATCTGCAGGCAAAATGCGATGTAAGCTTCTATACGCTCCGGGCCTGAGTCAGAGAACTGATTGATCACTTACATTGGTAGCTGGTAGCATCGTGTTCTGCGGGGGATATTGTATGACAGGAGCGCTTCTATATGGGGAAAGTTGAAGACTTCACAATATTGCCGCGTGGCGGGGTATTTCTAAGACACAATGAAGCGGTCAAGCACAGAACGATGTACTATACAAGGGTTTAAAAGCACCATAAAGAACCGCGTTCTTGAAATAGCAGGCACCTGAAAAACGAAAAAAGAAATTGGCCGTCCAGATAATATGATTGCACTTGAGCGAAGACGACAGAAAATATCCAATTGCTCGCGGGTATACTTGAGCCGGCGGACAGATGCACTCACTGCGCCACAGCCCGGAGACGTCGCCGGTGGCTAAATGCAGGCAGGGAGAAAAGAAAGTGGTTGAGCTGGGTCTGCACGACCACGTCAGAGAACGTGCTGCGGCAGTCTGCAAATCAGAGAGTCCGCTCAAAAGGAAACTCTCGAAGGCCAGCTGAGAGAGAAGTAAAGGGTAGCAAGTGAAGTGAGGAGGAGTTAGAGGGCGAAGGAAGGTCATGGATCAGGTTGTATTAATCAGTGACCATGAGATCTGGACCTGGGCGACAGTCTATGAGCGTCCATAATTGAGTTCAACCCCATTGTGGACCGTCGAGCGCGGCGGGAAAGCAGGATATCCATTTGCAAGTCAATAAATCCCTATAACTAAAGGGTCAACTATCACAGAGGAATCCTGGCGTCGTTTGTGCGATCGACATCGGCGCCGGATATGAGCCCTGATGTGACCGGGACGATCATTGGCGCAGGAACTACTCTGTCGCCTTGTCGCATAGCATATCAGTACGATTATCATATAATTCCCGTCATCGCCAGTGCATCTTGGAATGGTTATCGTTGGGGGCAAATTGAGCCTAGAGGATCCTCATCTTGGTCAAGGGCACGAGCGTTTTGGACTCCACAGGTATTCCCGCTGAAGTCGAATTGCGAGAGGCATAACGAGCCAGAGTGGACGGGAACGATTGTTCAGATCCACCCGCGCTTGTTACCTTCGTTATAAGTGGTGAAGACTACCGCAGCACAGGCCTGAGGACTGTTCAACGGTAAGGGCTGACAGGTCTCGATGGAGTCGAGTGGCGTGGGATAGTGGACAGTCCGTCGTCCTGGAATTTGACCACTTGCGATGGCCCAACATGCAAATGGCAGGTGCAGGCATCATTGAATGGGATCAATTCATTAAAGGAAGAATTGCCGCAGCTAGATCTGGTCTGTGTGTCAATCATGATCGACTCTGATTTGACGCCTGTCGGACATTTTCCTTCGTTCTATCTGGGATTCGGGGGAGGGGGGAGGGAGAGAGGGGAGAGAGGGGAGAGAGGGGAGAGAATGGCGAGATTGGCGATAACTGAAAGAGGGGGTGGGGTGAATTCTTTTTTTTTTTTTTTTTTTTGCATTAGTGCGGCGGTCAGGTGAAAGGCTGGAGGTCACTGATGGTCACTGATGGTCAGTGACTTCTTCTGTTGGTTATTGGTCTTGCCGATCGCGGCGAGTCCGAGTAAGAGAACGTGAAGGAAGTGACGAACCACCACGAGTGGCTACTCAGTCTACTCTATCATAGTACACTATCGATCAGGTGCAGAAAAAAGGAAGAGGGAGAAAGAAGAAAAAGGCAGCATCTTCAGACCCTTCAACTTATCCACAATGTGTGCGTGCCATCGCTGATCTTGCCAGAGGAGCAACTCTGGTACGCTGGAAGGTTCGCCCCGAACCATCCTGTCATCCCCAGTTTCCCTGCTTCTCCAATACGTACTGTACAGTACACTGCTCAAACAACTTCTTCTCCTAGGGCGAGCCATGGCATGAAATCAATTGCTGGGTAACTTATAATAGCTGGCCAGGATATACTTCGACCAGAGATCTTTGTTTTCATGGCATCCTAGCTTATGTACCCAGTACTCCGTATAGTACACGGCAGCTGAGACCAAGGGCCACAACTTAGAATGGTGGAGACACTGTCGGTCCCTGAAGCAATCAATTCATCGAAAATCAAGAATCGAGAATCGAGAATCAACCCTTGTGGGATCGAGGTTGACGGTCTATTAATATCTCTGCTACCTTTACTGCTCTTTCTCTCTTCGCCAGCCCAGTAGATGCGGAGTCGCTCAGCCCGTGGGTCTTGATCCGCCGCTAAATTCTGGTCACCGTGCGACAATCCGCCCTGATTGACGGATGCCATCCGCGCGGTCTGGCTCAGCACCGAGCCTGGACGGGGGCAACACACCGCGCAACACGAGACGATTCGCTCGATTTAGTGAAGCAAAAGCCCTTTCGCTTACCGCAGTTGTTCACTGGAGCGGAGATCAGCGGCTATTCGAGGCCTTTGCTCAGCACTAATCATGGAAGTGCTTGACTACAAATGACTCCGATCAGAATAAGCTAAGCTAAACGATGGCGATATATACCAATCACCGACCAGCCTGAGAGCGACTTCTCGTTGGGACGGCCGGGATACTCAAAATGGGTAACAGGACACGAAATGAAGGTAGTAGGCGGGCGGGAATGCGAGCGACATGATAGTGAGGGTCTTCTGCAGTCACACTATTGGCATGGCGTGGCGCGGTGATTTCGATCTACTGACGCGGATCTCATTGCTTTGAAAAGACCGAGACAGTTCTGATCTTTCCATGGCCAGCGAGCAGCGAGCACTGTCCGACTTTCTGCAGGAACCGGCGCCTGTCATGCACCTTTCAGCTGAACATGTCAAGGCTGCCGCTACCGACCGCCACAGTAACATAGCTTGCAGCTTGACACGACCGTCTAGAAACCTCCAGAGAATATTGACCGTCACAAGCAGCCCGCTTCTATCTATTCATGGTTGTCGACGAAACGGGTCCGGCTTGCTTGAGCTCCCAGAAAGCAGAGTAAACATGGCACAAGACAGGAACAGAAGACACACAAACAGATGTTGGACTGGATGTCACCCTGAACGGTGCTTTGTCCTCGTTCAGCACCAATCTCCGATCAAGGTCCGATTGTCAACATAGTAACGATAGCCCTGGCCTTGTCCCGCTCTCCCTAACTCGTCAACCCACTAGGACTGTACGACTACCGTATGGGACAAGAGCATCTGGCCGATCTGATTGACCAGGTCGAGCTTCCTCGCTGCCGTCCTATCATACTACAGAATTGGATTGACAACCATAGCAGCTTCCTTCAAAAAGCTTAAGCACACCAGTAAAAGTCTGAAGATCATTATTGAATTCCCTTAAACGCCGAGCGAGATGAAAAACAGATAGAATGAAAGGTAAAACCGCGAAGCCAGAAAGCCGAGGAACAGCCTATCCGAATCTCTTCTTCCTGGCTTCCAAAGCCTGGGCGTCCTTTTCACTCAGACTGCTACCCTTGTTTCCACCTCCATTCTGCTGCTGCTGGCGCTGAGTCTGACCTTGACCCTGGTTGCGATTCCCGCGACCCTGTCGCCGGGAGTTATTCCGGCCGCCACCGAAATCGCGTCTCTTTCCTCCCCGACCACCACCTTGTTCATTCTCACCGCGACCACGCTTGCGCGACTTCTCCTCCGGAAGTGCCTCATCCAGCTTCTTCACCCCAACCTCGGTTGTGGGGGCCGCGACGGCAGCTGAGCCGAACCGCTTCGCCCGTTCCAGCTGCTTCTCTGCAGCATCAATGGCAGCCTTGGACTCCTCCGTGATTCCAAACTTCTCCGCCCGAGCCTTACGCTTCTTCAACTCCTCCTCCATCTCCGTAATTGGAAGGCCCGCAGCGAAGTTCGGGGCCGGCTTCTGCTCGGCCTCTTCTGTAGTAGCGGTAGCGGCAGCCTCCGTGGCAGCCTCCGGGTTCACCTCCGCAGAAGCAGCAGCACCCTCCGATTCAACCTTAAGGTCGTTTGCGGTAGCAGGATCAGTGTCTAGCTTCTGGTTGGGTACAGCAACAGGGTTGGGCACTTCCCCCTTTCCACCGGCCGCGATGGCAGCAGCCCCAGCCTCTGTGGAGCTCTTCGCAGCGGCCTCCGTGGCAGGGACTTCGTCATCCTCCCAATCGATGACATCATCCGCTGCTGCTGGAGCTGCAGATTCGGTTGTCGTTTTCGTAGCCTCAGCGGCCTTGTTATCATCCTCCTGGAGGCGAGCCACCATTTCCGCCTTCTTGCCGTTATGCGGAAGATTCCGAGACTTGAGGATTTCGACCAGCTCTGCGTTGGTCTTCTTGCCGTAATCGGTCGTCATGGTGTATAGCGGGTATGCGATGTACTAAGTCAATTGACCGTGTGGAGAGAGACAGTGGATAATAGCAGGCGCAGGACGTTGACGACGTATGTGAGCGGATGTGGTATTCCAATTCGAATCGACTTGGCGCTTTTAGGACCCGCTGAGGTGGTCAATTCCGCTTGGAGTTCTAAATGTGCGCTTTGCTGAGATGATGAACGCGCAGCGTTAACGATGGAGGTCTTAGAGAGCGATGAGATAGATGGCAGGAGAGGTTTAAAAAGAGCGCAGCTGGTTGGGGGACGTGTTTGAGACGGGAGGCGACTGTTTGGCGGCGGTTTGCCCGTTCCGGAAGAGCTATCACGTGTATAGCTGACGTAAGGGCCATTGCTCCTTCATCCAGAACTATACCGAACAGAACACCTGCTAATCTTGAATTGAAGTTTTAGGGACTGATGACCTGACGGATGTCTCAATCATTCGCATGTTGGCTCCTTAGAAGCTCGAGTGAACCATTTGGCAGTTGAAGTAGAGTTTCTATGCGGCCAATGCGCAGCTACTGTATGCCGAACTATGACATGGCAGGCGAGAGACATCGGCAGCGCCAGCTTTTGCACCGCCTCCACGCAGACAGTGCAACTCATTTCTGGCAAGCCAGCGTTAGATTTACTGTTATACGAAAGCTGAATTACTTGATACCTGGACTTGTTCTTCAATATTGACAACGAAGTGACCAAGAGTTGTCTGTTAATACTGGAATCAAACAGCTCTTCTTATACTCATGCTCATGTTGTGATTACTGTCAGTAATATTTGGCTGCAGGTTTTGAGATGACAGTCTCGGGTCTGTAGAATAGCTTGAGGCTTGATATATTGTTCGCTCCGATCATGCTTGAATGTAGTTTACGAGAATCACTTGAGTGGTTAGAGAATTTACAAATATATATATTTATACTCTTTTTGGCTTCAGATCCGAAGTACTTTAACGATGACTCCTATCGGCCCGAGACCAACACATACGGACGTGTAGCATTCAAAAGAACCGCCTTAAATATCTCAACAGCACTATCAATGTTAAATTATTCTGTCCTTGCCAGGTCGACATTTCAGCTGTTGACCGATCTGGCTTAATCCATCTACACGTGACATTGCTGTTAGTCAGCAGTCTAGTCCCGCCGCCGAACTTCACCTGATGTTCTCTGATATTTTCGCCTCAAGGACGTCACTTCCCTTCACCATCAAGCTTGCTGTCATCGTTCTGTCCGATCCGGATGTAGCTGCCTTGACCCCTATCTGGGAGTGTCTGTCAAAAATCTCACACTTGGGATCTCCATAGCTGCCAACATGTCTGACGGTATGATATTTCTCTTCCCCCCCCTCTCTCTCAAACCGCCGTTGTCCTCCGGCCCTGACTGACCGCCCCTTTTCTAGCTGACTTTGAAGCCGTTCGTCGGCTCCAAGCTGAGCGCAATGCTGCTGCAGCTGGAAGTAAAGGTTCTAGGACCTTTGATCCGTCTAGCCAGCGCACTGACAACTCGACCAAGGCCTCCCTGACTGAATCCTTCGACACGACCCTCTACGAACGCGAAGGCGCCGACAAGTTTGCGGGATATGATACCTCGATTGCCGTCAATGGCGACGATGAGGAGATGGAGGACGCGGACGCGGGCCACCGCCTGGTGGGCCAGTACACTGCCACCCGGAGCCAGATCGACGAGTTCGCCCACGGCAACGGGGTGGAAGAGGAGGACATCCTTCTTGGGCGCGAGAAGGCAGCTAGGATCGCCGACCGCGAGACAGACTACCAGAAGCGCCGCTTCAACCGCGGCCCGCTGACTCCCACGCGCGCTGATCCGTTCGCTGCGAACACTCACGCCAATGTAGAGGGGGAGGGGGAGGAGGGCCAGACTTACCGTGAAGTCATGGCCATGCGGGAACTTGAGAAAGAAGAAGAACGTGTCCAGAAGCTGATCGCAGAAAAGCAGGCCCGTGGAGAGAACGATGTCACCGAGCACGAGGCTACGCTGAAGTTGGAAGACAAAGAGAACGCCGACGCCGGCTCCACGGTGGCCGTCGCCTCGGGTCGCAAGCGCAAACAGCGGTGGGATGTAGCTTCGGAGCCGGCTCCTGAGGAGGAAGAGGCTCCCAAGCCCGCTGAAGCCGCCGACACTAAGGCGAAGAGGTCCCGTTGGGATCAGACGCCCGCCCCGGTTGCCCCCGGCGCTGCCGAGGATGCCCCCAAGCGTCGCTCCCGATGGGATCAAGCACCAGCACTTACAGCCGCGACCCCGGTCGGCAACCAAGGGCTTGCCACCCCCATGCATCCCTCCCAAGTAGGTGCACCTTTGATTCCAACTAGCTTTGGAACTGATATCTCTGGGCGCAATGCTCCCTTGTCGGACGAAGAGCTTGATATGATGTTGCCGTCGGAGGGCTACAAGATCCTCGACCCTCCTCCAGGATATGCCCCGATCCGGAACCCTGCGAGGAAGCTCATGGCTACTCCAGCACCCATGGCCAGCTCCACTGGTGTTGGTGGCTTCATGATGCAGGAGCCTGAAAGTGCTCGTGCGCTGGGCAAACAGCTTCCAACTGAGATTCCCGGCGTCGGAGACCTCCAATTCTTCAAGCCTGAGGACATGGCCTACTTTGGCAAACTCATGGAAGGAGGTGACGAGAGCTCAATGACAGTCGAGGAGATGAAGGAACGGAAGATCATGCGACTCTTGCTAAAGGTCAAGAACGGCACGCCGCCGATGAGAAAGACAGCCCTGCGTCAGCTCACGGACAACGCACGGCAATTCGGCGCGGGGCCTCTGTTCAACCAGATCCTTCCCCTTCTCATGGAGAAGTCTCTTGAAGACCAGGAGCGCCATCTGTTGGTGAAGGTCATTGACCGTGTTCTCTACAAGTTGGATGATCTCGTTCGTCCCTATGTTCACAAGATCCTTGTGGTTATTGAGCCCTTGCTTATCGACCAAGACTACTACGCCCGTGTTGAGGGTCGAGAAATCATTTCGAACTTGGCGAAGGCCGCTGGTCTAGCCACCATGATCAGTACCATGCGACCGGATATCGACCACGTCGATGAATATGTCCGGAACACGACTGCCCGAGCCTTCGCGGTTGTCGCTTCTGCTCTTGGAATTCCTGCTCTTCTCCCATTCCTTCGTGCTGTATGCCGGAGTAAGAAGTCGTGGCAGGCTAGACACACAGGTGTCAAGATTGTTCAACAAATTCCTATTCTCATGGGCTGCGCCATCCTGCCTCACCTCAAGGGACTGGTAGACTGTATCGCGGACAACCTTAGTGATGAGCAAGCTAAGGTGCGAACGGTCACTGCGCTGGCCGTCGCGGCTTTGGCTGAAGCTGCCAACCCTTATGGTATCGAGAGCTTCGATGAGATTCTCAACCCTCTGTGGACCGGCGCCCGGAAGCAGCGTGGTAAAGGTCTGGCTGCGTTCCTCAAAGCTGTCGGCTACATCATTCCCCTCATGGACGAAGAATATGCCAACTACTATACCAGCCAGATCATGGAGATTCTGCTCCGCGAGTTCGGATCCCCAGATGAAGAGATGAAGAAGGTCGTTCTGAAGGTGGTGTCACAGTGTGCTAGCACGGATGGTGTGACAGCCAGTTACCTCAAAGAGCATGTTCTCACAGACTTTTTCAAAAGTTTCTGGGTGAGGCGTATGGCTTTGGATAGGAGGAATTATCGTCAGGTGGTGGACACGACGGTGGACCTTGGACAGAAGGTGGGAGTGGGTGAGATCCTCGAGCGCGTCGTAAACAATCTCAAGGATGAGAGTGAACCCTATCGGAAGATGACTGTGGAGACCGTGGAGAAGCTTATCGCAGCCCTCGGCGCCGCGGATATCTCCGAGAGACTGGAGGAAAGACTGATTGATGGTGTCCTGTATGCTTTCCAGGAGCAAAGCATTGAGGATATTGTCATCCTGAACGGCTTCGGTACGGTGGTCAACGCCCTTGGCACTCGTTGCAAGCCTTATCTTCCCCAGATTGTCAGTACCATTCTCTGGCGGTTGAACAACAAGTCGGCCACGGTTCGGCAGCAGGCTGCGGACCTCATCTCCCGCATTGCCATGGTTATGAAGCAGTGTGGTGAGGACGCGTTGATGGGCAAGCTTGGTATTGTGCTTTACGAGTACTTGGGTGAGGAGTATCCCGAAGTGCTCGGTTCCATCCTGGGAGCCCTCCGATCTATCGTCACCGTGGTTGGTATCAATCAGATGCAACCGCCGATCAGAGACCTGCTCCCTCGCCTCACGCCTATCCTGCGTAACCGTCACGAAAAGGTCCAGGAGAACACCATCGATCTGGTTGGTCGTATCGCCGACCGTGGCCCCGAATCCGTCAACGCCAGGGAGTGGATGCGTATCTGTTTTGAGCTCCTGGACATGTTGAAGGCCCACAAGAAGGGCATCCGTCGTGCCGCCAACAACACGTTCGGTTTCATCGCCAAGGCCATTGGTCCCCAGGATGTGCTGGCCACGCTGCTCAACAACCTGCGTGTCCAGGAACGTCAATCACGTGTCTGTACCGCTGTTGCCATCGGTATCGTGGCCGAAACCTGCGCGCCGTTCACCGTGCTCCCCGCCCTGATGAACGAGTACCGGGTGCCCGAGCTGAACGTGCAGAACGGTGTCCTCAAGGCTATGTCCTTCCTGTTCGAATACATCGGCGAGATGGCCAAGGACTACGTCTACGCAGTCACGCCGCTCCTCGAGGACGCCCTGATCGACCGCGACCAGGTGCACCGTCAGACGGCCGCCAGCGTGGTGAAGCACATCGCGCTGGGCGTCGTGGGTCTCGGATGCGAAGACGCCATGGTCCACCTCCTGAACCTGGTCTTCCCCAACATCTTCGAGACCAGCCCGCACGTCATCGACCGGGTCATCGAGGCCATCGACGCCATCCGCATGGCCGTCGGCACGGGAACCGTCATGAACTACGTCTGGGCCGGCCTGTTCCACCCTGCCCGCAAGGTCCGCGTCCCCTACTGGCGCCTCTACAACGACGCGTATGTGCAGAGCGCAGATGCAATGATCCCATACTACCCCAATCTCGAAGATGACGGCTTGGATCGCTCCGAATTGTCCATTATCGTTTGATTTGATTCCCCCCCTCCCCGTCAAATCTCAACCCTTTCTTTTTTTCATCGTGGTTCATGTATGTAAACAATCTGGTACTAGCTACGTATTACTGGGCTACTTTTTCATCATCATTTCCATCATCTCACTTTCACCTGTCAGCATCAATCATATCACACTGGGGACCTGTTCACTATTACGGTGTTTTGCCGAGGCTGGATTTGGCGTGTTTTATTTTTCTGTTTTTTATCGATTCTTTTATGTGGGAGAAATCAGTCCAATGGCATTTTTCAACGTTCAAGTTCAATGGTCAGAAGTGTAGTATCTGGAACCGGGGAACTCTCTGGCTTAGCCTTCTACGTAATGTCTTCTTTTCGATGTGGAACCATCGGGCTGTATCGATCTCTTTCCTACTTCTCCTGCTCCGAATGTGGGAGTTTACCCTTTGTCTAGTCCGGACATCGCACGTCTCTGGCGAAGACTATACGGTCCTGCGGCTGACAAGATTGCTGGAAAATGATGATACTTAGCTTGCCAGGGATCATCAGGCTGACTTCGCAGGGAGAATGATACACTGTAGATTAAGGAGGAACAATAGGAGAATGAACGAGTGGGTGAAGTATATTATCCTATCCTATCCTATCCTATCCTATCCTATCCTATCCTGTCATGTGAATTCCACAACCGTCACCTTTCACTTCTCATTCATTCTCCACTGAGATCATCCCTCATCACGCCAGGCGCCCCGTCTCAATCGCCGCCTCCATCATGCGATCCCCATTCACGATGCCCGTCGAGCAGATGATGATCCGGCGCCGGGACGCCTCCTGGGCGGCGATGAACCGCAGGGCGGCGATCTCGGTGAACGTGATGCCGCCCAGGAAGAAGACATAGACCGTCTTGATGGCCGGGGCGCCGCTGATGGTCTGGCGGGCGCGCACGGCCTTGTCGTCGCCCTTCTGCACGAGGCTGAACGTCGCGCCGCGGGCGCTCTTGACCACGTCCTCGAAGCCCAGCCAGCCCGGCGAGGAGGTGGTCGCGCTGGCGGGGGCCGGGGCCTGGGTTGGGGCGGCCACGGGCCCACCGCGCGCCAGGGAGAGGATGTAGGGTTTCTGCAGGACGCACTGCACCAGGCGGATGCTCAGCGGGGCGAAGCCGCTGTAGACGTAGGCGATGTCGTTGGGGTCCTTTTCGCTGACTTCCTCGACGACGAGGCGCAGGGTTTTGCGGAGGGTGTTGTAGTTGGTGCGCGGGCTTGTGCTGTGTTGGTGGTGGTGGGGGGAACCTCCTGTGGCGGCGGCAGTGGTGGTGGTAGTGGGAAGGAGGAGGGAGGTGGGGTTGGTAGGGGCGCGGGGCTGAAGGAGTTGCATCTTCTCGAGGGCGCAGAAGGTCAGGATGTGCTGGTGGCCGTAGGCTTGGACGATCTGGCGCTTGAAATTCTCGAGGTCCCGCGGCCGCAGACCGCCGGACATGCAGGATTCGAGGCACAGGAGGCGCAGGACGGCGGGCAGGGCGACGTCGCGGGCGATGAGCTCCTCCACCGCGTCGTGGTGGTAGGTCGGGTCGGAGCCTGCGGCGTAGTTCTGCTGCACTTCCAGGAGCTTGCGGAAGATGTCGGCGCGGGTGGTGCGCATGATCTCCTCGGCGAGGTTGGTGTGCACCCGCAGGCTCTGGTGCTCGAGCTGGTAGGAGGGGAGTTTGTTGACGAACTCGCGCAGCTCCGTCGTGGTCTTGGCCGAGTGGCGGCTTTCATAGTCGCTCTCGAGGCGCCGCGCGACTTTGTTGAGGATGTCGCCGACAATGGCGAAGTTGGCGTCCCGCAGTTGGCTGAAGAGCTGATCTGATGAGTCAAGTTGGATCTTGCGCTTCTGGTGCTGCTTGGAGGACGAGGGCTGTTGCGGGCCTTTGGAGGATTCCTGCGCTTGCGGAACAGTAGCCGCCCCGCCGATGATAGAGGTGTCGATATCGGCTTGGTTGTTCTTGATGCCGACTGTCTCGTCGATGAGGCCTTCGTAGGTCAGTTGAGTGAGGAGCGGGGTGCCAAAGTCGACTTCGCGGTCGATGATGATGAGGCTCTCTGTGCTTGCACTGGGCAATAGACCGCGGGCTGACACTCCGGCGAGCCCGGAGCTCTCTTCAGCGTCCAGCTCCTTTCTCATTCGGAGAAGCAGGTCGGCCAGTCGTCTTGCATGGTCACCCTTGCCGATAATCCGAGGAAAGTAACCGTGCCTCTGCTGAATGTCCATCAGGGCCTTCGCGGAGTGGAAGATGCATCCTGGATCTTTGTGCTACATGGATGTTGGTTACTTGCGTTTTGAGGAACATGCTGCACCGGGCAAGCTTACCAGGTAGAGATCACTAAAGGCGTCCTCCATCTCCAGAGACAGGACATCCTGTTCCAGCGGCATGAAATATAGCGGGAATTCGGCGATGTTCACGTCTCCGATTATGCCCGCTTCCTCGAGGATTGTGTTGCTAACAAGTGTCCGTCTTGGAACCCAGAAAATAGAGATCTCATGTTCAATGCTGCCATTGCGCTGGAGACGCTTGACCTGTTCTAGAGGCATGTTAGCTCATACTGATGACCTTCAATCAGACAAGTAAGAGAGAGAAAGCCTATGAATGAGCTGGTATCTTCAAAACTGGTTGATATTGGGAGCGCGTGACTGGCTACGTAGAGTAGAGGGGAGTCTGCGCGCTTTACAGTCTGTCCCAAGCAAGACTCTCCTGGGTAGAAGGAGAGATATCCAGCTTATCTTACGAAGAAGGCGTGCTGAGGGTGGTAAACAGGAAGGAATCGACGTACCTGCCACAGCCCGCACTTGAGCAAGCTTCTCAGCGTTCGCTAAGAAGACAACATTGCGTTGAGAAGAGTCCACATTGCCATTTTCCAGGAGGAAGACGCGATCTACACCGTACTCTTGGAGCAAAGAGAACTTGACGAACAGTCCGACTGGACCAGCCAGGTCTTGACTGACGATGAGGTTCTTCTTACCGCGTACCTGCACCGAAGGATTCAGCTGATGTACTGGGGCGACCAGAGGTAGAAGCAAGCCTTACTCACGCCTTCGAGGAGGGTCAACAGATCCCTACGCGCCTTGTCCTTGAAGTAGTCTGCATCAGACCCCGGATACGGCGCCATGACTGCCAATGAGCATCACTGGAAAGGAGGAAATTCGTTAAGATCGTTAAGATGGTCAAGTTGGTTAATTGGTTAGTTGGTTCAGATGATTCAGTCGGAGATACGCGCGCGGACGTTTCCGGCGGGCGATGGTTTGGCTTGGTTGGTTTGGCTTGGTTGGTTTGGTTGGTTTGGAAGGAGGCTTGGAAGGGTCCAGCCACTGCACTAACCATTGTAGGCTTAGTGGAAACACAGCCTGTCACAGCTCTCTGGTACCGAGACCGTCATAACAGCCTTCATTCTTCTAAATAGCAGCCATCACCGATGTAATGAGATTACCCTCCGCCTTTCCCCCCCCCTCCACCCCCCCATTCCGATCATTCCAATTATAGTGCCTGAGGCGTTTGCTCCCCTGAACGTTGCCTGCCTGTCTTTCGCCCCTCTTACATCCACCTATCTCCTTTTCTTCTTTAACCTAATTATCCCTCTTACTCTACCATTATCTGTCCTTCTTGAGAAATTGGATTCTACCACCCGCTGGTCGTTCCGACAAATTGACATTCTTACCCTAAAACCCACTCGACCACAGATCAACCGCCATGGGCAGGTTCGGCTTCAAAAAGTCCGGGGACGAGGACGATTCCTCCAACCGCCTGGCGCTGTTCGGCTCCCGATCGAAGAGCAAGAGCCCAGCACCTCCGGCCAACCCCTATGCCAAACCCATCCCCACCGATCCCTACACGAAAGCCAAGATCCAAGCTGGCGTCGCCCCTCTTCCAGCTGGGGAGCAACCCGCCGCTCCGGCTCCTGGTCCCGCCAGCATCCCCGGAGACAATAAACAAGGCTATGCGCCGAACCGATATGGAAACCAGGGTGGATATGGATCGGATCGCTTCGGGGGCAGCGCCAACAGTGGAGTGTCGCCAGCAGCCTCCCGGTACGGCCCCGGTGGCTACGGAGGGCTAGGCAGCACCGATCCCAACGACTCCGCCGCCGCGGATGCCAACAGAGATGCACTTTTCGGAGGAGCAAGGGAACGAGCAGAGCAGCAGCAGCCTCAGGCCGGCGGTCCCCCGCCGCCTTACTCGGAGGGCGGTGCGGCCTACGGCGGCGGCAGTAACGACTACAACACATCGACCTACCAGGAACGGCATCTGACCGCGGAGGAAGAGGAGGAGGAGGAGATCCAGACCATCAAGCAGGACATCCGCTTCATCAAGCAGGGGGACGTGGCTTCGACCCGCAACGCGCTCCGCATTGCGGCGCAGGCGGAGGAGACCGGTCGGGAGACGCTGGCTCGGTTGGGCGCGCAGGGCGAACGCATCCATGATGCGGAGCGGAGCTTGGACGTGGCGACCATCGAGGGTCGGATTGCCGAGGAGAAGGCCAAGGAGCTCAAGACCCTCAACAAGAGCATGTTCGCGGTGCACGTCTCCAACCCCTTCACCAGTGCCCGGCGGCGGCGCGAGCGCGACGAGCGGATCCTGGACACCCACCGACAGGAGCGGGAGACCCGCGACGGCACGCGGAACGAGGCCTTCAAGACCAACCAGCGGATGGAGCGCACATTCCGGGAGATCGACCGCGAGGCGAGCAAGCAGACCACGCGGGGCCGGACCAACGTCGCCGACCGTGCCAAGTATCAGTTCGAGGCGGATAGTGAGGACGAGGCGATGGAGAACGAGATCGAGCAGAACCTGGACCTGCTTGGCGGTGCCGCAAGCCGTCTGAACGGTCTCGCCAAAGCCACGGGTCGGGAGCTGGACGAGCAGAACCGTCACTTGGAACGTATCACGGGCAAGGTAAGAATCTCTGGCTTATGGATCCTGAACATGAGGCTAACAACCCTTCTAGAGCGACTTTGTCGACGAGCAAATCGCCATGAACCGTGCCAAGCTGGACCGGATCCGTTAGACATACCCCATAATAAACGTTTTGTTGACTGCCTGGCGCTGTCGCACTTTTCCCTTTGCCAAATGCACATATCCCATCTGCTCGGCGTTCCTAGGTATACTACATTCGTACTTGATGAGACACTACAGTTGATATTATTAAAATACTGCAGAATCTTGCTTGGCGGGAGGAAGTAATTGCAATCCAATAGAATTCTGTGCTTTGCTAGCAGCCTGGTGCCTATCCTCCCAGCTTTTGCAGAGTAAGAACGACTATTCTTAACGCTGTAGCTCAGCCATACATACTGTACACACGCACTGTACATACACCACTACACCGACCATTTCTCATGCAACCCCATAGTTGCAAAATCTCAAACAACCCCAGCACGCCCCGAACTGGGCACTCCCGACCCTGTCCCGAATATCCCTCATTTAATCAATCTTATACACAAGCCCTCACTCGACGCGTCAACCAAGTAATCTCAATCTGAAACACTACCCACCACCTGCGAGATTTAATCTTAATCCGAGGAATGTTCTGCGTCCGCTCAATACACATAGTATATTATATCGAAGACAGTCCAGTCCCACTTTCATATTCCCACATGTTTCATTCTCTAATCCAGCGCCCCCAATCACCAACACAGATCGGAGGATTTTTTTGGATCTCCCAACGGTTTCCGACTTACATAGTATAAGTGCTCTCCACACCTGCCAATTTTGATGTTAGTCTAACCGTTTCTCGATCTCAGATTTGTAGGTATATTTTCTCTTGCACTTTAAGACACGTAGTAATATTAACGCTAAAACCCAGACTACGTCAGCTTCTTTCGGGCGGACGAATACTTCAGGATGGTTAGTTAACTTGTGTCTTAGAACAATAACGGCTCGCGCGTCTGGACGGTGTGTTCTGTGTAGACCGTAGCCCGTGTCTCAGATGCCATATTGTCAAAGTCTGTCAGAGGATGTGCCTTTCTATCTGGATCTGTGGTTGGGATTGTGCCCGACGGGCAAAGGGGTAAGCTTCTCTTGACTCGGGGTGGAAATCAAACAGACACACAGTTTTCGGCTTTGGATGAAGCAGATATCCGTCTCGAGGGTTGACAATGCCATGCGAGTTCATGAATGCTCTCTGGTTAGTTCGGGGACGCGGGAATGGTAAGTGTCTAGATGTATTTACTAGTGGCTCGGTTAGGGTGATGTGAAGTTTGTCTTGGTGGAGGATGTGTAGATGGGCTTAGGCCTCTCCTTTCTCGAAGGTTCTTGCAATCATAGTATACCTGTGGTAAAGGCCTTGTTTGCGGTCTCCTCCATATATTGTTTGTGTTTGTATGTGTAGATAATCCGTCTGGGTGTGATATAGGTGTAAAGTGAACAATGGTGCAGCGAAGCACCTCGTTGAGTCCTGGGGACAGATGGGAAAGACATTGAGTGGCGTTTGATGGACTCTCGAGGTCTCCTTCGTAGCTGTAGCTTGGAGTAGTGTGTCTTTGTGGTTGAGTGCTTGTGAGGAAATTTGTCCTGTTTCTGGTAAAAGGTATTAGATTTGTGCTGGTGTTGGTTGTCTGCTACCCCAATGCAATCGGTCGAGCGAGGTGAGAATCGCTAAAGACAAGCGGGTTCATGATTAAGGAGGATATTTCAATCTTCCTTTCTCATAAGGTAAAAGAGGAAAAAGACTAGATGATGGTGTGGCGTCCTGATACTTGGCGACCTTCCAGGCGCTTAGCAGTATATTTGTCTCGATAAGAGCGAGCATGAACCAACCCGACGCCAGCTTTGAGATACCCAAGAACCTTAAAGAGATATCCAGCAAGTAGGAACATTCTGCCTGGCCAACTTGGCTCACCAGGAGTGCATGTTCTGCGGTGCGGCGCTTAGTCGAAACCTTGCGGGTTCTATCTCCGTCTCATTAGGCCTTGGCCTCGCTTCTATACCATATCATGCACTCGACTCGCCAGGCTCTCGCCATTGCCTTCTATTGTGGCACAGTTGAGGGCGTGTTGGAGTTATTGATAACGAGCTGTGCCCTGCTGAAGGATCAGTGGCAGTGATGTGGCATCTTTGGTAGTTGTAGATGTTGGATAACTTCACCATCCTCATGCCTTGGGCTTCGCCGCAACATGTCTATATTTGGCGAGGCATACTTAGGATGCCAACCTGGCACGGAGATGCTGCTCTGCTGCAGGGACAAGAGAGGGGCAGAGGTCAGCTGCTGTGGGAGGTGAACATTGGCACATTCACTGTAGAGGAAGTGACCATAGCATAATAAGAGTAACACCCTCCTGGCAATTGTCTGATATCATCTCAACTCATCTCATCTCTCAGGTCTCATCATCTCTACCACCCGAAAGTCCCTCTACACCTCCCTCTACATCCCACACTCAACTCAAGACATCATCATCCAGAAGACAAAACCACCAAGATGCGCCTCCTCGAGTCCCTCCTCAAGACCCTCCTCATCCTCCTCAGCATCCTTGGCTTCACCACCGCAGTCCCCTTCTCCTCCTCTCGCACCACCGAAACAGAAACCGAACTCGAACTTCACCCACCGAACGCCGTCCACCTAGCAACCAGCTTCATCTCCCTCTCCCACGCCCTCTCCTCGCTGCGCCTAACCAAGTGCCCCCTCGACGTGGTCTCTATCAACCAAACCACCAGCAAACGCTCAGCAGGAATCCCCAAACGAGGACACGAGGAAGCAGCAGCAGCAGCACCGCACCTCAGTCCCCCCTCCGACCACCTCTCCCTCAAATTCATCGCCCTCGGCCGCGGCACGCAGAACTACACCTGCCCGACCAACTCAAAGGACAACACCCCCAAGAATGCCTCTGCAACCCCCATCGCCATCGGCGCCGTCGCCACGCTCTACGACATCTCCTGCCTCGCCGCAACCCCGAAGGACCATGCGCTGCGATTCCTCCACGCCCTCCCAGGATTCACCCGGGCCATCCCGCAGGAAGTCCTAGCCTTCTATGCCGTGATGCTGTCCCAGTCCGCAATCATCGGGGAGCATTACTTCTCACCCTCCCAATCTTCTTCCACCACCTCGACCACCGCAGCCGCAGCAATGCCCGTCTTCGATCTCCGCCCCGCGACCTTCGGAAAACAAGGCGGAAGATACGAGTCCAACTGGGTCAAGGCCAAGAAGGTGGAGAGTGTAGATGCCCCTGGTAGTGCCCCTGGTAGTGGAGGTGATGATGTGCCCTGGTTGAAGATGGTTGCGGTGGAGGGATCTGGTATCAAGGTTCGTTCTTCTTCTTCTTCCTTCCTTGCTCATGCAACCCCAAAAACGAATGGGTTGTATAGGTGACAGACGATATGCTTATTAGACGAATGCCCCTCTCACAGGAGATATACCGTGTCCACACGGCAGGAGGGATGAGTCCGGCGACTTGCGCGGCGCACGAGGGGGAGTTTGGGGTGGAGTATGCGGCGGAGTATTGGTTTTATGGATGAGGTGTTCCCAGTTCTGTGGTTTGATTTGAACTGGTTCCATCAGGAATGCCGGTTCACATGCATGGGGTATGGTGGATTTGAATGGTGAAACGAGGGATATGATGCGATGATGAATGATGAGTGCGCCTGTTTACTGGGATTTGAGATGGGAGAATACCGTGCTATCATCATGGATTTGTCCATACCTGCTGGTCCGTAATCATGATATCGAGATAATGGGACCAGTTCCAAGCGATGGGCCTTCTACAACGTTCTTTCTTCGATCAGGAGTTGATGCCATGCATTGAATAGGTACATGCAAGACTTGCATCCCAGTCACAAGGCAGTTGAGTGGTAGATGCGTATACTCAGTTGAATGTCGCTGACACACACTGCCTGTCCGTGCCGCAGATATCAGGCAATGTGCAGAAGTATCGTAAGCAGGGTTGAATATCCATCCTCATACGCAGAATAATCAGGAAAGGCCGTGAGTGGGAGCTCTAGGGTCAGAGGTGTTGAAAGTGATCATCTAACAAGAACTCGATCATTGCACCTTCAGCCTAGAAAGCACCCTAAGGCCCCTGATATAGAAGAGATTCTAGGCAGCCCTTGATTATATCTCTGTGACTGGATATCCAATCCATACTACTGCCTGTCCAATCCTCCTTCAATGCAAGTGCGTTCGTGCCAACTCCAAATGTCAAAAGCAAACAGCCTATATTTGCAGGAGTCCAAATTTACGCGCAGTGAATGTTAGGGATCTAGTAAGTTGGAGCTACCTGTGTGGCAAGGGTGCCCTGCCCTTAAGTCTATACTCCAGCTGGCTCTGGCTCTGGCTCTGACTCTGGCTCCGGCTCTGGCTATGGCTCTGGCTCTGGCGTTCACTAGCCATATCATATACAAAAGGCCATCCACTTACGAAGAGAATGTAAGGGCAGGGTTTCAGTTATCTGTCTGGCCACCCATTGATAACTGCAGCAGAAAGTGTGGTTGCACTCCAAGTCATTCTTCCGTTCGTCCTTCCTGTTGTCAACCCATGTGTAAGACATTATTCCTTTACATGGAGGATCAATGCTCATAGAAGGGTACTGCACAAATAATAAATATCTCGACTGGCTCTCGCCTGGCGAATAAGACATGAACCTAGATAACTAATGTAATCTCCTATCTCGGTGTGTTTGAGTTGATAAAACCTCCATCTACATGCGATATCTACAATATACAAGCGAGTATACAAGTACTGGTATATCTTATCGATAAGCCTCCCGACTAGAATGACTTAAGAGAACAACCCTATTGTCCGGCATGGTCCATGGATACACAGCCAGCACCCCCAGCACAATTGACCCATCCCGTCCATCACGATCATTTCGCACCGTACAGTATCACGCAAAACCCCGAGTCCAACTCCGTAGGTACTACACCTTGACTACCAACCCTACTCCAACCCCTAACCAAAGATCCAAAATAGCAACAACAGCAACGATGATGATGATGATGATGATGATGAGAACCATCCAAGCGGATGAGGTAATAATTGTACAGTAGTAATTGTCTTAGCGAGAAAAGCGCAACAGCAGTGACTTCATTCCCTAATTGCTTCAAAAGCCGCGTAAGCCGGACTCCCCCCATTGTCAATGTGAGTGGTTCTTGGCGTGCGTCGCAACGGTCGGTTGTGATTCGATGTAAAAAGTCAAGTGGAGAATGGAAGAGGGCCCCCCGCCCCCCAGGTTCCCGAGTTCAAGAAAAAAAGTTTCCGTTTTACACACGTACATCTACTTTGGGATATGTATACTTAGAAACTTGGTATGCGGGTTGTCTCATGTAGTATACTACCGTCGTGGTGGTGGAATACCTGGTTGCCACTGTCTTTGCTGGGTTACTTATTTGGTTAAAAGGGGGAGGAGTTGGAAGCGGGAGGGGTGGGTGTGGTTGGGGTTTTTCCGTGGGTTGGGATGCAGGTATTGATTGTGTCTATGAGTATCGAAATCTACTCATTTTGTGTATAAAAAAAGGGACTTGAGGTGGTGGTGGTGGTGGATGGAGTAGGATCGATGAGTTGCTCGGGGGCTTGTTGATGATGATATTCAGTCGCATTATACAATGAATACACGCACATTGCAGACTTAGTATGTGCTATGCTGATTATAGCTAGACGTACCTTACCACATTATCCCGAGGGAAACCCCTTGAAGATCAACCCCAAGCTCCAACGTCTATACACAATAACTACCAAGCATTAGGCTCGGAAGAATAAATGTGCAACTACCATAGCACCCAGATGAAACACCACGAATGTCGTGCTCGCGATCCTGAGGGACTTCGCAAGCAGCATTACGACGCTCAATCTCAACCGCCGCGGGCGATGAGCTCTGACCCGAGGGACATGTGAAGGAAGGAAGGACGTCCCAGGAAGAAAAGGTCCAGATGGTAAAAGGTGGTAGGTATCCCGAACTTCCAATGCGTTGTTGTTGTCGCTGTACTAATTATAATTGGATATATGGTTGATCCCTGTCACCCAGTACGGTTTGTCTGTATACTCGACGAAAGAGGGGTGGTGGATCTGAGACTCGGAAATGCAGGGAAGCCCATCTACCTCCCTTATCTGGACTAAATCGTTCAGATCGTTCATTTAGTTCCCGTGTCTTGTCTTCTTCTCCTCTGTGCATGTCCAACACGCGGGACGGGGGGGAGAGAACTTATGACGTTGCGTAGGTAGCAGTAGCTTCCTATTTCCCAGCGAGGACTAAATGCAGGGTCTACCAGAATAAGAGAATGAGGAATATAATTAGATTGTCGAGAGAGGAGTATACCCGTTCTTTCGCCTTCAGATAGATTGCTTTCGACGCATTGATCCAGCGCTAGTGATTTCCGAGTAAGTACTTTAAGTTAAGTGACGTGAGTAAGTAAGTGAGAGTGGGTGAGTGGTGAGAGCGTTAGCTTGTGAATCTCAACTGATTCTACTGGACTGAACTCAACTCCGATCGGATCTACCATCCCACCGTCGCCTAAGCAAGCCACGCAATCAACACACAACCAACCATCAGATAACACCTCCAATCCCTGATGCTGATGCTGATGCTGCTGCTGCTGCTGATGATGTAGTGAGCAGAGAACAATGACCAACTGTAAACCAAATCATCAAATAAGCTGACATATGCCAAGGCCGGCCCATCTCCACTTTCTGCACACTAGGTTTGTTTTCCCGCCCACCGGAGTTCTCACGGGAGTCCTCGAGTCCTGAGGCTTGCCGTCGCAGGAAGCTTGGTACTCGAGCGGTGGTTTGGTTTTTCAGGGTCCTTGGTTCCGCGGCTTGCGGCCGTTCCTGACTGGGTTGGCCATGTCTTACTTTTGTCTGTCTCAGGATAGAACATGCGGTCGTCAACCTTGAAGACTTACGCGTCACAAGAGAAGGGTGGTGATGATGATGATGATGATGGTGGCCAGTGAGCACGGAGTAGTCAGGCCCTGAATTGCCGGACGGAAAACTGACTGACGCACAGACACACAGCAACAGAAAGAAAAGAGAGAGCTGAAGAGTGAACCTGCCAGGGATGTTTGGGCTTGGCTTGGAAGTCTTGGTCAACCTGTCCTGTCCTTTTCCCTTTTCCCTTCTCCCCCACTATTCTCCTCTAGTCCCCTGACGGTCTCTCAGTCCATCTCACGCCAGAGGATCAGTAGATTCTCAGCACAACAAACAGTCTGGACTCTACACAGTAGACTGTAGATGAGTGAGAGGGTGGGAAAAAATTGACCTGCCTATTCTAGGCCTCCCTCGATTATTCAGCCCCTTTCAAAAATCGCGAACTATTGTAACACTACGGAGTACACTACGAGGGGGGGAATGGAGGTGGAATTTCTCATAGTGACCTCTCGCTCTCGCTCTCGCTCTCCCAGCAACCTGAACTAGAAAAGAGCCAAGTGGTGGTGCGACCTTTTCAGTTGCCTCGTCTCCTCTCTCTTTCCTCCCCCCTTAAAGTGTGATACTACCTTCCTATACCTTACAAGTGTAGAAGCCAGTCTTTCAGGAAGAATCATCTGCCTGTCCACCTGTCCAGAGCAGAACGAATCACTCCAACATGACAACCCGCCCGCCGCCCGCTTTCCATTTCCGCAGGTGATATCATGGGCTGGAACTTTTACCCCCTCCCCATAGTTAATAATGCCCCCTCTGTGTGTGTGTCTCCCCAAAGTTCCCAACCAACCAACCAACCGGAAGAGCCACAATTAGCCTCTTGTAGGATAGTGTGCTAGCATGGATGTTGTTCTTGTGAAGAGAAGATAGTGGAGCCCGAAGAATAGCGGTTCAGTGTTGGCGTTGGCTGGCGGGCGGGCGGGCGCGGTCGAGTTGTGAATTGCTTGGCTGGATCCCCGACAGGCAAAAGGGAAAAGAAAAGAAAAAAAAAACCTGGACCGGCGCGTTTCAGGTGGTCACTAGTTCCTGTAACCCTGAGAAGAGAAAACAAACCACAAGTCGTAGCAGTTGACTTCTGTATGGTTCAAAATGGGGCCTTGCCGGGGGGAGGAGGGGTGGTTTCCAATGGAGCCCGACATCTCAGGGCTCTACGGAGTGTACACACACTTTCTTTTTTTGAGTTCGGACTTAATTGTCAGTTCTTGGGGGTTGTTGAAGCACTGAATTAGAGTTGTGACTTCGGGGCTGGGGATTTTTTTTTGGTCAAAAGTATGTCTTTCGGCATTGAGCGACTGACAGTTTTTACCGCCCCGGTCTTGGTAGGTACCAAGCAAAATAAGCCTCTCCTCGTCTCATTCCTATTCTGCGCGTACTATCTGTGTTGTTGACCTGATGATGATGATGATGATAATGATGAGTGTCTTATTTGAAATGTTTGCATAGTGAACACTAGTTAGTAGTCTCTCTCCCCCCCTCCCCCCCCTCAATGGGAAGTCACTAAATAGCCCTGCGCTGATTAGCTACCTATAGTCTATCACAAATATAACCAAGGAAAATCTCAGGGAGGAAAAAACAAAAATACCACAAACAACAACACAAAAAAGAAACCCTTGCGCCTAAACAGGGCAAGCCATATGCCTGAGCAGGAATAGCGCAGGGCTCCGCTCCCCAGGCTTGAAGCAGAATAGCGTGGGATGGAAATGTGCACGCGTCAGCTTGTGGGTGGGGCATCGAGTCTGATTGGGCCATCTGTCGGAGCCAAGCTCGGCTATCGACTATCTGCCGTCCCCCGGGGGAAAGTTGCGGCTGCGTTAGCATGCTCTCTCTGCCTTTGGTCTAGCGCAGGGATTTGGAGATTGATTTTCTTTTCTTTTATCTTTTTTGCTTTTCTTTTCTTTCCTTTTTCATTTTCCCTTTGCCTGCCAATAGCGTTCTGCTCGCGCGGGTTTGCTGTTCTCATCGCAGGTGGCTTGCTTATTCGGAGGGGAGCGTGATCTTACAGCTACGGAGTACTTGCTCGGGGAGTACTAGGTACACAAAGTAAATGTGCGCGGAGAGTGTCTGAGGTACTTCATTTTTTGAGCCGCCCCGCTGGTGGTGATGTTGAATCTCGAAGTTGCCACCGGGCTTTCCGCCTCATTCCGCGGGAAAGTATGATTTGTACGAGGTTGCCCGTACAATCTGTTGACAGTCTTGCTGTGGCTGAGGATTAAACAGTACGCATGTAAATAACTACTAAGCTAGACACAGTGCAGTTGCACCTGCAGAATTCAGCTTCAGTCTTTCTTATTGACTACGGGGATTTACCGGAATCCCACGCCAATGAGGGAGAACATGTATACTTGATTTCATTAAGTATCCATCCATCATATCAAACTGTGCAGAGCCTTTTTTTCCCCCGGCTACGGTCCCTGTTCCCTTCAATCGCCTCCGATTCTGCACCCCCACTTTCTTTCCTCTTCCCCTGCTCCGAGAACAACCCAAGGGATTGGAGGGACCCATGTTTCTATCCATAGGTTTACAAGAGGGCTCTCCAATCAGTGACCGGTGACCAGTGGTTACTGACCACCTACACCCCGGTCTAAAGTTAACCCCAAGTCTCCGTCTGGGCGGGACTGTCAAAAAATTCAGCCATGGGACTTGCGAAAGAAAGGTAAGCTAGACCTGCCACTACGGAAACGAACCAGATGAAGGTGATGGTTCGTTCTCGGTTCTACTCCATATCCCGAAGAAGCGGAGACCATGTGTTGGTGGCTTGTACTCATAGTTCTGAGGGCTCCGCTTCCCGCAACTGTTGAGTACGGTACCTCGAGTCGTAGCTTTTACCCTTTTCCTGATTGGTAAACTTCAAGGTTGATGCTAAAACCTATCCAAATTTCTGGACATCGAACGAGAAAGAACGCTACACCCAAAACCGCAAAAGAACATCGATGGAAAGTTCAGTCGGGGTTCGATTTCGCTTGGCACGCGTGATCTCCCTCTCTCACATTGCCTCTGGATCCCGAACGTCTGGTACAAGGAAAAGGGATTTTGCCCCTGCAGGACATCCACAATTGGGAATTGAGTTTTCTGATATCCCTCTTTGAGGTGTTTCTTGGGTGTAGTGCTCTGTAGGAGCAGTAAAGCTACTGGATCATGGGGCTAGCTGGCTGGCTGGTTTCAGCGGCTGCATGCCGAGAGATATAACCTACTGTCTGATGAACTACTGACCAAAAGGGATAATGAGTTACCTACTACTATGGGTAGGATGATTGAAGAGACGGCACTGTGCTAGGACAATCGAGCCACCGCCATGCCTAGGTAGGTAGTAAGTCGCTCATACAAGTATACTCAACCCATCCCTATACATCTATCTTTCTTTCAAACTCCTCTCATCTTACCGTACACATCTACATACACATCCCAGATCCAACCAGCCACTTTGATACTATACCCGTATATGCAGATTTCCACTATAATCTACCGTACATCCCCTTGAACGCCATCATGTTAATCACCGACGATCTGCCGCTCGGTGGGATCCTGCCAAGAACGAGAGAAAAAGGGGCCCCGTGCAGATTTGACAGATTCTCTAAAAATCCCTTTTCTTTTTTTTTCCTTTAATTCGGTTGTGATCGAATTTCCCTTTTCGTCCAGTACCCTTCGTCTCCTTTCCCTTTCCCCTGACGGAAGTGCGTGCGAGCTCAACACAGGTGGAGTCCATGAACTTCGGGCCAGGTGCGCTTCGTTTCAGAATTCTACTGGTAGGTACATAGTAGTTAAGCAAGTCCCTCTTTGCTGTCAAACTGGATCTAGTTCTATAGGTCAGGTAGTGTGAAATCAAACTCCCGAACAAGGAAAGTGTGTCTGTGTTCCGAATCAATCCAGTTCCTCCCGCGATGGCAGATTTCCTGTTCCTGAATTTTTGCAAGACAGTTTGGCGCCTTGGCTATGATCGAGACCCGGGGGGGTTGAGGTTCCAGATCATTGGGGGATGGGGGGGGGGGGGGGGGGCCGGCCGTGGAGGCACCGAGGCCGCTGGCGCCTGTTGCAGGCATGGTAGTCGACGGGGGGGGAATGTCAGCTTCACTAGGGCAGTTCAGGTACTGCAGATCTTAGTTACTCCATGCACTACTACCGTATGTGTGTGTGTGCCTGTGAGAGTGATCTTCGATCGCTTGTCTCTGATCGCTAGGGCTTATCGATACTGCCAACACTATAATCAACTATAAGTATGTAGTGTACCTAGTTAATAGCAATAGTCAGATGCACTCGAGTATCATAGTGGCATACCTAGCCTCACAATTACAGCAGCACACCACCACATCACCATCACTCAGCGGTTTCTATAGATTTACCATCTGCTCCACAGGGTCTTGTTCCAGCCAGCCGGCCATGTGCCATATCCCAATTTGCCAAGACGCTGGCCGCCAGCTCGCTTCGGTTTACACATGGGCCACCCACTCCATCCCCTTCGTTCCCCCTTGGACAGGACAGCAGATATACTTGTTGCGGCTACTGTGAACTGTGAATCTGTTGAAAGGGGTGGGGCGAGTTCATGAGCTCCCTGCCCTTCTCTCCCGCGTGGAATATGGCTTCCGCTGTTAAAATTAGAAGCCAAGATGAACTTAGTAGGGACTCGTAAGTGTGCTGTGCATGCTTTAATTTCGCTTCTACTGCCAGTGCAGGTAGAGTGTTCGTGGTGTCTGGTGGAGAAGAACTCAGAAGTTATAAGGGTATCCAATCCCGGTGCTTCCGCGAGGAAAATGCCTGAGGATATCTGAGCCTGTTATGCAGTGTAGTATCTTGGTTATACTTCAGGCTTGTATCTAGGCAACTCAGCGAAAAAGCAGGCAAGCACTGGGCAATCCACCACTGAGAGTACGAAAGGACGGAGTAGTCCATAGCGTGAGCAAGCAAGCATGCATATAAAAAAAAGCCACAATGCAAGTAGATGGTGTATTGAGCCGCGCCACCAACATCAATCATGCATCAATAGATTAGTAGGTGCCCTCAAGAGGCTGAGTCCTCATAGTCTGGGAGTCGGGAGCAGAAGGGAAAGTCAGTCGGTATCTAGAGCTGACCTGCAAATAAGGAAGGCAGAGCGGGTGGCCCGCAGATCCACTCCCTACATCTCTCCCGTTCTTAAAGTACCGGTAAAGTAGAGTGACGAACAAACCACCTCAAAAAGCCAACCACTTAAACTAAGTTATTTCAGTGAGCAAGCACACTGGCAAACCTTTGGCATCCTAACCCAGAAGAGGATAGGGTTTTCCCCATCGGGTTACTCGATTGGGGCTCTCCGCAATGGGGGGGGGGGGGGGGTGAAATCAGATTCTTGACTCCTCCTTGAGGGAGAGGGGCACAGCAGTCAGGACTCAGCTTAAACTGAAAGTGGGTATGTGGCTTGATGATTGGGTGACCGTTTATGGAGCCCAGGTTACGCGTTTTTGGGGAGATGATGTGCCGTGTCAAAGCTAACACTTTAAATTGGCACAAAAAAGAAAAAGAAAAATGGATGGCCCTGGAGGGGCTTCCCGGGAGATGGTGTGTGTGAGAAATCCACCCACATCCTAACTCCACACCCCCAGCTCTACCTATTCCGGTAATCTACGAGCTGCCAAGATAGGCTTAGGTCCAATCCCTGCAATGGGAGCGTTCCTAAAGCGTTTAGTCAGGAAGACTGCCAGCCTGTGGTGATGAAGATTTGGGGGAGGATGGAGGGATGACATGGCAGGAGGACGGTGTTTCTGTGATGGAACTTGTTTATCTACAGAGTCGGGTTTATTTCCCCGGTCTGTTCCATTCTTTCCTCCCCCGGGCAGCAAGCAGGTAAAGGAGGGGAAAAGAAGATCGAGTCGTTGAAGGAGGGGAGACAGGCAGGAAGAAAAGCGGTGAAGCTGGCAGGCGGGCGCAAAGAAGGACTCGAGGAAGCACGGGGTCCGCGCTGGAAAAAAGCGGATCCGGCGGTCAAAAGACAAATCAGCATGAGTTAGGTTGGTATACAGCCACCGATTCTCAATCCATCGAATAGATAGTGCACAGTAGGGTGCTGCACTATCACTTTCCAGCCGAGATTCATCACGACTAACTGGAGTCCGGAGTACAATTTTACATCACACTGCAATCCTCTTTTCATTCCTCCGGCCCGAGCATTGACACACAACTCAGGGTAACCAACCTTCCCTCCTCGAATTGTCGGGGGCGGGTTGACTCCTACCTACGCAATAATGCGTACCCGCTTGGACCTCCTCATCCATCCCGCATGCCTGCTGCGATTTCGGCTCTCCTGTTCTGGGCAACCCAGCATTGCAATTCCGCGCTTTCGTAGGGGGACCCTCGATACATCCCACCCTGCCCTACCTCTAGCAGACAATCCTAGATGCCCAAAGTCCGAGGGCTGAAGTTAAGACAGATTGAATTATGAGTTGGTAGTTCATCGTGTATCTCAAACCCCTCAATATTGTACTAGGAGCAGTAGCTTCGCCTCAACGAGAACATTTGGCAGTAGGCGTTGAGATTAAATGCTTGTTTGGTGCCTCAGGATCGAAAGGATCTAAGCCTACCTGCTAACCCGGGCCCTGTTTGTTTGTGCATGCCGAGGACGGAGTTGATGAGCTTGAAGCTCAACCCTTATTGGCCTGGAAATGAAAGTCAGGACAGAGATATGTAGTGTGTGATGATGCATTCTATTGGCCAGACATATAGATGAAATACAACAAACGGGGAGGGACAGTGGCATCATGTCAATGGATGGCGCACACTCTTGTCAGCCAGGGCTGAGACAATCCCGAGACCTAAAAGGATCTACGAATCGGAGAAGCGATGCTTCTCCTAACTGTATCAGAATGGGCCCCTCGTCTGTGACGCTCATCTACCAAGGCAGCTTTACCGAGGAGGGACGGAATAAGCACACAACAGCCTCACTGATGATGCGTCGCGCGGACTCCAGAGGCGGATTCTCAGGTGCGAGCTACAGTTTGCCACCATCTATATTGGAAACTGCAGCCCACCTGCTGCGTGCAATTGTATACCAATGAAAAGGAGCATCCCAAGAGGTATACGCAATGCCTTCGAGGCTGTGAGCTGATTCCAAACATGCGCTAATTCCGTGCTGTACAGGACGGCATGTCTTGGTGGACCAAGGATGGCTTGACCCTTTCGCTCTCTCTTGCTTGCGACGTTCGGAAATGAGAATCCATGTCCCCAGAATTGTCTTCGTACTTCTGGTCTATGTACAAAGCGGAAGGCCCAAGTTCTTCGTGCAATCCCTCAAGAGCTGAGAAAGAGGGGCAGCTTAGCTTCATGCTGTCAGCCAAGCTTGGCATAGTTAGTTCCCCGTAGTAGCGACTTAGACTATTGATTCGCGTCTCTTTGGAGCATGGAGTCTCAAAGGACCCGAGCCTGTGGTGATGGCTCTCGGAACAAGGTTAGTCCCTGCTTCGTGTCTCGGCAAGGGTACGAGCAGTTCACTGAGTCTCGTGAGGTAGTTCTGGAGGATGTTTCCATTGATCTTGCTCTTTCGCTCCTCCAAGAGCCACTAGTTGGGGATCCATGGTCCAGAACTCGAGCAAAGTGGTCTGAAATCTTTGGCAATCGCATGGCCGGCCCTCGTGCTTCGTACCAAAAGCCGGGTGGGGAATTTTCCTTCCTCCTCCCCGACCCACGTTCCGTCGCCGCTGTCTCCATGCGCCCACATCAGTGGCTCCTTGACTATGCACCTGCTCTATCCGGTATGTCGAGACTTTCACCCTTCCATGGTCCCAGTTTTTCCTCTCGAGTGGGGTTCAAGAAGGTTGCCAAGTCTCAATTCTTTTCTGGGAGGGTTCGGTCTTCTACCCGTCCAATTTGCTTCTTCTTCGTGGACTCTGTATCCCAACCCATCAACTTCGTCCAACGAAGAACCGCTTGCTTGGAAATTGCGGACAGGAGAAAATATCCCTCAAGTCCCTTTTTTCAACTCTAATCACGAGTTTGAACCAGACAAACGTTATCATGCTCTCCAGGCAAAGCCCTTAGCCACCCGTTCATGGGTGCGTGCCCCGTCTTTCTGCATATCTGATAGTCGGACTGCAGTGGAACCTTCACCTATTCTCCCGTGCGCGCGATTTGAGGTTGGGAGGGGGGGGGTAGAAAAGGCAAGGAATGTGTGGATGGATCTTGCACCGCTGCATGGTCACTCTACAGCCGTGCGAGATGGAATGGATTCCCCTGTCGCTCAGTCCCTGTTAGTCCATTGTCCTTTTCTCTTTTTCCTGGTCAAATCACCTTTGCTGACCAGCCCATCCCATCAGTAGGGTCCAGTCAAACTTAAAACAACGACGCTAGTCCCGAGCCATAGCGAGCTGTACCTATCATATTGATCCTCCTTACGATCGTCCCAACTTTGTTTTTTCCTTTTTAAGTTTCTTTTTTGATGCTCCATGTGCAGCTAAAGCAGCCACCGACCACCCAGGTCAAAAAAGTGGGCGAACAAATAAAAAAAATAAAAAACGCCCCAGCCGAGCGGTTGCAGAAAGTGGGCGTCCGTCAATCCTGCACCCGAGCATCCACTTTGACATCTCCCTAGCCTTGTGGGTTTAGATGGTGGATGCTGGGATTGTCGACGGGGTGGACTGTGAGGTGGTGGTTGTGGTGGTGGTGGTGGTGGTGGTGGATGGATGGAGGTTGGGTTGAATATGCTCTCGGGAACTTGCCCATGTGCCCATCTCCGGTACCGGTACCGGTACCTGTGTGATCGACTCTATACAGATTCATCCGGGGCCATATGGCAAGAGAGGAGAGCTGGAAGTTTATCGACAATACCCCAGACAAAGAGCTTGTCAATCAATTGGTCTGTTGACACCAGATCCCAGGGAACAGATCAAAGGTCTCCTTCTTTCCACGAGGTAACGATTGCAGCGTCATCAAATTAGGTACGAAACTCGGATGTTGAGGTCATTGACCCTTTGTTCGACTCGGGTATCTCTCCATCCTATGCACGTAATTGGGTTGGGGTGCAAGGACAATTCCAACTCCGTGCTCACATATTTCGCCTCTCTATCCCGCTTTGCCCCCCATCGCTAATATTGAATAGTGGTGGTGGGGGAGAGAGGGGAAGAGATTTCTTTCCTACTCAGTAACAAGTTAGTCCATGCTAGTTAGTTGTTTCTTTATTGTCCCTTTCCACTACACCGGTGGGACACTGCGTAAACAGACTGGAGAAACCTATTTTATTATTGCGTGTGATGTGTTCGAACCTCGTCACTGGGCCTGGTTGCTAAATTGAAGTTCCCCGATTCCGTGCCGCTAGTAGCATTAGGGAGACGGGTTGGTATCTTCCGTGCTCTGACGTCGGTGTGGAGGGGATCCAGTCCAATAGTGCGACCATTTAGGACAATGCAATTTCAAGATCTCTGAATAGTTCGATTCAGATTAGTGTCCACATCCACAATCAGAGTTGTGGAAAAGCAGGAATCCTGATTATGGAAAAACAAAACAACGCTATGTCAATATCTGCCCCATCTCGACAGTCACCTAATATGTAATAACTTATCTGCCACTTGAACTGTGCTTTATCCTAGAGAAGCAAAAGCAGAAATCAAAATAGTTTCATATGGATTCAGACATAACAAACATGAATTACTAGGCAATAACTCGAAGATAGAGATGGGAAAGATCCAGTTCCAATGCCAGTCAGTCTCCATGTCATCAGACAAGCCTTGAACCGAGGGACTGGCGGGTCAGACCATGGAAATCATCCCGCTAACGTGGCTGCGATCTGAATCGCAACATGGTTTGCGCCTGCCGTCGCTGCTGTCTACCACTAACTACTACCCTTGAAGCACACACACACACATAGTCACATACTGTGTAGCAAATTAGCTATTTACCAGGGCTTGTTCATACTTCAGTGGTCTCATATTTAATGTCATCTCATTAGGCCAGATTACACTGATACTACCTCAATTTACCGACATCGACCGGCTGAAACCGCATCCTTGTGTCTCTGCGATTGGTAATTCGATCGCATGATTGCTTTTTAATATCGGCTTGATTGCTCGAAGAGACCCTGCCGATGCGATGCTGCACCCCCAGGATGATATTGATGACGGCGGTTGATGCTCGATGTTCCCGTGCTCGTCATTATCCATTTTCAAGGCGGGGCCTTGTTGGCCACTAGCCATCGCGTAAGGCCTGAGCTTTGGATTTGTATGACGCCGACAACAGCTTCATTCCGAAGGAGCCTCCGACTCCATCATCACCGCCCGCGCATTGAGATACCCACCCACATTGGCCTTTCGCTGCGGGAGGAGAAAGAGGATTGGGAGGAAGAGGAGGCAAGGATCGCAAAGTTACTCCGTACTCAAATGAAATGCACGCGAGCGCCATCTCTGCAGAATGCGGAAAATGGATGAATTCCCGATTTCATCCTCAAGCCATGTCGTCATTCTGCATTGGGGGCCTCATTCATTTCTACTGTAACAACAACACCATCATCACCATCATCATACACAGTGCGGTCATCTGGTGGTTTCTTTAGTCATGGCCCTCGATAACCACGGAAAGGTATTAGACTCGCTTGCATGCTTACCTAGTTCATGGATGGCGGCACATTATCGTCATCGTCAACCGTTGACCGACGACAGCCTTTGCGGATCCCCCGCTCACCCCCCCAGCCTTTTCCGATGTGAGTGATGGATGGAGGGAAAAATGCAGCTTCATCTCATAGATCCCGGTTGAAGCCGGGCGATGTGAATGGCTGTCTGCTGCCGAGCTCGCAAGAATCAATTTCGCACGCGCATTGCATCGCTGTACATACAGAGATACTCTATGTACATACATCAGTAATCACCTTCTGCGGCGGGGTTATCTGACTACTGCGCTTTCGCGATAGATGCATCGAATCAAGGCTGCCCGAGTCAGTCGTACTGTACATAGTAGATGACCAATATATCATTGAACTATGCATCTGGTTCCGCTCAGTCCCTGAGGGGAATCCTTCACCCATACCGCCTCCTGGACACCACCACCATTATCACTGACATACTACAAGCCCGCAGCAGCTCGCAGCAGGGTTCTCCGAGGGGGCCAAGTCATCACCACCACCACCACCACCACCACCACCACCACCCTCACCACTTCAACTCTAGATGGACCAATCACTCTGCCCCAACTCGGAGACTTTGGAGGTCTTGGCCGCTTTCTTGCGTAACATGTTCTGTGCAAGATGGCGTGGGTGGAATGCCACCATTGGACGCGCACACCCATCAACTTCTACAGTTACAGTTAAGGGGGAGGGGAGGAAGCCCGTTTGCCCATTCTTTGGCTGTGATGTGTTTGAAGAGTGCAACTGCGAACCTTCTTCTCGAATCCCCTTCTGGAGTGCTTCCATTTCATATCGATCGACTTAATCGTGCTGTAATGTTACCGGCCACCGTAGTGTATTCCGCCGCCACTCCCCAAAATTACCAGATTCCAAAACGGCAAAAGCATGGGAACTGGATGGGGGAGCCGACAAGAAAAAAAGAGACAGGAGATGATTCAATCAGATTCAGCAGAGGCCATACTCCGTGAGATTAGTTGGTACGTAGGGGGTGGGGGGAGGGGAGCAGAAGAAGGCTTGGTCCACACAGGTACAGTACGCATGGGAACATTTTTTTTTAAAACAACCATCTTATTGTTCAGCAGAGTGACCTTTCTCCCCCACGGAACGGGTGTACCCTTTGACGTATCTTTGTGATCTGCCACTTTCCCCGCTACCTTGAAACACACACACTCCAAGGGCTCAAGGTGAACCTTGGTCGCTGCATCAGTGCATCTACACAGTAAGCTTAACTCTTGGCGCTGCCTGCCCTCCTGTAGATTTTGGTCTTTCCCCAATTCCATCCATGCTTCAGTTGCCCCTAAACCCTTTTCATGCCTTCCCTGGTGCCACGCTTTGCTGTTTTGGTGCTGGTCTTCTTTTCCCGACATTGGTTATTGGACTACTTTGTATAGACACGGCACAAACCCCCTCCCCTCTCTCAATTGTCGCCCCTCCTCTCCACTTACCTTCAATGCCTCCCCTAAGTGAACCTACCACTCTGGGTAAGGTCTGTCGGCTCAATGCCGCCGCCCCTTATGATGATGACTTGAATGGGACACAGTGAATGGAGCGTTATTGCCGCACTTGCCAGCCTGCCACATAACACTCAGTCACTCACTAAGGTACGTACAGACATCAGAAGGGAAGGAAAGTATGGATGGATGGATTATGGAGTCAAGAGTACGTACCTCTCTCGGGGACGGGGACGGGGACGGTGACTAAACCACCAGACACACAGTGCAAAATTGGCCCGGTACCTGAATTGAAGACTCCATACTACACGCCATTCCCTTTTACTCTAATGCTTTGCTTTTGCTTTGCTTGCTACTTGTTGCTTTTTGCTTGTCTCTTTTCGTGATGTCAAATGTCCATGCTCTTTTATTTCTCCCTTCTGCATTTACTTCTGCACAATAGAGAAACTCCACCACCTCTGCTTTGCTTTCCTTCTTTCTCCCCTCTCCCCTCCCCCCTCCCCTCCCATTTCCCCTCTTCTTCATTTGCCTCCTTTTTGCTTTTGCCCTTTTGGTCATTGACTTTCTCTCTCTCTTGCCTTGTGGCTGTAGTCGCCTTCCCGCGCCAACACTCATTTTATATGAGTGAGCATTTATTGTAATTGCCTGTCTCATGTGCGTGTACGAAGGAAGGAGTATACTAGATAGGTAGTAGTGCTCACTGCCTACCACCCAGACATTACTCACAACTAGACTAGCCGAGTCTACTATGCAGATTAGAGACACCGATTGCAATTTTACAGATTACAATCTTAAACAACCACATGTTGCAGAACCGTGGAAAAGTCAAAGCCTACTACAAAGTACTGTACCTCTTGAAGGGGTAGTAATCACCATTATCATCGTCTTCTACCGTATTTGCATACGTGCATTGACACACATGATTGTGGTTCCCTTTTCTGAATGCCGGAGTTTCAGATCTTTTGCCGCTACCCCTGCTGCTTTCTTGCCCCGTTTTACATGGTAAACAAATTTCTCAAGATCCTACCTTCGTTTCGAAAGTGATCTCTCGTCATAACTCAGTACTCTTCCTGACGCCGGGCGCAATTGGTTCTTTTTGTGTGCTGTATGAATTTAAAGTGCCTTTTAATAAATGAATGCATGTATGTGGTGTTAAAACTCGGGGGAAGGGGGGCGTAGGTAATTGACGTGCGTGTTTCGAATGAGGATTTTTTCTGCTGCATTGTGTTTCGTTGATTTGTTTGGCGGGCCGGGGGTTGATGCCTGAGTATCAGATTTACTCGGGGCGAGAGTACTTACTCCCTCCTCTCTCTCTCCGCCATCCAATGCAAAAATAGAAATCTATGAACCTACGTACATCGTACTAAGATTGAAGAAGGAGAGAAAGAGAGATTTGAACTAAAGAGTAGGTTAGATTTGAGAAAGATCTATTAGTCATGAGATGGCTTGAGGAAGAGGAGCGATGCAGAGAGAGGAAAAAGAAGCAAGAACCAAAAAAGGATAAGATGGAAATCTCAGATTGGGAAAAAGAAAAAGAGAGAAAAGAAGATTGGTCGAAAGAGGGAAAGGCGAGAAATGGAAAGTGATTGGAAGTAGAAAAAGCAAGAATAACAAAAAGAAAAAAAAGACAAAACAGAAAAAGGAAATGAGAAGAAGAGAAAAAGGGAAAGTCGAGAGGGACCAAAAACAAAAATCATTAATTTTTGTTTTTGATGTTTTTCTTTTCTTTTTTGGCACCCCTCCACCTCTCCCCCCCCCCCCCCTCTCTCTCCTCTCCTCTCCCGCTCAAAAAACCCAAAAAAGAAAAACGAAAAAGAAAACAACCAGGGAAAACAAAAATAAGGAAGACCCATCCAAAACCTTGAGAGTCACCCGAGGAACTGGTTCCTATTTGGAGACTTCCCTTTTCCCACTTTTTTCCTCTACGGTGCCTGCTACCCACTAAGTAAACTTAACTAAACCACTCGAATCACTACACTAATCAACTAAGACTAGCACTAATTCATTGCTTTTTCTCTGTTGGTAAATGTGATTTTATTTTGCTTGAATTGAATTGAATTGATTTAATTTTTGTTTTGTTGAATCATTTTCAACATTGGCGCCGTTTCGAAGCCTAAGAGGCCCAAAGGAACGATCTGCAACCGTCCCCGACGGGACGTCGTCAGTGGCACTAAACCCATCACCAACACGGCAACGCCAGGGCTTCCTTTCGTCCCTGCGGTCTATCCTCATGCTGAGATCCTGTATTTGTTCATAAGCTTCGCCGATCCCCTTCGGGCCCTTCCCCAGACTGTCTTTCCTTCTTCCTATCTGTCGGGTCCTTGACCAAAGAGCCATCTACATAACTATTCTCTGTCTCTGTCTCAGAACCAAATATCTCCTCGACTATTTACACAGCTGCTCTCCCCTGCGCATCTTTCTTCCATTCTATACATTAAAGCGCGGATCCCTTCCTACCTTCCTACCAGCTACCTACCTTTTTCTCTTCCAACACATTACCTCTTCTTGTGTTGATCATCTTTCACCCTCGATCATCTATACCTGATCTTCTTGATTCCCCTCTCCTCCTCATCCTTCCTTCCACCAAATAGCACGCGCGCAGTTGCTTGCTCTTGGTTTATTGTGTCCCTACCTTCCTAGGGATACTCCGATCGTCAACGTCAACCACGCTACCTCCCTCGAACTATCCACGTCCGCTACGCGCGATCACCACTATTCTCCATGACGATGGTCATTGAAAACCAAAACCGCCAATACGGCGGGATGGGCTTCGATAGTGTCTATCAACACAACATTCACCACACCCCTCCTCAATTCACCGATCCATGGGCCGCCGCTCAAACAACCTCCCACTCCAACCCTCCCGTATATGCGACAGCTCTCGCACCCAGTCCGATTGGCCTCAACCATGTCAAGCAGGAGGAAGTGAGCCGCCCTGCGGCGATGTCGATGTCATACTCTAGCATCCCCGTTTCCGCCCCCTCCATGGTTGCCGGAAGCAACTATTCCACTGCCACGGCCACAAGCTACCCCGGACCGGAGATGATGGGATTGTCGCACGATATCCCACGCACATCATTTGAGCAAGCTCCCGCTTACACCACAGCTTCCCCCATGACCAGCTATGCGCCAGCCAGCTATGCACCTTTGAGCTATGCTCCCCACATGCACCAAGACCGACGGATATCCCATGCGTAAGATGACCCTCCAATGCGCAGCTGCTCAGAGCGCCTGGAAAGAACAAACGAATATATGCTTACAGTTTTTTTTTTGCTTCACAGTGATGCTCGCGTCAGTCAATCGCATCCTGCCTCTGCCCCGACTTTCGGTGATGCTCTGGATGCCAGCCGGGGAATGGTCGCGCTTAGCCAGGATTTGACGCCTCGCAACATCTATGGTCCTCGCAGCGCGCGGGGCTCGGGCGACTCTTATGGCTTCCCCTCGACTCACTCTTCGGGATCCTCGATCTCCTCCGCTAGCAACTACCCCTACTACAGTGCCTCGGTGGCATCTGTGGAATCATCGGTTACCGATTATAGCTCGACCACCTCGGAATCCTACGAGAACGGTCATTTGTCGCGGACCCTTCCGCGCCCCTCGAACCTTTTGACGGGAAGCGCACCACCCGGACCCCAGTCGATGATGAGTCAGTTTAGCTCCAAGATGCCGTCCAACACACAGAAGAAGCACAAATGCAAGGTGTGTGACAAGCGGTTCACCCGCCCGTCGTCGCTCCAGACCCATATGTATAGTCACACTGGCGAAAAGCGTAAGTTCCAGACCGAATCTGTCGAACGTGGGGTTCTGTGAAACTAACAGCATGGGATCTAGCATTTGCATGTGACGTGGAAGGCTGTGGTCGTCACTTCTCGGTTGTCTCCAACCTGCGCCGACACAAGAAGGTCCACAAAGGAGAAAAGGAGGGTGGATCCGGCGACGACGAGGAGTAAATTCAATCACCCTCCTCGTCCACGTCGAACGCCTCTCTCAAACCTCTCACAGCGAAGAGGGGCAAATTCAACATTTCATCTCTACGTCGCGCGATGATCACATTGTGCGACGCGGCCTGTCTCAATGATGGGGCCTCCTCCTTTGTACAACAGCATCATTTCCTTCCACCATTTTTTCTCTTTTCCGACTCGCCCGACGTGGCTGAGTGTTGATACCCCGTTTATATTTTCTTTTGCTGTTTATTTCCTCCGTTATATTTCCCCCCCTTCTATCTTATATCCCCAAGGACAAGCAGGACATGGTACAACGGCTTGGGTGGGTTGTTCGTGATGTCTTGAATACCCAGAGTTATGACCATAGAGCACTGGTTGTTTTGTCTTTATTATCGTTTTTTTTTCTTTTTTCCTTTGTCATGTCTGTTAGACTGGGGAGTTGGTCGTTTCTATTCTACATCTGGCATGATTTCTTACTCCGATACCAAGTGGGAAGTGGTTGATTTTGTTTCGCGTTTCCAGGGCATGGTATGCAATGCGGGAGGAAATTTTCACGCAGCAGGGCTGTTTGACCCGGTTCGGATTTGGCTTCTACTTGTCTTTTGCCTGCCCTTTTTCATATGGCTGTCTGTTCTCTATCACGAGATATTCTTGGGCTTTGACAATGGGTTTTGTCTGGAATTCTTCGACGGGGGTTTACCTTACAGAAAGGCGGCGCACTCTTCCTGTTCTGAGTGCTTGGCTGATATACCCTTGTTGCAATTGGGCGGAGCATGGATTGGGCAATGGCAGGTGGTTTTGCATCTTTTTCTTTCTGTTCACTTTCCTATGTCATGGTTCGAATTTGGTTGGAAACATATACACTTTAGAGACACAAGCAACAGTGTCACCACGGTCGCTACATACATTAATTGTCTAATAAAGATTTGACATGAACATGTATCTGCATTCTCTGTATTTTGTGTATTCCAAGTAAAGCTCTGAGGGCAAGAATGGTGGCTGAGCTGTTTAATAGTACTGTACATTGGCATTGTTACTCTACACGCTCTCCGATCAGTTGTGTTCCGCGTCGCAGGGCTACATCCGGCACTTTCTTTCGGCTTGCTTGAAACGCCCATCCAAATCTTGAACATCCCATTGCTATATGCCTCAATAGACTAGACAGGCACTCTATCCCGAGTCATTGTCCATTCCCCAATGCCTTTTAGGCTCTCTCCAACCCGAGAAGAAGAAAAGTAGAAAGCAAGCACCCGAATCCCACCACCACCACCACCCGCAACTCTCAAACCTGCTCCTGCCTGCCCCGTGCGCCTCATTTTCATGCACGACCCGCTCGCTCTCTCCTTTACCCTCGCCCTTTCCCACCCATTCCCCCCGAGTCACCCTACAGGCAGACTACATACAGGCACGATATCCCCTCCTCCGTTCGCCCCGAAACTTCATATTCCACTATCCACAGGGTATGGTATGTCTCAGTCTTAGTCAAGCAAAAAGAAAGAGAAGGGGAGGTGTTGGGGTTGGGGTCTGGGGAGTTGAGGGTCTATGCTCATGCACTAGGGCTTTTGCTGTGTGGGTCTGTCTGCTTTGCAATTGATTTTGGGTCGTTTAGGGTTTGTTGATAACTGCCAGGCCGGGGGGGGGTCGTGGTCGTGTGCTCGGGGCCTAATGGGTGGATGGGATGGGTGGATGCAGTGGTAACTTGCCCTAGCTTTTGTGGTTTGTGCAGGAGGTACGTGACTTAGCACTGTCATCTTATTGCTGTGGATGGTGGATGGCACAACCGGCTGGATGCTAGGCATTTGGTATGGTATGGTATGTACAGTATGTGCTTTTGCGAAGCGGCATAGTGTATGTTTTACGTGGATGGGTGGGTTTGAGTCCTGGTGGGGGTCCTTTTGGGACTGAGTTTGGGGTAGTGTTGGTGGCGGCCAGCTGAGCTGTTGTGTGGGAATTTTCGGGGGGTTGTTTTGGGGGATTGGATTGTACGAAGTGGACGGTGTTTATGTATGCTGGGGTTTGGTGTCTGCAGTGGAGATTTTGGTGGATGCACGTTCTGATGGTGGAGGGGGAGGAGGAGGGATGTTTATGATGGGGGTAGGGTATGTGTAGTTGTATACTGTACGTGTGAAAATAAGTATCATGTACAGTCCAGTCCAGTGTGCAGGTGGGATTTTGGCCTTGGATGTATGTCACTGGGGCTAGAGCTGAATTCGGAAGAGAATCCACCAGATCAGCATTTCTGCGCTATCCGCTGAACAAAGCTAAATCTAATATCTGAATCCCGAGTTCACGCCCATCAACCGCCCCTGGTATCTCTCCATAACCTCCCCCAGCTTCACCATCACGCCCGCAGCCAACGTCCGCACCTGCTCGCGTGGATCGCTCGTGTCTTGCACGGCGGGCGTCCGGTCGAAGACCTCCCCGACCCAGTCGCGGAGCTCCACGACCTGCGTCGCAAACTCGGTGACCAGCCGCTCTTCGCCGGTCGTGCCGGAGGCGACGTTCAGGTCGACTACGGCCAGGAAAAGTGAGAGGAGGGCGGAGAGGATGCTTGGGTCTTCGGCGAGCGGGCGGCCGTGGAGCGAGAGCAAGAATGACAGGGCTTCTCCCGTCAGGTTGGGCAGGTACGGTGTGTTGGGGCCCATGGTTGAGAGGACGAGGGTCAGTGTTTGGATGAACAGGCACAGCAAATGCGGCACGTAAAAGGGATTGTACGAGGGAGCGGTGGATCTAGCAATCAGAGGAAAGAAGTTAGTGTGCTCTCAGGTGCCAGGCTAGACATGGGGGAGGGCTTACGAGCCGAACTGCATCATCATCATTTCGAAACGTCCCTTGAGGGGATAGAAGAACCCTCGTGCCAACACCTTGTACAGATCCTTGACCGTCGACTTCTGCCGCTGCGCTTCACGTTGCTGGCGCCTCTTTTCGACCTCCATGCGCGAAGAAAACGTGCGCACCTTGAGGGCGTTGGGTCCAGACAGTGAGTCTTCCGCATGAGCTGCAAGCGGCTCCAGAGAAGCTTGCGCCAGTGACCTGGTCAGGCCTGCGATGGGTGACTCTGTCGAGTAGAAGGCTTCCAGGCTACTTGGTAGCTTCTTCGATGGGAAAGAGGCATCTGGCAGGGCTGGAAGACCAAGAGTTTTGGCATCGGCTTCGCCGTTACCAGCTAATTCGCGAGCACTTAGGCCGAGTGCGGTCAGTACAGCAGAGCGCTGCGGTTGAGAAAGGTCTCCGTCGAAGAATAGCGCTGCGAACCAGTGACCCATCTTCAGTGGCTGAGAGACGATCAACGCGATCATGCTTTGGAGCTGGTACTCGTGGAACTTGGAAAGCTTCCCCTGTTCCTGCAGGCTTACCACCACAAGAGCAAGCTCTTCGATATTCTCAGCAAGCTCGGTACCAAATCCAATCTTGCGTCGTATCAGGGAAGGGGCGGTGGAGACGGCCAATTCAAAGCGTTCGACATTCTCGGTGTCCCGTAAGTAGGTGATAAGATCGCCAATGTATCTAAAATCAAATTAGTTGTGTTGTGGTGAGGACCCGCTTTATGAGCTTACACAGGTGCTGTGGGCTTATTCCGCTGAACCAGTGTCGGATCTTCGTCGTCATCGGAGAAATCCTCATCGGGTTTCTCGTAAGGAACAAGGCCATCATCCTCGGATTCCTCTTCGGAGTCCTCGATCTCTTCGATCGCAACAATCTTGGCCGTCCTTGTGTTGCCTTTCTTCGAGGTACCTATCCCCTTGATAGCAGGAACTTTCTGTGAAGGCGTTTGTTGTGTTGACGGTGTCGACCCCTTGAGAAATCTGATCGACTCGGGGGACCCTGCATTGTCCTGCAGATTGAGCAAACTCAAATACCACTTTGCCTCATCGCCTTCCATCTCTTCAAGGTCAAACTTCATGCCCTTGCCGGCTGGCTCGATCAGTTGCGATATCGCTGTACCAATGAGCATCCCAAGAAAGCGCGCTCGCCCGGAAGAGGCTGCCAGGCGATTTGATACTGTATTAAGGAATATCCCCGACCGACCCACACGCATCACCTCCAGCGGATCAGTTTGTTGAAGATATCCGCAAGTCAGAAGGATAACTTGGGTGTTTGCTGAGATATGTCAGTGCGAGACTAGACTGGAGGTTCAGGGACACAGTACCCTCTTGACATCTGATTGGGGCATGTTGAATGTAGAGCTTGTCTCCGGACTGATCAAGGCTCTTAGTGACCAAAGAGACCATCAAATCTCGAGAACATATGTCAGTCAGTACACAAGCTAGTGACATGTTTCCTGCTCTCTCTCACCTGTCGTATGGGCAAAGCTTGCCAGCAGTGCACGGCGTAACTCGATAGTATGTATGGAGCCGCCCTGGCCTTTCGACAGCCAATCAATAATCTGTGCCTGTACTTGCGGCCTATCCTTCGTGACAAGGGAGCACAAGGCTGCAGCAGCGCTAAGCACTTCTTGCGAAACACTCTGTGTCTCGTCAGGGATGATTGATGAAAAATGCTTCTTCTCAATGTCTCTGAATATGGCTTCTATGATTGCGATTTGCTCATTCGGTCGCAGATGGTCGAAAAGAGTATAATACTGCTGGTAGTTTGCTTCGTTTACAAGAAGCCCCAGATAGATCTCCCGCACCATATGGTCTAGAGTCCACGTTAACACCGAAGATAATGTCGGAGCAGCGCATCTTACCAGTATACCCAAGACTCAACGAGCGTCCGGTCAAAGTAGCCATGGCTTTCCAAGCCTCCTCATTATCGAGAGGCAACTTTGAAGCCATGTGACATATGTTTGTGCCGAGCCAGGAGGCATACTTGAGCCCTTCTCCCACCCACGACAAAGAGCTGACCCCATCAAGGTCTTTAATCAGTGATATCGCCTCCGCGGCTGTCGAGAGGATCCTACTAGCAGCAATGTGGGAGAGCAATTCCCTCCATGCCGCTTGTTTCTGAGCTGGATTACGATAGAGACCTTCGATATCGGTATACAGACGGTACATCAAATCATTGGGCTCCAGCAGAGCACATGTCACTGACAGGATGCCTCTAGCCTGTAGCTGATGGCCCGATGCACTCGCTTCCTGAGCAAATGACCGACAGGCGGTGATGAGAGAGCGAAGCTGGGCCAACAAGCAACTAATACCTGCAACGCTACTGAGGCATCTTAACAAGGCCGCACGTAGTTTGGAGCTCGATTTCGATCTTCGGGATTCCGCATGGACGGCATCCCAATGATCCGGAAGAGTAACGGTGACCAGGACATTTAGGATCTGCGCTGTTTTGGGACCTGGAACCCGAATGTCAAAGTCTTTCACTGTCGCTGTCTTAGTTGCCGGGTCAAGGACTGCCAGGGCGTGAGCGAGTTGGTCCTGGTCGGGCTTGGACTTCAAAAGCGCTAGTATATCCTCAGGTGACGAGACGTCCCGATTGAGTTCGGATACAATCCGCTTCTCGGGGGTGACCACAGGCGACGACGACTCGGCAGCCGCTGAGATGAGCGTCTCTCGATCCGGCGTGACCGTCTTCACGACTGTGAGAAGGCTGTCCATGTCATGAGTGGATGAAACCGTCGATTCGGTTCGTGGTGTAGACGAGCAAAATTACCTCAGGTGGAAGGAGTTTGTATGGGATGTCATGTCACGTGAGGCGGGTGTTGTAGTCGGAATCCGGTCCCTCGAACGATCGAGGATTCAATTCCAACTTGCTTTGCCCCTCGTCACCAACGAACTTCTTGTGGTCTCATCATCCGCTGCATTACACCCGCAGTTACGGAAGGTCGGAGAATCCGAAATATTGGCCGGCTATACCATTCAGTTTGCGTTCAATCCAGCGGTCGGAAAGCGACAGAACTGTTGTCTCTCGGCTGTACCGGTGAGGTACACGCGCCCCAGAAACCTGGAGTATCAGCAATTCCGGTGGGAATTTCTTAGCGTTTTCTTATAACTCCATCCCACCAAAATGGTTGCCATAGACCAAAAGCTCCGATGGTACAGTTTTCTGGCCCGGCGAATTACGAGCACAGATGCTGAACCCGTCCAGGAAGCACTTGTATAATGTCTTGACGAGGTCGGGCCCATTCAGTGACGAGGACTGGGTTCCTGGACCGGAGACGATAAGCACTCTAGAATCATCCAAGATCTTGTAAGTATCAGTGATTGTCTCAACCGTGCTTTTCACTAATAGGGAATAGGGTCATGTAAGCTCAAAAATAATCATCAGCGACTTGATAAGAGCTGACCGGGACCGTCCATAGAGGTGCTGGAGGCCTGGGATGTGAAATCCTAAAGAACCTGGCCTTATCAGGCTTTAAAGACATTCACGTCATCGACATGGGCAAGTTGCTCTTCATCCCCGCGCTCGAGTTGACCACCAACTAATCAACCACGACAGACACAATCGACATCTCCAACCTCAACCGTCAGTTCTTGTTCCGTCAATCTGATATCGGGAAACCCAAAGCCGAGGTTGCGGCTGCCTTTGTGGAGAAACGTGTCAAAGGCGTGAAGATCACCCCTTATGTTGGCAAGATCCAAGACAAAGACGAAGACTACTACATGCAATTCAAGATCGTTGTTTGCGGCCTTGACAGCATCGAAGCCCGACGTTGGATCAACTCGACACTGGTCGGCATGGTTGACTTCGAGAACCCGGAGAGCTTGAAGCCCATCATCGATGGCGGAACCGAAGGTAACTTGCGTCCCTTGATTTTCCCCCAAAGACACCCAACGGAGGCTCATGTCCAGGAAAACAGGGTTCAAGGGTCAAGCTCGTGTGATTCTGCCGACGCTCTCCTCCTGCATCGAGTGCCAGCTGGACATGCACGCGCCCCGACCGGCGGTGCCGCTCTGCACCATCGCCACCATCCCGCGCCAGCCCCAGCACTGCATCGAATGGGCCCACCAGATCGCCTGGCAGGAACAGCGCAAGGACGACACCTTCGACAGCGACGACCTGGAACACATCGGCTGGATCTACAACGCGGCGCTGGAGCGGGCCCGCCAGTTCCAGATCCCTGGAGTCACCTTCCAGATGACCCAGGGCGTTGTGAAGAACATCATCCCGGCCATCGCCTCGACCAACGCCGTCATCGCCGCCGCCACCACCTCCGAGGCCCTGAAGATCGCCACCTCGTGCAATCCGTACTTGGAGAACTACATGATGTACGCCGGCGAGGAGGGCGTCTACACGTACACCTTCGAAGCGGAGAAGAAACCCGACTGCCCCGTCTGCGGCAACCTCGCGCGCGCGATGACCGTGGACCCGAACATGACGCTGGAGGCCTTTATCGAGGCGCTGGGCGAGCGACCCGAGGCCCAGCTGAAGAAGCCCAGCATGCGCACGGAGGAGAAGACCCTCTACCAGCGGTTCCCGCCGCAGTTGGAGGAGCAGACCCGGCCCAATTTGAAGCTCAAGCTCAGCGATCTGATCGCCGATGGCCAGGAGATCGCAGTCAGTGACCCCGCCTATACCATCGACTTCCGGTACAGGCTGGATTTCAGCTAAGGAAAAGCCACACCATATTCTGCGGGTACCGGAATTTACATAGTGCAAATGCACACTAGTTTACGAAGAGTACACGATTCTCCTACGATGAGCCATGTCAAGCAATTAGTAGGAGTCAAATCTGCTTTTTCTTTTTCAAAAGTTGTTTCCCTGTCCGGACTCCCGACAAGTTGTAAAGAAGGTTTGTGTGGACCAACTTTTGTCCGTAAAATGTACAAACGCAGAAATAAGCACAGGACAACAAAAACAAATAGGAATCCAACGCCTGGCCAATGCATTATATAGCTTCAAATCATTTTAGGTGCGGGGAGGAAAACCGAATTCAGCGCGCAAGGTCAACGAGGCCCCGCTTCCATCTCGCGCATTTCAGCTTCAGCACCTTCACGCTCTCCAAGAACAGCACGTCGCTGTCGGCCTGGCCAACGCTCTCCACGTTGAAAATGAAGTGATCACGAACGCGACCGAGCTTCACCTTGCCCTGGAACTCTTCGTGTCGGAGACACTCGCGGCTGACGGTGTCCTTGAAGGCATCGCGCACGACGGCCTTCATCTCGCCCTCGTGACCCTCGTAGCCGCTTCCCTTCTGCGACGCCTCCTCCCGGGTGACCTGCTCCAGGCCGATGACCCCGGCGGGGAAGCACTTGACGAACTTGCGCGCGTCCTCGCCGACGATGGGGCGGAGGATCTTGATGTCGGGCAGGAGACGGTAGGAGGCGGTCGCGACGGGGGAGAACTTGGCGTGGTCGGCGCCGATGCCCTTGATGACGTGCAGCTCCATGTCGATCTTCTGGCCGGGGCGCAGCTTGGCGATGAGGATGTCCGGGTTGACGGGCTGGATGGCGTCATCGCCCACGAAGAACTGCTCCTGCCGACCGACGGGGTGGAAGGTGATGTCCCGGGCGTAGACGTGGGCGTGCTTGTAGAGCTTGCGGGGGTCGTCCTCGCCGGCGGCGGCGTGGGGGTTCTTCTCACACTTGACGTCCAGGCGCAGGACGATCGTGTTGAAGTCGCTCGGGGTGCTGCCGCCCTCCGGGTCGTCCTCGGTGGGCTTCTTGAACCACCGCATCCAGTTGATGCCCTCCACGGAGCCCTTGAGGGGGATCAGACCCAGCCGCTGCGCGAGCACCTCGTCCTGGATGACGGAGGTGTTGTTGTGGACGAACACGAATTCGATGGCGATGCTGGGCACCTCGGCCATGAGGATGCGGCGGAAGGCATTGGCGATCGAGGCGTCGACGCCGACCAGCGAGAAGGAAGCTTCGAATTGCTCGTTCCGGTGGAACTCGACATTGAAGTTCTATGTCGTGCGAGAGTAAGATACGTTAGCGCATGCGCGCAAGAAACAAATTGGCAGTGAAGGAAGCTGGACTTGAGTTTGAGCTGGACGGACATACATCACGGAATTTTTGCAAGTTCCATTCGTGCGACTCGCCAGGCCAGTGACCGGGGAAATCTGTCGAGGCGAAGTTGGAGACGGTTTCGGGGTTGATATCGACAATCTGGGAGCGCAATTAGTACGAAGGGTCGGAGAAGATGTTAGAAGCAAGAGCAGAAGAGCCAGGCATACCCGTCTACGTTGGACTTCCTCCTGCGAAGCGATGAGGGGTGCCATGATGGGCGAGAAAAGTGGGGGAATTGAAGAAGGTGACGAAGGGACAATAATTTGAAGCGGATTCTCAGAAAAGTTCTTTGACCGCAGCGGCAGTATTTTCTGCAGGGCCAAAGGCGGCGAAGAGCGGGAGGGGGAGCAGAGCAGGGCTCTCTATTCTGCACCCAGCGGCAATGGCTGTCGGCCGCACTAGGGAGCTGAGCAATAGAGGGCCGAGCGGGAGACCAACCAGAGACGGCCTGATGACCAGAAAGCTCCTCTCACGTGACGATCCAAAATGTATCTCGATTGGAAAGCGCAACCTCCAGAAGGCGTCACTGAGCCCGCCTCAATTCCACATCCCCAATTCCCGCATCTCCACCCCTCCTTCCAACACCTCCATTGTGTCTGGGCTGAGGGCTGTTCCGCCTCTTCTCACCCTCGTCCTTTCTACCCCGCTCTTCCGAATGGCTGCTCCCTTCGCTCGCCTGGCGGGCAATGCGCCCAAAAGGCTTTGCCTCCGCCCCTCTACCTTCTCCAGAAACACTGCTCTCCCCAGATGCCGCTCGATCACGACGACTCTGCCTCGCCGGCAGGCCGAGCCGACCAGCTACCAGGCGACCAAGCTCATTCCGACTGACCCGACCTTTTCCTCCTTCGCCAACAAGGAAGGTGCCTCCGAAGACGATTACGCCGCCGACATGGAGTCCACGGACACAGGGGCTAATCGCAAGATCCGCCATTACACCGTCAACTTCGGTCCCCAGCACCCGGCTGCTCACGGTGTGCTTCGGTTGATTCTGGAGCTCAATGGTGAAGAAATCGTCCGCGCAGATCCTCACGTTGGGTTGCTCCACCGTGGTACCGAGAAGTTGATAGAGTACAAGTCCTACATGCAGGCCCTGCCGTATTTCGACCGATTGGATTACGTCTCCATGATGACCAACGAGCAGTGCTTCTCCCTGGCTGTTGAGAAGCTGTTGAACGTTGAGATCCCCGACAGAGCCAAGTGGATCCGTACCTTGTTCGGCGAAATCACCCGTATCCTGAACCACCTCATGTCCGTCCTTTCACACGCCATGGATGTTGGTGCTTTGACGCCTTTCTTGTGGGGTTTCGAGGAGCGTGAGAAGCTCATGGTAAGCCGCGCTGTCCGCGTCAATTGAGCTCCATTGAGCTAATCTGTGATCATTTATTCTAGGAATTCTACGAGCGAGTTTCGGGTGCCCGTCTTCACGCTGCCTACGTCCGCCCCGGTGGTGTGTCCCAGGACATCCCCATCGGTCTTCTCGACGATATCTACCAGTGGGCTACCCAGTTCGGTGACCGCATTGACGAAACCGAGGAGCTGTTGACGGACAACCGTATCTGGAAGGCCAGAACCCAGGGTGTCGGTGTCGTCAGCGCCGCCGAGGCTCTGAACATGAGTTTCACCGGTGTCATGCTGCGTGGATCCGGTGTTCCCTGGGATATCCGCAAGTCTCAGCCCTATGACGCCTATGACCAGGTCGAGTTCGACGTGCCCGTTGGTGTCAACGGTGACTGCTACGACCGTTACCTGTGCCGTATGGAGGAATTCCGCCAGTCCCTCCGCATTATCCACCAGTGCTTGAACAAGATGCCCGCTGGTCCCGTCCGTGTCGAGGACTACAAGATCTCCCCTCCTCCTCGTGCCGCCATGAAGGAGAACATGGAGGCTCTGATCCATCACTTCCTGCTGTTCACCAAGGGTTACTCTGTGCCCCCCGGAGAGACCTACTCCGCCATTGAGGCTCCCAAGGGTGAGATGGGTGTGTTCCTGGTCAGTGACGGTAGCGAGAGACCCTACCGCTGCAAGATCCGTGCTCCCGGATTTGCTCACTTGGGTGGTTTCGACCAAGTATCTCGTGGTCACTTGTTGGCCGATGCTGTCGCTATCATTGGTATGTCCTGCCCGTTCTTCACTCACAGAAAGGAAACAATCAGCTAACTGTTCTTTAGGTACTATGGATCTTGTGTTCGGTGAAGTCGATCGGTAGAAGTTGAATGAAGCGTGGCTGAGTTATTTCCAAGACCTGTAAAACAGCTTCAAGACACGTGATCCTGATATGTGGCACCCAACTATTTTCTTTTGCTATTTAGAAGCGAATACAAATGACCAAGAGAGAAAAAAAGATTAATTGTCTATATCACTTGTGCGTGTATGGGAAGTGTGTGGGAGCAGGGAGCTGTGGTGATATATCAGTTGTACCAATTGGTTTTCATGGCGTTGACTCTGTTTGTTCTGATTTCCTATGTTTTCTGTCTCGTGCTGCACTGTGACCATGTCTCGAGTTTTCCTTTTATATCTTCAAATCACCCTGTGTATAGTGACCTCAAAAATCTTGACAACTGTTGACACTGGAAACATGGTAGTGAGTAACAGGATGATTGATGATACAGAGTACTAGGTACCTAGTATCTATGATCATGGGTGAGATGACCTAAATTGGTCAAGAGGGAAGAGAAGTTGACCTGATCATGTACTGTATTGCATGTGGTAACTACTATACTGTCCCGTCTGTACGGCCGAAGAACGATCACGTGGAAATACCAAGATCAGGTGACGGGGGCCTCGGGCAGATCTCCAGCTGATCGACGGGCGGAGCTACTCTTCCCATTCCATACTTCTGGGGGAGCCGCCCGAGACCAGACGCTCTCTGTCTTTGCTTCATACAATTTCAAGTTATCTTGCATAAACCTTTCTGCCAGAGAAAACACCCCCCCTTCAACTCGCAGATATACCTTCCTACTTTTTCCGAGACTGCATTCCTGTTTCGCATCTGCCCCACCCATAAAGTTCTAGACGTCATCTCCAAATTGACCGTACGACTCGACTCCGCAGAGCCTCACTCAACGGCCACCGGCTTTGATACTTGGACACCGCTGGAACCCGGAGTTGATGCCTTTGATCTTCTGAGAGTGTGCTGTGCAAGGTTCCCTTCTACAAGATGTTCGCTACAAAGCGGTTAAGCAAGGTATTTTTTTTTTGTGTCTCTCCTCATGTTCCCCCGCGAAGACAAATTTCCCCGGCTAACGTTACACCGTCTGTCGCAGGAGCTTCTCAAGGTATGAATGAGTTGACTTTGCCTTTCCCCCTCTCCCCACCACGGGTCCCTCAACAATCAAGGGCTCTGCCCCCATTCGCAAGAACCTCGCTCTCCTCGACATCTAAGATTTAACACAACACACCCCTCAAAAAGACCCAGCCCACCAGCTAACACCCCGCGCCTGTTCGTGCCATACTATACAGATAAAAGAACACCTCCCGCCCGGCATCTCGATCGTCAAATCCGACAACCTTGAAGAATGGCTCATGGACATCAAAGTGCTGGACGAGAACCCGCTATATCTGAACGAAACCTACCGGTTGAAGTTCACCTTCAGCAATAAATATCCAATTGGTGCGTTCCCGCCCCCCCCCCCCCCCCCTGCTGCCACAAGATAGAGACTCGGAGAGAGAGGGGGGGGGTGATGGATGCCCCGCGATCTGAATCCAAACCCCGCGCTGCTCTCCCCAAGGCTTAAACCTCCCACCACCATCACCACCATACACATCGGTACCCGTGTATATATATATATATGAGAATACGCATCGCTAATGACCCCCGGGGGAAAATAATAGAACCCCCCGAAGTCCAATTCGTCACCACTCCCGCCGCCGCCGACGAGAATAACGCGACTGCAACCACCCACCCCCGCCGCACCATCCCCATCCACCCGCACATCTACAGCAACGGGATCATCTGCCTCGACCTCCTCAGCTCGGCCGGCTGGTCGCCCGTGCAGACGGTCGAGAGCGTCTGCATGAGCATCCAGAGCATGCTGACCGCCAACAGCCGCAACGAGCGGCCCCCCGGCGACAAGGATTTCGTCTCGTATAACCGCCGTCGGCCCAGGGATATCAATTTCATGTATGATGATGATAATGTATAGCCCCTTCCTCTTCCTGTTCTGGGGTCTGGATTGAGGGGGAGGGGGAATTGTGGGTGAGGGTGATTGAATGAAGAGGGTTGAAAGGCGGGATCGGGGAGTGATGTACTCCATACTTGAGTGATCTCTTTCCCGCGGTTCGTTCTTGGGTTCTATTTTCACACCTCTGTCGTCTGTTGTGTTTTCCATCTGCATGGGGGTTTACTGGCGCGGGCGTATCTGGAGTTTTCTTCTTGTTCTTGTTTCTGGTTTCGAAATCCCTTGGCTGGCTGAGGCTGAGGCTGGGATTCACACGGATCTCTCACATCTCCCATCTCCCACCTCCCTCCTCCCACCCTTCCGCTAGCATTTGGACTTCCACATCCACATATCTTCTTACTGCCTCGCCTAATGCTTCCCCGTCTTGCCTTGTCTGGTCTTCTGTTCCATCTGTGAATCCAAGAAATGAACCACGATATCTCTACTAATACTGTTCGATGACTGTCTTCTAACTCCGTTACAAACCGTACGATGTAACCAGCCAGATGCAAAATCAGATTCTCGTTCACAAAGTTGGACATAACCCACTAGAAGACAAGGAAACTATGGACGGGGAATCATTTGAAAAGAAAAGAAAATTGCAGAAGGAGCATTCTCCACGGTGTGTGTTCATGGTGTCCAAAAGAAAAACGGGAATAGAAGCCAATGCCCCCCACCCCCAAAGCAAAAAGTGGCACACAGATAGTAGGGGTCGGAAAGACATCTCACCCCCTCTCTGCCCCTCTCTATCGGGAAACTTCGCTAAACTTCGTAGGACTCAACCACCACATCAAGCATGAGAGGTCTTCTCGCGAGCCTCCCGCTCCACGCGTTCGCGCTCCTCGGTCTCCTTCGCCTCGCGCACCTTGGCAAGGACAACCTCCCGGAAGATCGCGCCGCGGGCGACCTTGCTAAGGCTGCGCTTCTTGCGGCCCGTGGCGTCGCTTTCCGGGGACGAAGGCGCGGACTTGCCGTTCGGGGAGGCGGCCGCCGGGTCGGTCGAGTGGGGGGCCGCGGCGTCGGCCTCGCCGCCCGCCACCTCGACGACGCTGGGGATATCCTCGTCGTCGTCCTCCTGCATCTTGAGGGACTCGATGCGGTTGGCCAGCTTGATGATCTCGATGCCGCGGCGCAGACGCGACCGGGCGATGTAGGCGCGGATCTCGGGCAGCAGATCGCGGTCGCTGGCGGTCTCGCCGGTCAGCCAGGGGTGCTTCAGGGCGTCCTCGGACGTGACGCGCTTAACCGGGTCTGGCTGCAGCATCGTGAGGATGAAGTCCTTGGCGTCCTGGGAGACGTCGCGCCAGTAGCGCTCGTGGAAGATGATCCGCCCCGAGCGGCACTCCTCGATCAGGTCGGTCAGGTTCTCGGACCGGAAGGGCGAGTAGCCGCAGAGGAGGGTGTAGGTGATGACTCCGAGGGACCACATGTCGACGGCCTTGCCGTGGCCCTTCTTCAACATCACCTCGGGGGCAGCGTAGCCGAACGATCCCGCCATGCTGGTGAGAACTTCGCTGGGGCTATCCAACATCTTGGCGATACCGAAGTCGGCCAGAACCAAGGGGGAATCAGGGGCGCGGGTGAGGTATAGAAGGTTCTCGGGCTTCAGATCTAATGCGCACATTTGGAAATCAGTTTTCTGCGCAGGGCAATTTCGTAGAATCTGGAAGCGAGGCAGGAGCGCACTCACCTCTGTGGACAATGTTTCGCTCGTGCAGGTAATGTACGGCACCGAGCACCTGTCGGATGACTCGAGACGCATCCTTCTCTGTGAACTTTCCGTATTCGCAAATGCGATCGAACAACTCTCCACCTGTGGCCAGTTGCGTGACGATGTAGAACTTGTCCTATCGAGCTGTTAAAGAGAGAAGCAACGACGAGGCGAGCCACCGTGTTGACCGACCTTTGATTCGAACCAATCGACAAAGTGGACGATGTTGGGGTGGTTCAGAGCCTGGAGCATCTCCAGCTCATCGTAGACCATGCGCTCGTTGCCTCGGACATTCTTCTTCAGGATGATCTTGATCGCGACTTTCCCTTTGCTGCTATCCGCCTCCCGGACAATACCATATGTGCCAGCACCGAGCGTTCTTCCGAATTTGTAGTGGGATCTATACCGAAAGAGCAAAAGCACTTATTAGTACGCCTTCCACACAATATGAAGCAGGGGAGAGAACCGTACTTCTTCTCGTAGCTTTCCGGCTGTCCAGACAGTTTGTTGAGCATATTAGAGACTAAACGAGAATCCCAAGGTTAGCGCATGCTGGTCGAGTCATTTGCTTGCAAAGGAAAGCAACAGATCAATGCACATGAGCTACACACACTCCCAAGGCAAGACAGATGGACGGTATAAGGAAAACGGAGACAACAACAATGCCTCACGAGATTGGCGGACCAAGAAAGCAGATCAGAATGAGAAATCCACCCCAAACCCGGACACTGGGGTCACAGAGAAAGGTGATTGGGAATGAGGCATTCATGGGGAGGTTGTGAAGCCCGACAGCTCCAAGACACCACCACCAGCAAGATAGGAGATAGGATAAGGAACAGCGATAGCGCTTCAAGGCAAGCGAAGCTACCACGAGGCGTGGACCATGTCTCGTGGGACGGGGATGGGCGATGAGAAAGCAAGCATGAAAGAGGCTGACAACGTACAACTCATCTCGACGGGTGATAAGGCCGATTATCCTGGCCTTAGGATCTAAAAAGTAGTGTGCGGTGGGTGGGCTCTGACCAGCGAGCGCGCGAAGAATCGATGGGAAACCCCGCACGTGCGAATAGTAGCGGGGCGGTTCAAACGAGGTCGGAGAAAATCCCGGTCGAGAGTCGTGGGAGAGAGATTGGACTAGAGGAGCAGTGATTACGGGTGAGTCTCTGACCAGATCAAAAGAAATAAACTGCGTCAGGTGTAAGGTAGAAAATCCAGGGGGAAAGGCAAGCAGACAAGTTGTGGATGAGCGATAAGGGGGGGGTAGTGTAAAGCGTAAAAAAAGAGGGCGGAGAGAGCTGAGGGTGTAAACACGGGCGGGCGGCAGCGGTACTGTACCTGAGGCGTTAATCGGCAACGCACGTGCAAGGCAACGCAATGCAATGCAGAGTGAGAGAGTGAGAGACGGGGAGATTCAGGCAGAGAAAGTCAATAAGAGCGAGGTATAAGGGCCAGCGAGGGTTTTATTTGAAAAGGAAAGAGAGGTGAGAGTCAGGGAGAGACAGCGAGACCTCGATAGTGGATAGTGGGGAGGCAGTGGGAGGAAGTACGAAAGTCCCAAGTTCTGGCCCGTGGGTGGTGGAAAGCACAGCCACGGCTACATTTACTTTCTACTTGCTACTGACAAGGCTGCCGCATTAATGGAGCTCCCCTCTGCATGTACAGTACTCCGTACACTACATAAACTTCCATTGTTTGCTCAAGTCAACTTAACTTATCGTGTTTGACGTCAACTCCCAATTGGAACTGAATCTCAGCCCAATGGATCAGGCCAATACAAGTCCGTCTCATGACCATTGGAGGGTAGGTAAATCTACTTGAAATACTAATGCAGCCTTGCAAATCAGGCACCCCACCGAACTCGCGCACTGAACCTGAAACCGCCAGTCCCTGACGCTAAATCAGCCCTGTTTAATTAAATCCCCAGGCGGCGCCCCCCCCCCTCCCTCCCTCTCGCCCAAATTTTGTGCCGCCCACGGATGTTATAGGAGAAAGGTAACGTACACTACGCAGATAAGTGAAGTTATCCTGTCCATAGTAAGACATGTGGGAATCCACAAACGCCCACAGCAATTGTCACTGCTATGCTAGAAGTTTACGCCATGTCAACTGACTAGCTATATTTAGCAATTCGTACTCGTACTGCACACTGGCTAAACCACAGACAGCGACATTTGGCCCCCAAGGGGGACAAAAAAATTCAAGCTTGCACCTCGAAATCGGATCTATCTCAATCGGAGCTGTAAATGAGTACTACATTACCTAAATCGACTATCACCAGCCACAAAAGTCTGTAGTTCAATCGCCCGGCACGGATTGGATCGTGCAGGCTTGGAGCCAATCTGTCGTCTCTTTTTTTGCTCGGAGCCCTGTGAAACAACTCTGACACGTCCCACTAGCTCCATGGCCCTTTACTGCTAGGGTTGAAGGAGTTTTCCCCAAAGCTGTGTTTCACTAAGTCGATGCATGGAAGTCTCGAGGAAGAAATGAATGATATGCATGAAATGCATCCTGTGTCCACTTATCGATTCCCGATTCATGTAATTGAAGGTGCAGTGGCTATCTGGTTGCCCTAATTAGTGCTCTCATTTGGTCTCAGGTACGGAGACCAGCCCATTGATGCAATCGGAACCAGAAGAGTTTCTGCATCTCCTTCAAGTATAGACAGCCCCGTGCGCCGGCTACCCTTACAATTCTCACCCCAATGCTAAGTTATCTGTACAAACGACGCGACCATGCTATGCATATGCAATCCTCAACGCCAAGCGCAACCCTCAAAAGATCGCTGGACCGACACGCCAGAGGCAAACAAGCTCAATGTAACTCAAACGCCAATACATCTATGCAACCACTAAAAGCAATGGATCACTGCACTTCCTTCAGGTATAGCTCTTCCAAGACTCTGGAGCAGTAGGCCCGGTAGTACTCCTCTCCTTTCCACCCTCGCCGCTGAGACTTGGTTCCGACTGTCTGCCACCCTTCACTGCGTAGCCTCTCAATTCGCTGCTCCATGCTCTCGGTGACGAGTACTCGTCCCGAGCTGTTATCAGCAGACTTGGCACGAGATACGGCCGACGAAGAACTCCGATCTCTCTCCTTCACAGGACTGAAGCTCCAGAAAGATGCCGAGCGTCGGATACTCTTCGACACCCGGCGAGCGTGCTGCATCTCGGTTACTTCCTCAATCATGGCCCGGATGGTGGTGATGCTCGAGGTGATCTGGGTGTTAAGAGAGCGTATACTGCTGTTGTAGTTTGAGATATGGTTGGTGTACTCTGTGGGGTATGGAAGAATTCTCCGCCCTTCTTCCAAGCTAGAAATGGCATCTGCAAAATTTGTCCCGTGTCGAGGCTCGGGAGAAGGGGTTCGAACGGGTCGTGGAGCAACTTTGACAGGAACCTTGGAAGGTGGACGGGCAAGAGGAATCTTGCTTGTGCCGACACTGCTGGCTGCTGGGCGATTTGTCCAAGCATGTAAATCACTGGTCTTGCTTGCGTTCGGTGCATCATCACATGTGCCTGATATGCTAGAAATAGAAGCCCCGGAAGGTTTTCTGACATTCAAGGGAGAGGGAATCAAGTGGCTTTGACTGGCGCTTGTCGCTAGAATCCCTGTGCATAGCTCTTCTTGAAACTGCCTGTCTTCATCATCGCCATCGTTCGAGACAAAGGGATCCCCATCCACGCTGCCGTAGATGAGAGATCGTTCGATCATGTCCGCAAGGCTGCTTGCAAGGCTCGAGGGCCTAGTTCTCGATCCCGGGGAGTCAGAATACGAGGAATAATCCGAGGGGACTGAAGTAAACAAAGCCTCGGAAATGTGTGAGTAGCGCTCGGTGGTTGGGACTGGGCTCGGCAAGGCAGCACTGCAGTTGGTGAAACAGTCTAGAGCAGAGTGCAGCAATGGGAGCTTGTTGCGAGAGTAATTGTGAGCGGAAAGGCCCATTGCCTCATAGCAGATGGCGCTGTAGAAATAGAGGAACGTCTGGTAGACAGGATGGATCTGGAAGGATCGGTGTAAGCACGCGACTCACGCACACCCCCGGCTCGCTCGGGGTAATCATTTCGGATCTGGTCGACTCGCCTCCCAAGAGCTAGATACTTACTGGCTCTAACGCGGTTATGAGCAGCTCCGAGACGCGCGCAGTGCACTGCTTGTATTGTCGCTGGGCATAGAGACGTTTTATGGCACGGAGGGCAACCTGCCATCCTTCAGGTGATTGAGGATAGATGGGAGGGCTGGATGGAGGAGAGTTGATGCTCTTCTCAGCCATGATGGGTGACACCATAGCCAGACCAGAAGGAGGCGAGTCAGGAGCTGTTGAATGGTGACTAGAAAGGTGGTTGCGAGGGTATTGAGGTAAGCTTTGTATAGATGGGGCAGTCTCCACAATCACGTCTCTGACACGTCCAAGCGGGGCGTGCGTGTTGATTTGGTGTTTGGCGTGTGAGCTGAAGAGTGTGCAATTATAAGAATAACTTTTGTCTTTCTTTGATGAGGTCATTCATGTGATGGGTAGAGGCTTCCCGGTGGATGGGGAAAGGATGAGGAGGGGATGACGCCTCACATGCCTGCAGTCCCGGCATGCCATGCCTTCCTGATCAGGAAGTGAATGTCAACCCAATTCACATCCCGAAATCTGACAGTGCATGTCGAACGTATGGCTAGCATTCCTGTCACTTACCAGCTCGGTAAGTCCTCAGCCCTCTCGAACTATCTGGTCCTAGATGCCTACTCCGTCCGATGCTGCACATAATCACCAATGATCTTTGCGATCGTGTCAGACTACTGCCCCATACCCTTTTGGCATGCGGATAACTCCGATCACATCGACAGGCCATGTACAAGTCCACTGACCGACGATTTCAAGAAGTTCTCCTAACAAACACCATATAGGTATCCATTCACTGACATCCCGTCAAAAAAAAAGAAAGAAAGAAAGAAAGAAAGAAAGAAAGAAAGAGCACATTTAAAGATCAGTCTGATCCACGATCCCTTCCAGTTCCGCACAGATCGCCAGTCTCTCCTCACAAGCCTTGCGGATGGCACTGATAGCATCCTTCCCAATAGGCAACCGCAAAGGCAATTGCTTGCCCTGCCATCGACCTGTCCCCTTCACCGCCTCAACAACCACTGCAGCTGCCTTCGCAGGATCGCCCGACTGATTGTGGTTCGAGGCCGCGCAACCAGCCGCCACCAGACGGTTCATTTCCGCATACTCCGGCAGCTGGCGGGGGGCCCGGTAATGAATATTGCCGGGCGCCATCACCTCCGTGCGAAAGTAGCCGTAGGTGAGGAGCGATGTTCGGATGCCAAAGGGCGCCAGCTCGAGGGCCAGGTTGGGGACGACGGTCTCCAGCAGACCCTTGCCACCCGTGTAGCTCGAAGCCCCCGGCGCACCGTAGTAGACTCCTACGGTGCTGGAGAAGAGCACGGTTCCGGATTGCCGGGCGCGCATCAGAGGAAGAAAGGCGCGGGTCAGGTTGAGAGGACCCAAGGCATTGGTGCGAATGGCGTTGATGAGAAACGACTCGCTAGAAGAGGTTAACAAAGTCTTAGGTCTTTTGAACTGTCATGACGGATTTAGAAGTAGAACAGGCGGGACAAACGTGATTTCTTCGAAAATTCCTGCATCGATATATCCTGCGTTGTTGACCAACACATCCACTTTGCCAAATATCTCCCAGATCTCGCGGGCCTTAGTGTCGAGTTCTTCTTGCGAGCTGCTTACATCTAGCTCGAACACAGCAGCGCCCGCGTCTTTCAGAGCCGAGAGACGGTCTCCCCCGCTGACACCGTCGCGTGGGCGGGCAGTCGCGATGACTTGGTCGCCCTGTTTAATGTGTCCCTTCTGATTAGCATCCGCATAGCTGTATTGAGGAAGAGGACTGACTCACCTTGTCCAAGATCGCGCGAACCAAGGCCTCACCAATGCCGGAGGAGCAGCCGGTGACGACCCAGGTGAGAGGTTGTGGTTGTTTTTGATCGGACATTGTATGTGTATGCGTGTGTAGGATGAAAATATCTCCCAGAGGCGGGGAATAGAAAGGAAGATGTGAAGTGAGAGAAACGAAGAGTACGAAGAGGGGAGACAGATGCAGTCAGCAGTCATAGATATGGGAAAGTCATCGTACACTAAGCAACTTAGTCTCGCGTAGCTTATGCACTAGTTACTGTATAGCTAGCTAGTGCCGAACTTAGCACCGATACCTAGAGAACCCTGCTCACTCGAGCCTATCATTGACAGCAAGCTTTCGCTTCACCTTGTGAGCGGCCTCGGTGAAAATATCTCGAAACTTCTTCTTAGCATCCGATGGATCCTCTAATATGAGGTCATTCAGCCAAGAAAGGGCGGCATCAATCAGCTCGATGTCTAGTGCGACTTTTTTATGCCGAATGTTGTAGAGGCTGTTTGCTGTCAACAGCATTGTAGCAGATATGTAAGGACAGGTTGTTATCCTGTTGTGATTTTAGCGGTCACGTATACACCTTCCGAAAAGGGAGTAGGAGTTGATACCATCGGAACCAACTGTCTCGCGACCAGATTTCCTGGAACAAGAGCACGAAGTCTCGAGCCTCGTGTACAAGTCCTTCCCAGCATGGCGGTATCTGTAGAGGGCTGATGCCTCGACTGAAATTGCGGACCCCTTTTATCCATTGCTCGTCCATCGCCTGGGCTCGGTTAATGAGCATCCTGCACTGCAGCCCGCTTGAGTGAAGCACACAGAAGAAGCCCAGACTCGCCGGCTTGCTTCTCGCGGTCAAGGTGACAACCGCGGCGCCGAATTCGAGCGGGATGGACGCTCTCCATTCATCTAATGCGACACTAATACTATCTCGTAGCAGGGTCCTTTCCAGCGGGCTCTGCTTTGAGGCTTGCGTCGAGTAGAGATACCTATAGATACGACCCTCGATGCTGGCGAGCTGAATCCGGGCGAAGAAATAACTCAGCTTGGCTTTCCCATCATCGGTGACAAGGGTGCCAGCAGTGTTGTCATTATCATCCAGGGACACCGGCAAGGAAGAAGGCAGGTCCACGTCGATATCGTCATCGAGCTGCACGGGGGGGATTTCCGCCCGCAGGCTGAGGTCTTTGTCGAGAATGTATGCGATCCAGAATACGCGGGCGTGTTGTCTCCTGTGCACAAGGTCAAGATGCGCTGATGCGGCACGGTTATGTAGGCCCAACTTGTGTACAAGACGCATGGTGGCGGATAGCAACGTCAAAGCTGGAGTCGGGTCACGCGCCGTCTGGAGCACCATCACCATGCCTAGAAGTGTCTGTACATTCAATAGGGAAACATCTCCCGTCATCACCGTTGAGACAACCGATTGTGCGTTGCTGAGATACTCATTCGTGTGCTCAGTCTGACGATGGAAGACACCTTCAATCGTGCTACTGGGCCTGTGTTGGCTGGCCAGAGCGAAGACGGTATTGATAGCAGCCCAAACGAGTGGATCGCGTTGTCGCGGGTGGAGGGCATAACACTGCCCAACCATACGCAAGAGTGTGTCGGCATGGAAAAGCGGTAGAGCCGTGTTTACTGTGTTGAGAAAGATTCCAACCATTGCCATAGCCTCTGGCAGTGGAGGAAGCTTCATGATGTCAATTGCATGGTTCGGATCCTTGGGCGATTGATCGTCAACCGGTGCTTCTCCTGTGATCTCCCTGAGCCGCTCGGCTTGATGAATTGCCCGACTTTGCGCCTTTGGCTGAGATGGGAAACTCTGCGTGGCGCGACGTTGTGCTCTCGGTCTCGCTTTACGGCGCAGAGCAATGTGTGTACATTCGGTTGCATAGTTGATGCAATTGGAGCAGCGGGGCTCCTGCCCGTCGCACTTGATCTTGCGAGTATAACACAGGTCGCATGCCTGCTCGAAATACAGTTAAATGATGTTTTTCGGGGTAAAACACGGCTTCCGAGTTTAGTCCCGACCTTTCTTGGACGATTACTGGAGTCCATTGTAGCTTGTCGGAATTGTCTTCTCAGGAGATTACTTGCACCTCCATGGAGCTGCTGCTTGGAGCTGCTGCTTGGTAATTTAAGTACCCTCATTAACTCAGCTGCTTCCGCGGAAGCAGGCGGCCAGCTGACTAATTCTGCGGATTGGTAAGTTAACCCAGACAACTAACAACTTCTTCCCACCCAGGGCCATCACTCGTAGCCTTGAGAATACTTCTGTGTTCCAACTTGATTTCCTTAGTCTTAGATGCAGGGAACCCTGGTTCCGTGGAACCTGCCGGTATCCTACTGGGTACATCTCAACTGAAAGAACAAGTACAAAAACCTGACGAATGCGACAATCACCATGTATATTCCGGAGTGCATTCCGTTTCACTTCTACCCATACAGCTGAACTCCTCTTCGACTCATTCATCATTCATTTCTTATCCTTGTACCCTGTCATCTGTGTATCTAGCAACATTGCACGCTAGAAAAAGATGTCTGTCCCCAACACCTCCCGCATTATAGTGGTCATGGGGGCCACAGGCAACCAAGGAGGGGGGATTGTTCGTGCCCTGCTGGGCTCCAGAACACCGGACGGAGGTCTTTGGCACGTTCGAGGAATCACACGAGATCCCAACTCAACAAAAGCAAAGAACTTTCTGGCCGACCACCAGACCATCGACCAACGCCTGTCGCTCGTCCCCGGGCGCGTCGACGACCAAACGTCCCTCCAAGCCGCCTTCGCAGGCGCATACGGCGTGTTTGCCATGACCTCCGAGACCCAAGCTGGCAGAATCCTGGACAAAGAAGAAGACCTGAAACATGAGGTTGAGGCAGGTCGTCGTATCGTCCTGGCAGCGGAGGAATGTGGTGTCAAGCACTTCGTCTTCAGTAGCTTGCCGGATATGGTCCGCGCAACCGAAGGTCGATACCCGAATATCCATCACATGAACAACAAGCATGAAGTCGAGAAATTCGCCAAGCAAAGGCTCGGCGCGGTGACTTGTCTCATCCCGGGTTCGTGATTCTGCAGCAGCAATTGCTGTGAGGGTCCACAGCTGCACACCTTTCACTGACAATTGATTTGTTGCATAGGGTTCTTTTATACCAATTTGTATTGGCCTCACTACTGTGACCGTCAATGTAAGTTCAGCTTGAAAAATTCAGTTCTCGGTACAGATTTGGGTTAATGTGATAATCGCATAGCGGACGGTGTTGTTCGGTTTCGCATCCCTATTCCCAGCGGCCAGGTTGCGCAGTGGACTGATCCGAGCCATGACATGGGTATATTTGCATCCAGTAAGTTTCTATCCTCGAATATACATAGTGTCGAGCTTCTGAGACGCATTGAAGTACGACTGAAATGTTAATTTGTTCGGGTAGGGGTATTCGAGCTGGGTGCTGAGAAAACCCGTGAGAAGACGTACCTTGTGCTAAGCTCTCGAGTCACCCCTGTTGAGATGATAGAGACGTTCACAAAGGTCACTGGTCAACCCGCAATTCATGATCCAATAACCGCAGAGGAATTCGGAGAGAAGACAGCTCCGTTCGTTGGGCCGGCCTTTAAGAAGGATGCCACCGAGATGATGGAATGGGCTGCCATACTGCCAGCGGACAAGATCTGTTACGGGGCCTTCGCTGAGAATGAGGACCACTCCTTTGAGGAATTGGGGTTGAAGGCATCCTCTTTTGAGGAATGGCTGCACCGTAGTGGCTGGACGGGTCCAGCATGAGGGATTTAAAAAGAGGAATACAGGCTTATCTGAATCTGGGAGTTCACTCAATCCAAGTCGCGTTCACAGGCCAGAACAACTGCTTGATGGGATTAGGTTAACCCTGTACTATTTGCCGGACACAGTAAGCCCAGGATATCGTGGCGTAATTTCAAAAAAATTTGCGTTTCTCGCGAAGTTGTTGTTTTTTCATCGACTAAATGAGCAAAAGCTGATCAGCTTATCGCAAGCTCATAGAGACAGCTTTCGTTGTAATCACATGAAAACGATGTAGTTTTCTTCTTCTTTCACTCCTTGCAAAAGCTCTCCCCAATATACCAATTATTTAGACGAGCCAGCGGCTTGCACTTGAATGACCCAGCATCAGATCACCGATCATCGTCAGTGGCATCAGCCTCGTCTCTTCTTCAGAGTCTTATGAATGGGTCTTTTAGAAGTGAACAAATAGCAAGGTGTCGAGCAAAGGTCGTTCCAGATAGTAGTTTGAGCATCTTGTTACATGTGCAAGTGACGATCCCACTCGCCATTCGCTATAGAAGTAGAAGTAGAAGTATTCTATGGATGATAGTCGAACCTACCTGCAGTCTCTCCCGGGCGGCGATATACTCTCGACTACGCACTAGCCTTGTTGACCCGCCATACCACAATCAATAAAGTTTTCGGAGTTGACTCAAAGCTCATGCTTGAGTGACAAGAAGCCTATCCAGCTCTATTCGGCGGTCTTTTTAACAGCCGGGGATTGAGAATGGCGAATAGCGTAGCTCGCTTTGAGTCGTCACAAATCAAGAGTCTCCTTATTTCAACTAGAACAACTAACAAGGTCAAGTCTCAATAGATCACTGTCCTTCCCAACGTGGAAAGAAACCACGAGAGATGAAGGATGATGGAAGAGCAGCCCTGAAAGGACATCTCGCACATACACGACGGATACATGGCCTCTCATGATAAGAAGAATGTTCTGGGTCCGCACTCATACGATGCCCAAGCCCAAGCCCAAAGAGTCCAAATCAGCCTGAACCAAGTCCACAATCAGACCTCCGCGTCCCGCTTCATGCCCTCCTGAATCCAAGCCCCAGCAGCGCGGCCCTTTGCATTCAACTCCTCGTCCGACAGCTTATTGAGCTCCAGATAAATGTGCGGCCCGGGGGCATTCCGCCCCTCCTCAAAGCCGGGCCGCTTCAACAGTTCGAAGAGCCATTTCTGAACATGCGGAAACTCGTCGATGCTGGACAGGCCACTATATTCTGTCCGACTGTCAGTGTTCTGTGTTGAAGAGGGGGAGGGGGGTGGGGGGTGCATCCACGTACTGTAAGCAGCCACCCAGTTCCACAGAGCGATATCCGCCACCGTGACCCGGTCACCGACCACGTAGCCGGATTGACTTTTGGCCAGGTGGCCGTCCAGAACGCGATACAAGCGGCGGGTTTCGTTCACGTAGCGGCCGATGGCGTACTCGTGCTTCTCGGGTGCCATTCCTAGACAACCAACCAGGTTAGGCACGTCTCCTATCATCAAATGCGAGCATTTGTCTTCTCTTACTCGCGAAGTGGTTGGCTTGGCCTTGCATCGGGCCCACGCCTCCCATCTGCCACATCAGCTATGTGTCTGTCAGTTTCGAACCGATGGAAAATCTTCGTGGCGGCTGAAACGCGGGAATTGCAACACTGACCCAGTTGACAGTCTCCCAGTACTCGGGAGAGTCATAGGGGTATGAGACCCTGTGGTCTTTGTCGTACCGGGCCACAAGATACAGCAACATGCTGCCGCTCTCGAAAAGCGTAATCTTGTTGCCATTCTCGTCCTCGTCGACTAGGGCAGGGATCCGACCATTGGGGTTGATCTCGAGAAACCATGGCTCTTTTTGCTCGTGCTTGGGGATGTTGATTGGGTGAAGCTTTTGCGGAGGTTAGATGACATTGTCTCTTTGGATTGGACGTCAAGAGCTTCAAGTTGTGAGACACTGTACCTTGTATTCCAGACCTAGCTCAGCCAGCAGAATGGTGGGTTTCAGGCCATTGGGAGTGCCCTCGGTATATAGCGTGATACCGGGTTTGATTCCCATATTTCAGCTCTCTGACTAGAAATGTTCAGGTGGTGATGTCGACGGGTGAGAATGCAAGACAAGGAGAAGACAACTGTTGGGAATGGTAGAGAGGGAGGAATCAAACTCGAAGACTCCCACGACGCCTATATATAAGTCCAAAAGATCTTTTGTTGTTTACCTGCTCCGTACTCTCGTAATCTTCGTAGGGGTTCTTCTGGTCGGATGACATTTCCAGGGATGCTGACGCATCTCGGCTTCCGAACTCATCTCATCTTTGTGGTTGTTAAGGCCGCGATGGCGATATCTCATCACCGAGGAAACTAAATTACTGGTAAGATCAAGGCGAAAGCCAAGAGTGCTACACCTATACAATGGTCGTGTTGTGACTAACTAACTAAGCAAAGCGGCTTTTTGTCAGCGGAAGCTCCGTCGGAACCACAGCCCTAATTCCACGGAACATGGAGTCAACTGCGCCCGGAGCAAGACGGTGTCGTCAGTTTGTAATACACCAACCTGGGCGTTTCTGTATTCTTGATCTACAGTCCCAGGTTTATTAAGAGTATATCACCAGTGAATTTCTCATATACTGGATATTTATAAACGTAGCAGTGTTATGAGCATCAGTAGTAGGCTGCATTTGTATAATGTCTTGTGCATGCACACAACTAGTAAAGCGGGAGGATGAACTGAGAAAGGGGTTTCAACAGAAAGCTCTGATGTTGAGTGCAGGGGAGATCCCGGTTAGTACAGAGAGCCTTACAGGCGAGTTGTGGTAGATGCTGCTACTTGGGTTGATAGTAATCGGACGGTCGCCAATGTGAGTGTCTGACTGGAAGCCCTCCACTGTGAGGCGCTGAGCCAGCATTCCCCGGCAGGTTATCAACCGTGTGTTTGAGAAGGGGCAAGATCAATCATTTCATCTCGAGCCTACTACTTTCGATCAAGCATATAACCGATCCAGGCCTGGCGCCATCACGTCCAAGGAACTAAATGAACAATGTGCACATCCTTCCATCGTCCCATACCGGGCGGCAGTGGCAGCCCCCGTCTCCCCCCTACCCTCCATAAACCTCTCTTGGACTCGCCTCTTGTCATTCTGTGCAGGACCTAGCTCAGGACCTTTTAAAATCTCACCCCACATCACCGTCTTTTCGGCCGCGCCCTCATCATCCTCCGGTGGATGGCACAGTGCGGACAAAACCATACTACAACCCCCGGCTAGCGGCATTCCGCTCTCAAACCGCCGGAACCCGAGCCCTACAACCACCAAGAGCCCCGCAACAGCGACCCAAATCGTGATAAAGATCGCTAACGGGGAGTAGCAGCATCCCCGCGCCTCATCCACTACGTATCGCTGGGAGATATCGACCCGCCGGATGTGAACAAAAAAGAAGCTCTGGGATAGAAGCCAGTGAAGCGAAGCGGATGCCGTCAGCAGCGGGAGGCTGTACCGGTAAGGCAGAGTCAGGTAGTAGGTCGATCGTTGTTGGCCCTTGGGCCAGGAACAGCGGAGTGAGCGGCGTTGCGTGGCGTACCGCTGGAGCTCAGCGTCAAGGAGCATGCAGGTCAAGACGCCGTTGGTCACAAAGTATAGGACGGACAAGCCGAGCTGGGGAGTGTTGGCTAACAGTACAAGGGCGAGGATGTTTGTGGTGTTCGTGTTGGCTAGATAGGATTCCGAGTACTTGCTGAAGCCGATGGACATGGCCTCGTGGAAGGTTTCGGAACCGATGCCGTGGAAGAGAAGGGCAAAGCTCACTGCGATGCATGATATGTAGCTAGGAGTTGGGTTAGTGGGATTGACAGGTGTAGATGGGGCTTCTGTAGGGGAGGGCTCGTCGGGGTTGACAACGACTAACCAGAATAAGGCTATTACCCTGCGAGGCCAGCTGACAGCTTGATACCATCTCTGTCGCGGAGTAACCTCTCTTGGGCGAAGTTCAGTGGTTGTCTGCGTCGCGGATGGTGATATTAATATGTTGTCTATCGGGTAATTCAAGGATCCTGGGCTCTGCCCGAGACCTAGACTAGGAGCTGGGCTGGAGCTACGGCTTGAGCTCTGTGCTTGCACCCAGTACCCTGTCTCATGACCGGGAGTGAGTGCAGAGCAGCCCCAAAAATGCAGTCCTTGAGCCACCTCTGCGCGAGAGAGCAAGCATCGACCCCGAGTTGTTGGATCAGGTCGGGTGAGGAACGAGGCCAGCGCGTCGCCTGTAGTCAAAAGTAGATCTCTACGCCTGGCTCCGACTGCTATCATCATGCAGCTCAGTTTGATCGCATTACAAATTATGACAACGATTGCAATCGGTGGGCTGAAGAGCAGCTGACAGCGCTGTCGGCTTTCATCCATAAGACAGTGCGAAACAGGGACCTGTGGATATATTCCGAGCTCCAAGTCGCCTTCTTCGAAGAACTCGAATGTCGTTGCGGCTGCCCAGGAGCTGTTCTGCCAGTGTGAGGGGGTGTCTAAGTACTCGCGCAGAGCCTCCTGAGTCGGATTGTATTGCGAATTGTAACTTAGCAGACCCACCACGTCAGCCTGCAACGCAGTGCTTGCATTAGTTTTGTCGTAGGGGTTCCACAGACTTTGGAAAGAATCATCGGCAAAGTTGAACTGGTATGGATGCCCGCTCGCGACAGTTGTGTAGTTCCACACGCGATAGCTCCAATAGACTGGTTCCACAGGGTAGTAGTTCTCGGAGGAAGGGTTTTGTCCCCCGTCTACCCACAGACTGCTCGTATTGTGAAAGTACTTCCTGTCAACGACATAGACAAGTGTACTGTATAATGTCTCATCGGCCCGCTTGGTCCAACAATCCTTGTCTGTCAAATTGGTGAAAGTTCCATCGAAGATCCGCTGTTGCACAATCGCCGGATCGAGGCCAACTCTGGCCCGGAATCTCTCGCGGCTCGCCGCGTCATTGACCAAAGACTCGTTCGACGAGAGGTCGTGCGGGATCAAGAGCTTCCCGGAGTCGAGCTCCGCAATGGATGAGTAGATGACCGAGTTGTATATCATATGGATCGGAGTGGAACTGAGCAACAGTAGCCCCCACAGAACTTTTCGTTTGGGACCCATTATCGCAAAATTGCGAAAACTAAAGGTCCCTATATTCAGCCAGCGCGAGCGCGCGTGGGCCCGGTCGATATCTGAGCGAGAGGGCGCACCTAGGCACTGCATAACATAGCTGCTGGCCCCAAGTAAAATCGTTCCCAAGACGTTGATCACTACATGTATACCCGTCGCGGAGCGATTTGCCAGGGAGCAATTCCCCGTGAAGAGCTCGACCATCTGAAATTGACCGTGGTTGCTCGACTGGCGATAGGCGAAGATGAGTGCCACAATCAACATGATGGAATTGACGGCCAGGATTGTCGCAGTGATCCAGGAGCAGATGACGGCTCCCTTGAGCCACTCTCGTCCTTCTCGTCCTTCTCGTCCTTCATTGGGATCTTGTGAAAGACCGTGAGGGAGCCAGGTCTTCCATCGTGGCTGCTTTTGTTGCTGTGTGTTGTTTGATAATAACGGAATAGTCGTATAACGGAATTGACCCCACCAGGTAGAAAGAAGTCCGGGGGCCCCTTCCAGGGGTTTGTCGTTCCCGGCACTCATAGTATGATAGTCAACGAGGGTCGCTTGTGTTCATGAAGCAAGGATGCATGACAGAAAGATTGTTGACTTTGAACTCTTAAGAACAATTGAGCGCGAGAGAGACGGGGTGGTGACGGATTTAGCGGCGCCGACCTCGCCATTTTGCCGTGGGCCGAGCGGGTTACTTTAGGTACTTTAGTGAGTCTGACTGCATGGCGCTAGACAAAGACAAGACCTCATGTCAAATTACTGACTGCAAAACATTCAACGAAAGGACTTCAGTGGACCATTTCCGTCCAATCTCATATCAAGAATACCGAGACTCAGTCCATCTTACTTTAAATAGGTAAGGTAATCTCAGCCGCAGCATCATTATGCTACCACTCAATTGGCCGCTGCGTCTGCTCTTTGACCAGGCTAATCCCCTTACATGATGTCTACTTTTTCAGGACCATACAATTGTTTGTACTAATTCTTTTCCTCAAAGCCTAAAAAATGGTGCCGCAACATTTATAGATTTATCGAGATCAAGCCATGCACTCGGGCGATTGAGATCTGATTCCCCAGCATATACAGCTACAGCATATCACGGGTCAATCTGGTGTTGGTAATAGAACCAACCATACATTGACCCACAGAACAAGGTTGCTTCTAGACTCGGCACCAAAGCCCGTCTCACCCCTGGGCCATGCACCTCATCTCAGCCACCCATCCGTCCAGCCTCTCTACTCAGATCGGGATCTTACACTATCAATTATACCAGCAGGAATCTAGATTTGGATATCACGTGTGAATTGCATTCTCTCTATAAGTACAGGCCCGTAAATGCAAGATCATTCGTTCGTGAAATTCATGAGTTCCATCATTCTCAGTCCGTCGCGTCAAATACATGCATGAGCCAGCATACCCGAATTTTCGGCATACGGTTCCAAAAAAACGTTTTTTCTCCAATGCACCACCTGTTAATTTTATTTTCGTAACTTCAAGTAAGGGAGAGAAAAAGAAAACTCGGTCTTGGGTTTCGGGGTTGTCTCGTGTCGTGTCTCGCGGGCGGTCGCCGTCTGAAAGATAATGTCCCTCACTCGGAATGTTCCGGGGTCGAGACCATGTCGGAATTGACCTCCGCCTCGGGTCCAACCGTGGTCTGGGAGATTGCACGTCCGGTGGCGTTGAGAGCATGCAGGAAGCCATCGAGCATTCGGTCCAGTTCCTCTTTGATGGCGTGGTCACCGACACCTTCCGTCAGGGCATCAAGGCGGGGGAGAGGAACGTCCGGGAAACGAACGGGCTCGGTGTCTTCGGTGGATAGGATGGGGAGGTTGCGTCTGGCGGTGGGGAGCGGCTCGGAGGTGGGAGAGTCCGTGGTAGAGGGGAAGGGGGCGAGCTCGAGGTCTTTGACGGGAATGGCGGTGGGGAATGGCTCCGAGTGCGAGTGCTGTTGCTCGGGATTTTCATGCCAGGCAGAAGTCGATTCTTCTTCTTCATCGGGTCCCGGGCCATCAAGGACATCCGTTTCTTCGTCTTCGTCGAATGACATTGTGGGGAAGTCCGACTCGTCAAACGTCTTAGGCTCCGCAGCAGCTGGAGCGCCAGGCGGGGTGGAGGGACGGTCGAAGCGGAATGGATCATAATCGGTCTCGGAGCTCGCAGACACGTTGGAATCAATGGATCGCGAGGTGGAAGGCCGCGAATCACCGGGCTCCCCGATGCTCGAGCGTCGAATGGTGTCCGAGGTCTGCAGACTCATGATGGGCGCTTTCAGAGTGTTATTGCGGGTCACGTCGGCATCGCTTTCGTGGCTCACGGGGTCATCGTCGGCTGGAGCAGTCATGACTGGGAATGTCCACTCCATTGTAGCGCGCTTCTCTGAGGTGTCTAGCTCAGCTGGCTTCGGCGCTTGCGCGGGCTCGGGCGCGGGCGCGGGCGCGGGCTTAGGCTCCTCCTCTGTCGCAGGTTGCATGAAGACAGGGAACTTCCAATCCATGGTCGGAGGTCGTGGGCCGGTTGATGGCTGGAATGGCACATCGTCAGTGTCACGAGTGCTGCTCACGCCACTACTGGAAGATCGAGAGCGACCATCGGTGGAGTTGCGCTGTTGACGACCGCTGGATCTATTGGCGCGAATGGTATCGGCGTCTGCGAGCTGGAAGGGCTGCGCAGATGACGCTCCAGCCGCATAATGCGACGAGTCAAAGGATCCGATGTCAATGTCGATGAAGGTAGAGGTGACGGAAGAGCGATCGGTCTCTGTACGCAGGGGGAGGTCGGATGCGGGGGGTTTGGGTTCAATAGGAACGAAGTCATTCTTTGTCTCATAAGTATAGCTTGGCTTTTCTTCATTGAAAAGACCTTCCATGGCTTCGGCACCACGACGAACCCGCTCATCGAAGTTCGCTTTGTCTTCAATTGTCATTTCCTGATCGCTCGGTTCATCAGGGATGTCTGACATGGATTGAGGTTTCGTGGTCGGGCTGATTTCTGCCTCCAATTCAGCGATAGAGGCCGCCAGCTGATCGAGATCGATGACAGAGAAGCGACGCTCAAAACCATCAGTGGTACTGAAATTCCAGTCCTCGTCACTAGGCTCGGAATCTGGCATCTCTGCAGCGGCAGCACCGCCAGGGTGAAACAGCGAGATACGTTGTCCACCCCGCTGAGACCACTGATAGTACATGCGAACAAGCTCACTCAGGGACGAAGTGGGGTGGGTTTCCTCGGTATCAGCGATGTATGGATGGGTCAGAATGTCTGCCATTGCAGGTCGAGAGACGGGGTTTGATTCCAGGGCAAAGGATACGATACTCTTCAGGCCGTCACTGTACTTCGAATTGTCTAGCTTGGGGGTGCTGCGATTCAGCTGTCTCCCGATCTGCATGCGTTCTCGGAGGTTCGAGTTGGGAGGATTGCCCGTGGCGATCTCGAAAATCGTGCATCCGTACGCCCACACATCGATCTAGACCAGTCAGCAATGATATTGTCTATGCGAAACACGTGTCACTTACCTCACTTCCGTACTGGTGAGCTTCGCCGCGGGTCGAGAACATCTCTGGTGGCATCCAATGAGGGGTTCCGATCCAGGTCGAGCGTTTGTCCAACTGAGACTGAAGGACGCCAGCAACACCAAAGTCGCAGATCTGTAATTTTCCTTCTTCGTGAATCAGGACGTTTGCGGCTAGAAAAAGAATGTCAGTAGAGATTCTCAAAGAGGGGGCTTGGTCCAAGTGATCTCATACCTTTGATGTCTCGATGTATGATGCCAGCACTGTGGATGGCACGGAGACCAGCGGCAAGTTCACGTGCAATAGGGATAATGAATTTTTCTTCCAAGCGGTCGTTAGTGGCTCGCATCTAAGAGGAGAAATCATCAGTGATCAATTGCAAAGAATGCTAGGAAATGTGGAAGAGAGACGAGACAAAGTGCTAATGTTGGAAGATCAGACCGAGTAAAAATAACGGAAACTTACCAGGGTTCTAACACTGCCACCAGGGCAATATTCGCAAACCAGCCACAGCTGCGAATGAATAGAGATAGCCTCGATGAGTTCGTTAATGTTCTTCGCGCCAGATTCTTTGACCTGCTTCATCACTTTCGTTTCACGGATGAAATCGTTGATTGATTCGTCTCGAAAGTCCCGCAGAGATTTGTAGTCGATTGAGTCGATGTCCAAAACCTTGATCGCGACGAGCTTGCGGGAGGGAAGCTGGTGACCTTTGTAAACTCGACCATATGAGCCTTTGCCAATCAGTTCCTCGAACTCGTAGGCAGGAACATCCGATTTCGCTCTCCGGCACATCTCTTGGACTGCAGAGCTCTGCTCACGAGCGAGCTTGATCGCTTCAGCTTTATGCTTGGTGATAGCCGCCATGGCGGGGTCGAGGAGACGAGAAACACGGGGTGGATTCATTTTGTCGAGCGGGGAATGAGGTGCGGGAGTGTCGGTTTTGTCCTTAGGGGTGATTCGGAGCGGTGCCGGGACAAGAGAGTCGTCGAATGAAGATGTGTCACCAGATGTGTCAGGTCTGCTCTCTGGGGAAGGGTGCGGAGTAAAAGTAGAATGAGGGGTCTTTGTCGGTGTGGAAGTAGAATGAGAGATTGAACTTGACAAGATGGAGGTGAGGTAGATAAGGTTGTCAGGCGACGCACTTCTTGGTGATGCTGGAGTACCCTCGACGGGTGCCTGAGGCTTCGATAAGTGTGGGTCTCCTGCTGGCCGAACAATCTCAGGACAGAGCAGGCACCGGATTGCAGGCCCACCACTCGATTCACGGGAATGAGAGTTGCTTGGTGGTGTCTGGCCTGTGCTTTCAGGTGTGTTTTGACCAGAGACTAGTGGATTATTGGACAACAAGTACTCTTCTGCCGACGTCAAATGTTCTTCTTCGATAGCGTCGCTGTCGCCTTGGCTTTTACTCGAATGGATATGGAAGAATTTCTTGAGAGATGGTCGCTTAGGAGTACTGCCTTCGGGAGAACGATCTTTTGCAGGCTGGGAGTCCTGGGTCGAGATTGCCTGCGCTTCTTCAATACGTAATTTAGCGTCTGCAAGTGCAAGCCGCTCGATGAGTGGCAAGTTCTTCGAGTTTTTCTTGCGCTTGTCCTTCCGTGAGACGCCGGTCTGCTCTCCAGAGCTTGACTTCCGATGGCTGGGAGTCCCACTACCTCCAGACCCTGTCGAACCCTTGGAGCCCTTGGAGCCCTTTGAATCCTTCGAACCTGTGTGTCTTTTGTGGAACCACTTGAATCGCCTCGAAGCTTTCTGTTCCTCTTCTGTGGGCGGTTCTAGTGGCGGAGTCTGGTTGACCGCGTAAGGTTTCGGGTCCCTGGCCCCGTCATGTTAGTGTTGAAATCTAGTTATAATCATATAGTCGAAAGCGTCTGAACGTACTTTTCACCCTCTGAGTCTGAACTGGACTCGCTTAGTAGAACTGCAATCTCATTAGCTAACCACCGCAGGCTTATTTGTGATGAATGACTGACAGCTAGTCTCAGGTTCTGGGTTGTCCCCTCCGGTCTTGTCTTGGCTTTCGTGCCTTCCTTGGTATCTTCCAACAGTAGTCTGTTGAACCTCTGTTGGCTGTTCGTGCGCGAGATCGGGCGACGCTCTATCGATAGGCAAAGAGTGTTAGCACGCTTTCGACGAGATAACGAACGATGACTGCAAACCCGTAGATGCCTCTACGTCGCTCTGAGAGCCCGGACCCAGCCATGGTCAACCCGCAATGCTGGTAGAGGTAGGATGGAGGTCTTGGTTCAGGAGAGTAGAGAAGCAGAACGGATAGGTAGTGGAGATGGATTCATCAAGTGATGAAGATGAACGATGATGATTCCAAAGGATGGCGTTGACATATAGAGAGGTTGATGACAGAGGGAGGTTTGGTGACGAGGAGAGAGTAGAGGAAGAAGAGGAAGAAGAGAAGGAAGCAGGCTCGAAGGAAGTCGAGCCAGGAGGGTATACGATTCATCCTGGCGATCACACACCTTGTAGCTTAGTCAATTGATTGATCCAAAGGCAGTTGTATCGCCTGTCGGTGGTGTATGTGCCCAGTCGTCAAGTCTCCAAAACGAGCACGGCGAAGACTTCGGTGTAGCGACACGAATTCGAGCTCCACGCCCGGTTTTCAGTCGACTTTTGCCGGAGAAAAGAACGTATACTATGTTCATATTAGTCTCTATCCATATCTATACTTTATTTTGCAATCGAGGGTTGACAAAACGGTCTGTAAACTTGTAGATACTCACCGTCGTTGATACTCCTTTTGTGTTGATATATGCCTGTATATCGGCAGCTGCCACGCGTGATATGTGTAGACGGGAGCGCCAGTCCCAAAGGCGTTAGCGTTGTCTCAAACTGAGAAGAACCGCTCCAGCCCAGATGTCAACAGGAATAAATGCACTGGAACAACAGCCTGCTGATCGATATCCCCAGCTTCCGCCAGTGAGTGGCTGGATAGAAACCGGTAGAAGATTCGAGTAGATTCGACTGGATCGAACCAAGAATCACCGAGAGTCGATACTAGGTAGGACGCAAGGGCCTCTCAAAGCACACCTTGTGGGTTCGTGCTGAGTTGGCACAATGTACAGTGATATGCTGATCTATAGCCAAGTTAGTTCTGTCTTCCATACCTACGGCATAAGAAACAACACAGCGCAAATATCTTGCAGACTTCGACAAGCTATAGATCATTCATCTATGATAAAGTAACCTTACAGACTCAAATCCCAGCTGAGGATCCCAGCTGAGGAGCTTGCTGGCATGGGGTTGTACAGTGTCACGTGATGAATGAGAACACAGCAGTAACAGAGCGCTTGAATTGTGCTTGACCTGGGCCAGGGAATCCCGACAAAGCAAAAAAAAAATAGCACGCATAGGGGATATGCTCTTCCACAGGAGGCTTGAGGTCGAACTTACCAACAAGTAGCTCCCTAGTAAACCAATCCAGCTGGCTAACAAAGGGGTGAGGATACAACGAGTCCAAGATTAAGCGTAGAGATGACAGGAAAACAGGCGATGAAAAAGAAACACTAGGGGTATCAATGCTGTAAGACTCAGTCTAGGATTATAAATTGTCAAAATAGCTCGCCATTATCTCACCATGGACCGGATTTCCGACATGTAACGCGTTATCAGGGTTGAGCAACGTTCGATTAAAGTTCCTAATCAATCGTTCGACTTGTGGATCAGGGGCGGAAAATTGTTTTTACGCGGCTATGCTTCTCGCTTGGGCTACGAATTCAGATCCGGACCGACCACATCGTGCTGCAGTAAGCACATGCAAGTAATAGTCATGAAGTGATGGTAGATTGCGTTTAAGATGTCTGTCTAGCTCTAGCTTTGAGATTATTAGGAAGCCAAGATCGTAAAAAAAGGCATGTCAAGTACCTAGAGCACCCGAGTACCTCCGCCCCCGTCGCCTACATGCTAAACCTCTTCTCATATGTACTTATCCAACCAGGGTATCAAAAAGAAGTTACACGTCTAAAGACCAAATTGCACCCGGAGAGCGTTGCCGAAACGTCGGATGGCTTCATCGATGTTCTCAAAACTGGCGGCAGCGAAAGTTGCGCGGAAGAACATCTTGCCCTCGCCAACTTCAGTGGCCATGAACCAGCTACCTCTGGAAACAAGGACCTCGTTGTCAATAGCAGCAAGGAAGATCTCTTCTTCTATCTGGTTACGAGTCTTGCCTGCCGCAAGGCCGGGATGCTTTTGCCAATCAATGCCAATCCAGTGCTAGAAAACTGATCAGCTTGTTGAAATCCACTCATTATAAGGTATTTGAGCACTTACAAACATGCCCGCTGCGGGTGCGACCCAGCTCGCAATTTCCTGTGGGAGGTGCTTCTCACAAGCAACTACCAAGGTATCCCTGCGACCGGTATATTGCATACGAAGGTTGATCAGCCAGTCAAGGTACCCAGCATGGCCCCAATGCTCGTCCAGAAGCTTGAAGAGAAGAATCTGCGAGATACCGCTCGGGTTCTGGGCAGTAGTCTCACTGTGACGAATATAGCGCTCGATGAACTGCTCCGGAGCAACCAGCCATCCGGCACGCGATCCAGGAGTGAGAACCTTAGAGAAGGATTCAATCCGGCAAACGCGGCCATCAGTATCCAAGCTCAGATATGAAGGGACAAGCGATTTAATGAATTCAGCGTGATTGGCCGGGGGCGGTGCAGGAGTGCCGTCGGCGCCGGTGTAGGGCTGCATCTGCAGGAAGTAGTACGGCTCGTCTTCCACAATGAAGATGTCATGCTTCTGAGCGACCTCGTACACAGCCTTACGCCTCTCAGTCCACTGAGTTGCACCCGTGGGGTTTTGTCCCGTCGGGATAGTGTACAGTACGCGGGGCTTGCGGCCACCGCGAGTTGCCTCATCCCAGTTGCTGAGAGTTTCGTCAAGTGCCTCGGGCAGAAGACCCTGTTCGTCCATCTTGATCCCGACTACCTTGAGGCCGAGAGGAAGCGCGGTTTCCTTGGCACTCGAGAAAGTGTATTCTTCCATCATGATGTAGTCACCTCTGTTGCAGAGAATGCGGAGGATAGCATCCCAGGCGAAGGTACCGCCAGGCGTCAGACAGCATTGCCAATCGGAGTAAGGGGGGTTGTGGATAAGCTAATCGCCAAGCATCAGTCGTGAACAGAGCTTCTTGCAGTGTGGTTTGCCTGTCAGTGACATACCTCTGTGTGTTCCGTGACGAACCGCAGCAATTGCGGGGATCCCGTGGCCTGGCCGTAATTAAGCGCGACCTCCAAGTCTGATGAAAACAGTCTCAGCCATTGAATAAGCTTCTCAAGAGGAAAGCGGTCACATAACACTCACCGTATAAACTTGTTCCGTCACGCGTGTCTCCCTTCTTTGCAGTCAAAACGGCACCGGATTTGCTGCGTTCTTCGGGAGAGAAGCCAGGAGGGGTCGGGACCTTCACGGAGAGTTCATCGAAGGGGAAATATTCAGGAGAGGGAAGACCGCCACCGAGGGAAATCAAGCCCGGGTTCTTGAGATACTGCGCCGCACCCTTCAATGTTGAGGTCTAGAGATATCCAACGAGTACAAGTTAGCTTCGAAATGAGCAGCCGGGCCAGTGGGGTTTGACGGACGAACCTTCCGAGCCTTTGCCTCGATGGAGAAGATATCTGGGAACAAATCAGGATTCAGTCCGAAGAACATAGTGGCGGGTACTAACCATCCCAGCGTTTGGCTTGTGGCTTGGTGTAGCAGTGCTGATAATAGTAGATGAGGGGTTAGTTCCGTGCGCCATCAGCAAAGCCAGAAAACGGACGTACTGGGCTTTTGAAGAGGTCACTATGGGTCGCAGGCGCAACGCCCAAGGGAATCTTTGCGCCCTTTGCTCTGAGGGCCGGGATGGCGTCGACTGTCAATGGTCCGGCAGCGGAAGCCGAGCCCGAGTCAACGGCCGCGGGGCTCATGGTCGAATTGGAAGCTGGAAAGGATAGGCTGTAAGTGGATGGTATTGTTGTATGTTTCGCACTTTGTGTCGGAAAAGTGCAGAAAAAACAGCGTGAAGGGGAAGAGATGTTGCAACACCGGAAGATGAGTGAAAAAGAGGTGAGAATAAAGAGAAGGAAAGGAAATCGAGTCACACACTCCGACAGCTGCCCGTCCGCTTTTTGCTCCGCTTTAGAAAAGCTCGGGCGGACCGGTTCCGCCGGCAAGCGTCGCGCACTACAACGGCGATTTGTCCACGATAGCAATCTGCGCTGCAGGACTGAGTACAGCAGCTTCCCCTGGCGATTGTGATTGGCAAGTGAGGGTGATATCTCAGGAGCAAGTGGATCAGTCGTATTGAGCCTAGAAGGCATGGTAAAATCATTCTATCGAATTGCGAATGCTGTCATCGGTAAGGCGTGGCGGGGTATCGTATGTACTGTATGTAATTCAGATACCGCTCTGCATACATGTTCGAGTTACTTCCGACAGATACGGATTTGATGCTTTTCCCCGCATCTACGAAAACCTGGGGTAATCACGAATCATTGCATCATGTGCAATCCCTTCACTGAATCCCTGCGAATCTGGATCTTCAAGCAGGGATCTCCCAAGGGTAGAACGTGACGACAATTGGAGGGGGAAAGTTGAGAAGTGGTAATGGTGCATATCGGCGGTATGACAGCCCCACGCCTAGATAAGGCTATCGCCGGCATCGGAGCGAGGCTTATCGGAGATCCGATCAGCCATCAACCAACAACCAAAGAGGTCAGTGCAGTGCAGTGCCCATGGTATCATATCGCTGCCAAATGGGTCAAATGAGGAACTATAACCGAGAAACTTTCAATGCACAGTTATTATATACTTAATAAAAATCTTAAAAATG